>NC_059433.1:54784637-55090856 GCF_021028975.2 Sphaerodactylus townsendi
CAAGCCCCATTGGCCATTGTCCAGTTTAAACCCAGTCGCGCGGGGGCAGCTGCAGCGAGTCCAGGCTTATCGCCGCCGGAGCCCAGATCCCCCCCGCCGCCCAGTCACCTCCCGGGAGGACGAGGGACGGCCCGGTCCGGCAGAGTGTCGTGGACATGAGCAGCCCGGATGCGGGGTACGCCAGCTGCGAGGACCAGGCCCCGGGACCGTGCTCGCTCCCTCCGCTCATGATGCAGTGCCAGTGGGCAGAGTCGCTGAGCCCCCTGGCCGACGGCAAGGGCAAAGCCGAGGCCGCCGTCGATGCGGCGCAGCAGGGCACGGCGGGCCGGGCCAAAGGCGAAGCCCGCATCCGCCGCCCGATGAATGCCTTCATGGTGTGGGCCAAGGACGAGCGCAAGCGGCTGGCGCAGCAGAACCCGGATCTGCACAACGCCGAACTGAGCAAGATGCTGGGTGAGTGCGGTGGGCAGGAGCGGCTCCGGCGCCGCTTGGGTGCGCGTTTGGGTGGCGGCGACGAACCGCGCTTTCGTTGGGTGGGGGTGGGCAACCCTCGATTTCCCCCTCCGCTACATTGTAGCCGCTACAGCAACACATGGGGGATATACTGTACTTATGGAAACCCCCCAACTTTTCGGTGGTGGCTACTGACGCTGCGATCATACGTTCATGTAACTGGGACCTTTGGTAGCTTCAGTGCCGTTTACCTCCAAGTAGACCTGCTCCTCCCTAAAGCAGATCTGCTTCTCCTGGGCAAGAGGGATTTAGGAAGCTGTAGTTCAGGAGGGCACTTCAGCGGGGGAGGGTGGGAGGCCCGCTGCTGAAAAGCGGAGCGAAAGGGCCCCTCGCTTGGGTCACCCCAGAGCTGCGGACTAGATTCAGGTCCCAGCACCTTAGAGACCAAGCAGACCTCCTGGCTCTAACTTCTGAGAGTCACGGCGGCCTTCCTCCCTCGCCTCTGACACCAGCAGCAAAACCTAGTTTGTTCTGTGGAAATCTCGGTTAAGCTGCCCTCCTTGGAGCGGAGACAGGGGGACTAGCGGGACAACCCCCCCCGCCCGCCCGCCCAGCAGCGACACTTTATCCCTCCCTCCAGGGGGTTGTGGCCGCGCCTCGGGTAGGGCCTTGGCAGCCAGTCCGGGGGGTTCGCTCCCTGCAAGCCCCGGTGGGGACCCAGGTCGGGTGTTCGGCGCGAGGCGAGGGGTGGGGGTGTCCGCACTAGGCTCCCTGCCGAGCGTTCGCTGAACCCTTCTCTCTGTCCCCTCTGTCTGTCTGTCTGTCTCTCCTTTGCTGGCCTCCCTTGCAGGGCAGTCGTGGCGGGCGCTGTCGCTGGCCGAGAAGCGGCCCTTCGTGGACGAGGCGGAGCGGCTGCGCCTGCAGCACATGCGCGACCACCCCAACTACAAATACCGGCCGCGGCGCAGGAAGCAGGTCAAGCGCCTCAAGCGCGGCGACGGCGGCTCCAACGAGGGGGGGAGCGGCTTCCTGGCGCCGCCGCCCCACCACCCCCAGCTGGGCCTGCCCGGCGAGGCCGGAGGCGCCTGCGACGTCCTGGGTCTGCCTTACCCCGAGCAGCCCGCCTTCCCCGCAGGCGGCTTCCACTACCGGGACTGCGCGCCTCTGCCGCTGCCCGCCTTCGGGGCGCACTTCGGCGGCGGTGGCTACAACCTGCCCACCCCGGAGCCGGAGTCGCAGGGCGGCCCCTGCGCCGAGCCCGCCTTCTTCCCGCCGTCCGAGGAGGGCGGCTGCCTGCTGGGCCCCTACGGCTACCCCACGCCGCCCGGCGCCGAGTACCCCTGCAACGTCGCCCCCTCCAGCAGCAACGCCGGCCTCTTCCGCAGCCGCTTCCCGGCCCCCCTGGCTGCCTTCCCGTCCGCGTCGCCCGCTCAGGATCCCGCGCAGGCCCCCTGCAGACGCGCCGAGGCCGCCGTCGGGCTGGAGCCCCTGCAGGCGCCCGACGTGGAGCTGCTGGCCGACGTGGATCGCGCCGAGTTCGAGCAGTACCTGCCCTTCGGCTGCCGGTCCGCTGAACTGGGACTCAACTACGCCGGCCCCGAGGCCTCCGAGCCCGGCTCGGCAGCCACCGCCTACTACTGCGCAGCCGCGGGCGGCGGAGGCGCCTACCCGGAGCTGTGAGGGTCCGGCAGACCCAGCCGGGGATCGCGCGGGCTCTATTTATTGTAATTTATTGACTGCTCGCTGCTGGAGGCCCCGGAAGACTGGCTCCGGGGGAGGCGGGGCGGGAGGGGGCCTGCTTTCTCATCCCTCCTGCAAAGTCTTCCGCGTGACAAAGAAAACCTGCCCAGTGTCCAGAGTGGGCCATGTGGGCTGGCAGGAGACTGTTTGGACTCTCCTGCTTTTCTACAAGTGACTGGGTGGGGTGGGGGGTGGGGCGGGGGGGTGTTGTACAAAATGATTTCGGACTTCTTGTCGCCAGTACTCCGGTAAAGTTTGACATGGAAGGAACACGCCAATAAAACTCAGGTGATTGTGACAAGGGTTCCGTGTCCCTCTGCTTTCACCCATTTGAAAAGGGGCCGCAGGAAAACGCATTCTGGAATTCGGAAGACACACTCACTCCGCCACGTAGAGTCTATCCTGCCTGGTTGTGGTGCCAAGAAAAACCCTTCACAATTTGTTAGGCTGATTCCGCAGGGCCAAAAACAGCAGTGTGAAAATGGTGTGAAAACAGTATAAACCCTTTTACACCCTTTTAAACCCTTTTAAACCATTTTCACACCATTTTCACACTGCTGTTTTTGGCCCATGCGGAATCAGCCTTAGTGTCACTTTAGTTAGCCTTAAATGGCGTTGCATGGCTTTAATTTGTGAACTATTGGGGAAATGGAGTGTTGTGGGGTTTCCGGGCTGTATGGCCGTGTTCTAGTAGCATTTTCTCCTGACGTTTCACCTGCACCTGTAGCTGGTATCTTCAGAGGATCCTCCTAAGGATCCTCTGAAGATGCCAGCCACAAGTACAGGCGAAACGTCAGGAGAAAATGCTACTAGAACACGGCCATACAGCCTGGAAACCCCACAACACTCTAGTGATTCCGGCCCTGAAAGCCTTCGAAAATACTGGAGAAATATTCAAGAAGCAAGTAAGCAGTGCCTTCCTCCCACCCCCAGCCACCATTTGTGTAAATACTGGAAAATATTTGCGCCCCCCCCCCCCATACTCTACACGGAATTGACTTCCCAGCAAGTACATATTAAACTTTTTGGAACTTTTGAGAACAGACCCGACTATACTTTAAGGTCTCTAGTTTGATTTGCAAAGCATTTAAGCTGTGAACATTTGATCTCAATAGCAGTTGATATTAAAGGTAAAACGTTTTGCCTCAAGAAGTACAGCTCCGGCAAATAATTTTTAGAGAAAACTAGCTTAGGTACAAGAATGTTCCTTTCGTGGCTGTCACATAACTTTCCACTCTAAATACAATGTGAGGGAATTAAGCTGGAGGGGTAGGGGGAGCATTTTACATATGCTGGCATTATTCGAGAGCACCCCTACACTTTTTTCTTTCCCCCATTGCAAAACAGCCAGTGACCAACCATGAGAAAACAGCTTCACCCAGAGAAAGGTTGTTTGGCCAGAGTTTTATTGCAGACTCAATATTTAAAGTGGATCCTCATAGCCCTCGGGAGCATTCTGACTCAGAAACCCCACTGAGTCCTGTGAGATTTATTGCTTGGGTTGTACTCATTCCGTCGGCGAGGTTAAGACACAGAAGTGTTCCTACCGCAGCGCTGATTCTGCTGAGCCTCTGCTGGAAGAAATACATCTAAGAGACATCCCGGTGTCGATCCTGCACAGACACACCCTCCTAAGCCTGTGAACCGTGTGCCAAATCGGGGGTGGGGGGGTCTCTTAAGAAGGGCGTCGAAGCTGCAACTTCACCCCTCTATTCTCAGGCAGCCGCCCTGTGTCTCTTCTGGAATTGCCTGAACTTGTGTACCGGTAAACTGAAACATGAAATCAAACGTCCTTATTCAACATTTTTGATCCAAATGAAATATTTGCCCCCCCCCCCCCCCCAGTCTACATGAAATGGACTTCCCGGCAAGTACGTGTTAAACTTTTTGGAACTATTCAGAACGACTAGACCTCTGTCTCTCTAGTTTGATTTAACTTGGTTAAGAAACGTTTATCCCCGACAGTGAGGTTCCCTAGAGCCCCCCCCTCCCCCGCAGGTCGAGTTCTTGGGTGGCCCCTTGCCGGCAGCGTCCCGGGCTAAAGTGGTCTCTGCTCTGGCCAGAAGGAAAAACAACGTTTTCGCCTGCCGGATTCAATGTATGTCTCGCAGTAAAGGGCCATTCCGAAAACCCGAGGCCAAAGAAATAAAATACGACCCGTTTCTGTTATCACCAAATTGCTCTGATAAACATATTCTCTCCTCAGCCTCTCCCGACCCTCCTGCTCCTGCTCCTGCTCCTGCTCCTGCTCCTGCTCCTGCTCCTCCCCTCCTCCTCCTCTTTCTTCTTCTTCTTCTTCTTCTTCTTCTTCTTCTTCTTCTTCTTCTTCTTCTTCTTCTTCTTCTTCTTCTTCTTCTTCTTCTTCTTCTTCCTCCTCCTCCTCTTCTTCTTCTTCTTCTTCTTCTTCTTCTTCTTCTTCTTCTTCTTCTTCTTCTTCTTCTTCTTCTTCTTCTTCTTCTTCTTCTTCTTCTTCTTCTTCACAGCGAAGCAATCCATTGATCTCAGACAACCTGAGCCCAGCTTTACTAACAACACTCCCCCCCCCCCAACTGCGAGGGGCCTTGCGGCCGTGAATCTATTCCCCCGCAGCAGCATTTTTCTGGGTTGGCATAAAGGAGAAGAGGTCTTGGCTTTCAAATGAAAGACTCTGGCTCCTGCCCTATCCGCTGCAAATGAAGGGGGGTTTCTTCAGCTGAAAGAGGAGCGATTCCCTTTGACCACCAAAAACGGGATCTGCGTGCACAAAAGGCATATAGCACGGGGACGGAGTAAGTAGAGAAAATGGGTACTATTGAGTGGAAAACCTGGGTGGATTTAAACCCGACGGCCCTTTTCTATGCACAGGGTCTCGCATGCAGTCCAGATGTGCTGGTCCCCTCGCTGGCAGAGAAGAAAACGGGGGTGAGGGGTGGGGGGCTTTCAGCGAAAATAATGGCAACATAAACGATTCCTCCAGAGTCGGTGCCACAGCCACCCAGTCAGAGTTCTGACTCTTTTCAACAGAACAACAGCCCTTTCCGCACATGCAGAATAAGGCATTTTCAATCCACTTCCACAATTGTTTGCAAGTGAATTTGGCTATTCCACACAGTAAAATCCAGCTGCAAAGTGCATTGAAAATGGATTGAAAGTGCATTATTCTGCATGTGCAGAAGAGGCCTTAGATAGGCTGTTGTGGGTCTCCAGGGCTGTGGGGCTACGATCTGGCAGTTTTCGGTCCTAACATTTCGCCCGCATCAATATAGGCTGGCATCTTCAGAGGCGTGGGTGTCTGTCTCTGCGCGGCTTTAAACCTTGCCAGTTTGAGCAGAACTTTGTGAACTGCCCTTGTTGAACAATTGGGTGGGAGCCCGTTGGTTTGAGTAACCCGACGGTCAGTTTCTTCACACTTGGAAAGTTTTGGGACTGCGAAATTGATCCTCTTGACGTTTCCCGAGAGCTAGACAACAGAGTGCAATGGTAAGGAACGGGCTTTGGCACTAACGGGATCCTGACGTTCAAAGTGACAGAAGTTTTTCCAGGGAAGAGCCAAGTGCTTCGCAACTAGCTCTGAAGCATCCACTTATTGTATCTATGCAATGTGTATTGCTTGATGGAAAATAAGAAAAGGGAAAAAAAGAAATCTCCACCAAAGGAATTTTTTTCTTAAGGGAGCCACTCGTTCCTTGTCACGGAATGAAGAACCCTGACTCCCGCCTCGGTTTCTGTTGTCCACTATAAACGGAATCCAAAGCTCTTTGGCGCCCGGATTCTGGGAATGAGGCTCTGCCGATGAAATGCCCTTTCCCGTCTTCGGAAATCATCGAGTGCACATAAATTCGCCAAGCGACTTCTCCAGGAGGAGAGGACCGGATTAAAAATGCTGAGGTGAAGCCACCAGAACCCAGCCCGAGGAGGTCACCGCGCGAGGAGGTCACCGCGCCGCGCGCATCTGGGGAAAGGTCTTTGTCACTAGCCGTAAAGGCAGTTGTCGAAAGCTGGGAGGTCAGGGTGACATCTCAGCTTCTGGGTGTTCTGGCAACCGTTCAAAGGCACTGGGCTATTTGATTAACGGGTTTTTCCCACGGGGTGTGTGTGTGTGTGTGTGTGTGTGTGTGTGTGTGTGTGTGTAATCAGAGCAGCACAGTTTTGCAGGCATCAACATAAAAATATGAAGAGTCAATCACTTTAGGTAGCTTTAGGTAGCTGAGAGCCAGCCTGGTGTAGTGATTCAGAGGGGCGGGCTCTAATCTGGAGAACCCAGTCTGATTCCTGCACATTAAGCCTGCTGAGTGACCTTGGGCTAGTCACAGTTCTTTCAGAACTCTCTCAGCCCCACCTACCTCACAAGGTACTGTTGTGGGGAGAGGAAGATAAGGAGTTTGTAAGCCGCTTTGAGACTCCTCATAGGACAGAAAGGTATATAAATCCAAACTCTTCTTTTATGCTCAGAAGCAATAAATGTAGCAATGAGCACCACAGCCAAACGTGAATCTAGAAAAGTGAACCCATCTATGAGTTCAGGTTGCCCAGGCATTCAGGGACTCCGTCAGATTTGGAAGCTTCTTGTTGACTCCCAGAGATGCTTCGAATCGCAGTCCCTTGTCACACTTGTGGCCCTGCAGTCTGAGTCCAGCACTGCACATGTTGCACTGTCTGTTGAGTTCTCTTTGTAGTGGATGACTGTTGCATAGAAGGACTTCCATGGAAAGCTGCTTTTTGTTATGGGTAGGCTGGAGGTAAACCACAAGGATCCATTCCACACTTGTTTGTTTACAGTTGGCTCAGCAGATCATCTAATTCAATCAGAACATTCATCAAAGCAGAGCAAGGAAGAAACAGACCGAAAAAAGGCCATATCTGTTATTGACACAGCCTATTCATGTTTGAAGTGCTGGAAGGCCTCGGTCCACTGCTTCACAAGGAGGAAAGTCCCAGTTGCTATCTGGACAAGGAGCTGTGTTGAAGGCAATGATGCCTAAGCATGGAACATGCTTACTGGGAATGGTTCCTGCAGTTCATTTATGCCAGAGTTTAGTTCAATTTCAGCACTACCAATAAATCTGAGTGGTTAAATGTCAGTATGGAGGCCCTGTAGGATTTTCAAGGCAAGAGACTAATCAATACAGTTTTCCATGGCCTGCCTCTGCATCACAACCTTGGATTTCCATGGTGGACTCCCATCTAAATACTAGCCCTGCTTAGTTTCCAAGATCTGATGAGTTAACTTGTACCATCCAGTGAGGGCAGAAAACAGATAGTAGAAGTAAATTGATAGTTCTCACAATGGAGGGAAATAAGCTGTGTGCTTTCTTAGGTTGGAATTGGGATCAGTTATATTGTGATCAGGGAAGCAGCAGTGGCGTAGTGGTTAAGAGCAGGTGCATTCTAATCTGGAGGAACCAGGTTTGATTCCCCGCTCTGCCGCCTGAGCTGTGGAGGCTTATCTGGGGAATTCAGATTAGCCTGTGCACTCCCACACATGCCTGCTGGGTGACCTTGGGCTACTCACAGCTTTTCAGAGCTCTCTCACCTACCTCACAGGGTGTTTGTTGTGATGGGGAAGAGAAAGGAGTTTGTAAGCCCCTTTGAGTCTCCTACAGGAGAGAAAGGGGGGATATAAATCCAAACTCTTCTTCTTATTGTAAATGTTTTCATAACTGGTCTGGACTTGGGAGTAGGTGAAGTAGTCAAATTTGCAGATGACATCGGAGGTACTGAAACAACTGTGCATAATTTATCTTGTGAATTAGATTGTCTGGAACATTGGGGTTGGGTGTCATCAATATACAGAGGTTGGCACACTCTGCATTTCATTATCTAAGGCTCCAGATGTGTCTGTCTTGATTCTGAACTGGTGCTTTGAGGCTTGGTCAGGTGGCCAAGGCAGAACAAACTGAAACTGATATTCAGATAAGACACTAGAGAGACTGAATCTACCTGTTCAAGATGGGGACCAATACTGACTTTTTCAGTGCAGGTTAAGAGCTTGGGGGTCTTCATGGCCTCGCTGTTTGAAAAACAGGTTGATACTGTGGCCAGGAATACCTTCTATCAGCTACAAGTGATTTGCCAATTCTCTGTTACCTCTAGACTCATCTGATCTGGCCATGCTAATTTGTAACCTCATGGCTGGATTACTGCAACTTGTTCTACATGGAGCTGCCTTTGAAGATAACACAGAAACTACAACTAGTCCAGAAGGTAGCAGACTGACTATGGTCAGAGGCTAGCCAGTAGCCACCAGAAACATTTGTGGCCCTTTCTGAAAGCCCTTTATTGACTGCCAGTCTATTTATGAGTTCCATTCGATTTTCTTTTAAAGCCCTTCATGAACTGGGACTCACATATTGGAAGGACCATCTCCTTCCATAGGTCCCTGTGGGAGAAATAGTAATCAAGCACCTATCTGCTGCTATCCTACAACTTTGGCATCCTGCTTGGCACCAACCAGAATTTGTACCTTTTCTATAGTAGAATGGGCTTCCTAAAGAAGTGAGGGGACACCCTTCTTCATGAGCCACTGCAAGGCTTGCCTCTTTGTTAGAACTTTTGAGTGGGTTTGAATAGCAGGCATCTTTTTAATTTGGGGTTTGATGTTTTATTTTGGCTTTAACCAAAAAAACTTATTATTGAAAGGCACCTTGAGCCACAAAGAAAGCCAGGATATACAAATTGTAATAAATGAGTATTACCCTGATCTAATTTCATCACATCTCAGAATCTAAGCATGGTTGGTCCTGGCTAATATTTGGATGGGAGACCTCCAAGGAATACCAGGGGCATGAAGCAGAGGCAGGGAATGGCAACCCACCTCTGAATGTCTCTTGCAATGAAAACCCTATGAGGTTGCCATAAATTGCCTGTGACTTGATGACAAAAAAGGAAGGGGCTAAAAAAGTGGTTGAAGAAGAGCCCTAAAATCCCTGGCTTCTCTGGGTATGATAATAAAGGGTTTCAATTAGTGCTCCTAGGAGAAAAAAAATCTTTGCCTGAAATCCCAGGAAACTGCTGTCACTCAGAGGAGACCATACTAGTCCAACTGGATCTATGTTCTGACCTGGTATAGAAGAACATCCCATGTTCAACTGTTTACACGGAGTAAAGAAGCAGAGCAGATGCCAGCTTCTAGAAATTTTGCAAGATTAAAAATATGGACATGTGTCAGTGCTAGTAATTAGTCTGACTAGGAAAAAAAGAAACAAATAAGTGTAGGACAACCTCATGTTAGTTCCAAGCAAGATATCTGCGGTGATTTAACTGTAGTTATCTTTCCATTCCTTTTATTAATTGAATGGAGATTTGTTTTGTAGTATATTCCTTGGAGTAATGGAGATAATTTACTTGTTTATTGAAAGGGTGTTAGTGTCAATTAATCCCCAGGGAATACATTTAGGAACCAAGTAGTCTTTGTTTTCCCCCCAGGGTATTGTGTAATTACTTTATGCTGTCCAATTGACTTTAAAACGTCTCATTGTTGCAGTTTAAAAGCACAACTTATTCATCACACATCCTGTTTAAAGCAATTGTTTTCCTGTGCTAAACAACAATGGTAATACTAGAATATATTTTGGCAGTTGAAGGTCGCATCCTAAATAGCAAAAATGGTAAGATTATATTCACATAGTAGTAAATTTTCTTTCTTTGTAAAGGAATATATTAAGCTTTGCTGATTTGACCAAAGGAAAATGGAAACAATTGAATATTTTAACACAGAAGCATTTTGCATTTACATAATGAACACTGTTCAGCGTAAGGATTGAATTAGTGTGTGTGTGATTTTTCCCCAGTATGATCCAGACTATGCTAGATTACTCCTTATAGATGACCACAAACAGCAAAGTCAGTGCAGTTCTGTGCTGTATAAAATCCATAGGTTATTGGTAGTGACATAATTTTTATACAACATTTTTTTCATGATTTTATTTATTCTATATCTTCTTGGTCTTTGTATAGTGTTGTTTACACTGATCTATGACTGTATCAATAAACTGATGTGGAACTGTGGACAGAAAACAAGTAAAGAGGTTGATGGCAGCTGCTGGCAAAGCAACATTTTTTTAAAAAAAAAATTGCACAGCCAAACAAATCTCCAATTGTCAATCAGAAGCCTTGTTGGGCAAAAGCCCTGCTTGCTGTCATCTACTTCCTAAAAAGACTTGGCAGGAGTTAGAAATGGTATCAGTGGGCACCATGGGACCCAAGGGCATTATGTTGGGTACCACTGTCTTATGGTGTCTAAATTATGAAATAATGTCCCTGTGTAAATTTTCCTAAGATACACTCTGATCAGTTTCAGGTATTCAGTTTTATTTTCACAGATTTTTAATGGTGCCACTGGTTGTCAGCTGTTTCTGCTGGTTCTTAGCAGTTGTTCTACCACTGTTTTAGAGCTCATATCCGTCACTCTTTTTTACTTTCTGCCTTTGGGCTAGATGGATACACATAATAACCATTTGAGCAGAAGGAGGAAAATATCTTCATTTCCTAGGATTTTTCACTTGAGCTGCCTGAACTGCATCCTACGCCGTGCCTAAGTGTTCCCCAGTCTTTAGCAATAGTTTTGTGAGTGGTGCCAGGAACTGCAGAAATATGACCAATGAACCAATCATATTTGTTTGATTTTAAACCACCTCTTTTGCTTATGAAAGGTAACCATCTTTTAACTAAAGAATTTTTAAAAGTATGGCTCATTCCGCACATGCAGAATAATGCACTTTCAAACTGCTTTCAGTGCTCTTTGAAGCTGTGCGGAATGGCAAAATCCACTTGCAAACAGTTGTGAAAGTGGTTTGAAAATGCATTATTTTGCGTGTGCGGAAGGGGCCTATGATGTGGAAAGCTAGCAGATGAAAACATTTTCCAGACCCCAGTAATTAAAGTTTGTAAAATGAAGATTTTTCTGTGTGGGTTTTTTAGGGTGGTGGTGGTGGTGGTGGTGGTGGTAAAAAGGCAGAGTTGATTTTTTTTCTCACATTGTGGAAGGACAGTGCCATTGCATAGAAGATCCTAGGTATATAGACATAGCCCTGATAACTTGCTTGCCTCTCAAGGTAGGAAAGGGGATTTTACTTAATTGGTGAGAAAAGAGACAAGTTTTTTTTCAAGGTTTACAACTTGTATTTTTACAGCTCAAAGATTGTTAATGATTGGCTTTCAAGCTCATTACATACTCTTGTTATGTAACATTATACAGTTAATTTTTGGGTCAACTGATTGCAATGGGGAGCAAACCCTCACATATTAATTAACGTACGTTAAAAATGAACCATGCAACACATTATATAATTTGTTTAGTTATGTAGTTAAATCACTACAAAAATAACTTGCTGCATAGTTATTTGAGTTCTAGTTAATCTTATTTTACAAATATCTTTACATTATGTATTTTAAAGGTATCTACAATACGAGTTTCTTGTTCTTATGTGCAAAATAAATTAATAATCATGAAATTCTGAACCAAGAAATTTTGTAAAAAAACCCTTCACATCCCAAAAGATAACAGTGCTCCTTTATATGGCACATTTGTGCAGTGACATAATTATTTATTTGTATATGTATGTAATCATGCAATTGATCATAATTCATGATTGATGGAAAAACAAAAGAATTTTAAGATAAATAAATAAATATGATAAATAAATAAGATCCATTCACAGCAAAAACCCATTTGTCACCTTTTACAATGATCGCATACTCCTAAAGATATTGAGTTTAGTACCATACATCTTACATTATAATCCTCACATATCAAGGGAAAAAACCAATTAATTCAACTGACACATAAAAAAAGCTCTCATTTAATGAAAAGTCATATAACTGAACTTTTCCCATTAAGATTGCCTTTTCTTTCCTGCATTTCTTTTCTTTCTTTTATTTGTTCATTAGTTCATAGCTCATACTAGAACAAATAAAAGATGTTTATACCATGGCACTGAAAAATAGTTGGTAAATAGAACTGGATACACGGGGTTGCCAGTGGTGCATAATCTTGAAGATTCTTTTCTGTTACCTGTATAGACATGGTAACTTCAGAGTCCTCTTTCATAAATAAGTGAAAATACATTAAAGACAAATAATGTTACTGGGGGGTGGGGAGAGATATACCTACTAACTGAGACCACCCATTGTGACTTTTTAAGTATAACATGTAAGCAACTTTATCCTATTATCTCAGTAGAATCTTTATCCAAACTAAACTTAGCTTATCCCATCTCAGCAGGTGTAAACTGAGAAACCAGTGGAGTTGCTGACAGTTCAGGGGTTGTGGCTCCAGAGCTAAAATACTCCCAGAGATTATGTTAAAGATTACTGATTGTCAGAGGACACATTTATCCAACTTTAAGACATAATTAGTGACAAACTGTAATTAATTGCTTAAAAGCATTGCTATGGGAGGAACAAGAGGATAAGCTGTTATAGGAAAGATGCCCAACACACAAAATTAAATGAAGATAAAAGTTCATAAGGATGAGCCAATGATACAAATGTTCTTGCACGATAACTTCTGTGTGAGAACAGAGATGGGTTTTTTGGTCTTTGCTGAGTGAAAGACAGCCTGGACTACAGATATATATCTTGTCAAATGGTGCTCACATAAGTGTTCTTTTTGTAAATGTAATTTTTTATCTTTCAGGACTGCTCATTCATTTTTGTCTTCAGTAAATACCAGCTAAAAAGCAGAAACTGTCTCATTGTAGATTATTGGTATCCCAGTCCAAAACACATTTAAATGGACTTTAATTCTACTTAAGTCACTGGAAGTTCCTTTCAAATAAATTCATTCAGAATTTAAAATATAATTAATTATGCCTTTAATCATGTAAGTTACCCATCAATTATAATTAGTCATATATTCACTCTTTCTGTTAGAAAAGAGAAAGCCTTAGGTGGATTCCGCAGGGGCCAAAAACAGTGGTGTGAAAACGATGTAAACTCTTTTACACCGGTTTAAACCATTTTACACTGTTTTCACACCGCTATTTTTGGCCCTTGCAGAATCTGCCTTAGAAAAAACTGCCTGATCAGCGAATGAGTTACGCAGAGTAATAATATCTGAGCCAGTTTGTTCACATTAAAGTCAATATGGCTAAATAAGCAACCCTACATGGTTTGCATATCAAGCCACAGAGATGTTTAAGATTATGGCATCAGATATTGAATGTGCCCATTTAATTTGCAGGAAGAGCATTAAATAATATACTTTTAACCTGGACACAAAATCTTGTAACTTCTTGATATTTAATGTTTATGGCCCAATCCAGGGGCCACAATGCAATGTCTGGAGATGGCATGGGGCTGCGCTGGCAGATTTGTTTTCCATGGGGCACTTACCACAGTGGAAGGGTAATCTGCTAGTGGGAGGCCACCATGGCCCTCCATGATGGCCAGATGTGGCACTCTGCACACTAACCAACTCTGTCAGGGTAGCGTGTGCATTCCAGAGGCATGGCCAGGAGTGAAGCTGATATTAGTTGGCTTCCACCCTGCCATTGCCTTCTAGAACACCAGAGCCCAGGGCTTGGATTTATGTGACCCTTTTGGTAGCGCAAATCCATTAAACCCTATGGAGGGCTTTTAGGCATCAGGTGGAGGGTTTTTTTAAAAGATTCCTGTGTCACCAAAAAGCCCTCTTGGAGGTTGTGGGGCAGTGCCACTGTGGTGCTGTCCACATCTGCCAAGGGCTCTGGATTATGCTGTCTGGTCCCTTGTTTTCCAAATGCTTGCATAGCAAATCTATAGCTAATAAATATTTTAACTTCAATTCCAATTTATTCAAATCAGTGTGAGTTTTATCATTATCTTTGGTTGGACAAGTGTTCTTCCAATAGTGAAAAAGATGAATTTCGGCAGATTCTTTGATCCCATTGCAGACCCTCCCCACATAATACCACTTGCTGTTCCTGGGAGACAATCCCAGGAGCAACGTTTCAGAGAGAACAGGAGAAATAGGAAGGTGAGCTTCTCTTGCTCTTTTTTGGAGAAAACACATTAATAGGAAAAACACTCATTTGACTTATACTTCTGCTAAGATGGAAATTAGTGCTAGATTAGAACAATTACAAGATTTTACTGGACTAAAGGGGCCCGAAATGCAGAAGCTGAAATCAGACTGTTTAAAGCAAAGTCTCCAGTACAGTTGTTGTATGATACCATGTTCTGTGTTGGTTGTAATAAGACGATTGCTGAAAGAGTACAGTCAAAAATTTTAAGAGCTATATTTCACATTCTGCCAAGCATCATAAATGCTGCTATCAGATTAGAGGCTAGAATGATTACGATAGAGGCAAGAATCTGGTTGTCAGCTATTATATATTGGAACAGGTTGTTTGACTCTTCTAAAGGCTTATTACATCTTATCGCAAAGGACTCATTTATCTCTCCATGTCATAGAGAAATGGAGGCTAAGCTGAAGTATTATAACTTACCTATTCAAACTCTAGCAGCCACGAATAATATACAAGCTAGGGAAAGAATCAAACAGAGACTAACTGATATTGGGAGATGCCATGATTCAAACAGAACAAAGATGCCATGATTTAAACAGAACAAAGAACTTTTTTTTAGATTCTAAAACACTGAATAAAGTAATGCTTGTACTGTATGTTAAGTAGAAATTCCCAATCTTAGAAGAAGTTTTACTTTAGCTAGATGCAATGCTTTGCCTAGTGTGGTTTTTAATGGTAAATATGAAAGAATACTGAAGGGAAAGTGTCCATATGATTGTGGTGAAGGCTTAATAGAAATGCTTTAGGACCTTATATTTGATTGTAAGAATTTTGCCCATACCAGAGAAAAGTTAACTAATCCTTGATCCAGTTCCCAAATACAGATAAAAATTCCTTATGCATAGACTGTTGTAGGGTAAAGATCATAAGACTACAATTAAAGATGCTAAATTTGCCTGGAGTGTGTGTAAAAGTAGGAAGATGGGGGTTACTCATCCACTGAAATAATGAAAGTTATTGATAAGAACGGTGCTCCAATATCTCCAGAAAGGTAGAGTAGTATTTTATGTTGTATATGATAATAAACTATATGTTGTATATTTTATATGTTGTATATGATGATAAACGGAGCCTTTGGGGGCGGGCGGTATATAAATATGATAAATAAATAAATAAAATAAACAGGCTGATTACATTGGCAGACTAATTACAAATTTTATAAGTCCTAATCTTTTAAGTATCTTAATATATTTATGTAGTTATAAGTATGTTTTATCTTAAATGTTATAAGAATTGTAGAAATTGACTATAAGAGGTTTACATTGTTTAATGCAATTCTTTTAGCAAAGTGATTAATGAATTGAGTATTATTATTATTATTATTATTTATTAAACTTGCTATACCGCCCTATCCCCGGAGGGCTCAGGGCGGTGAACAACATAAAATCATACAGAACATAAAAATCTTAAAACAGGTAGTGTTATAATAGAGTGAATAGATATATGATCTGGAAATAGTACTTTGGTCTATGACTGTAATAAAGATATTCTTCATCCAGATTCACATTAATAGGAATAGGATGGCATCAAGACTTGCCATAGTGCTACAGGACTTATTACATTTTGCGTGTCTGACTTCCACCATGCTCCCCCCCCCCCCCACATCAATTTGGATCAATATTTTCGACCATGAAATCACAGCTGACTTACAGTGACCTGGTAGGGTTTTCAAGGCAAGATCTGTTCAGAGAAAAATTGCAATTGCCTGCCTTTGTGTCATGACCTTGGTTTTCCATTGAGGTTTCCCATTCAGTACTAGCCAGGATCAGGGGTGAGAGTGTGTGGCTGGCCCAAGATCACCCAGCAAGTTTCCATTGCTTAGTGGGGATTTAAACCTAGGTTTTCTAGATTGTAGTCCAACACTTTAATCACTACACCATGCTGGCTCTCTCAATTTGGATCATAGATGTCCTTTAAATTTACACAAAAGTGCCAACTTAGGATATCTTAGCAATCAATTAATAACTAATCAACCAGAGAAATTCTAAGAACACTTTCCTGGGAACAATCCCCATTTAATAGACGTGAGTAGGATTCAGAATAGACCTGCTTAAGATTTCCCAGCTGAATAAGGCTTACCTAGTCTATCACTGGGTTTCAACAAGACTGGCTTGTTCAGCTTGGCCAAATGGGAGGAGGGGTGAGTTGGCACTTTGCTCCCTTGTCTGGGCAGCCCCCGTGTGTGGTGTCACCTGGCAGTTTATTCAAAGCCCTCAGAGCCAGCTTTTCAGATAATTTGGGAGTTTACAGGGAAGGCCCACTTCCAATAACTCTTACTACACAAAGCTGGATTGGGTTCTCTGAAATGATTTTAAAGTTGATAGAACAAAGAATAATAATTCCATTGGAGGATGCATAAACTAGAAATAGTTGAAGTGCACTGAAAAATTTGAGACGGTAAACTATAACAACCTTCAGTTTATAAAAATGACTTTTGTTCTTTGTGGAATGAAAATTTAACTGCAGGGACCTATGCTTATTATTCTAATTTAACATGTATTTCAATATTAAAGAAAGGAGGATTTTTAAAAAATTTATAAACTCTGGTACAATGAAAATTGAAGCTTCAGACTTCTGTCAGACCACCTGTCTTGGCTTCCTGGCCTTATGACCCCAGTCTGCCCCTGAGACGACTGATAAGCTGTGAACATCCTTTATAGAAGGAAATAGTGTTCTATAAAATTCACACCACGATTCTAAATTAACATCAGACTCAGGACATTCTAAAATAAAATTTTGTTAAAAATAGATGTGTGTAAGTGTGTGAGGGATTTGAACTGTCAGCACCGAAAGAAAACAATTAATCTATTCAAAGTTCATTTAATCTGTGAGAAAAATGCATAAATGGAGGTTTCACTGTTGTGTGTTTTGCTGACAGGAAATAAAGCAAAATAACAACAATGTGGTCAGTGAATCATGTAAAATAAAGAAATGAGCCATTGTATAAGAAAACAGAATATTTAAGAAGATCTAACAGCACTGATTTGTGGGAGTAGAAATGCATCATAATTGTGGGGTTCAGTTTTTCAAGATTTGGGGTCCATTCTCCTCTAAACACAAGTTCAGTTAGAAAGATGCAATTGGATGTAACCTTTCCACACTTTCTTGAAGTACTGAAAGGCATGTTGTTGTCTTTTGGGAAGTTTCTGCTGGTGACTAAACTACCAATTCATTTTATAGCACACTCTTATTGTTCCTTGAAATTCAATCAATCAAAAAACTTTATTAGGCATAAAAACCATCATGTATCAAAATTACAATAGGAAGAGCGCTATTGCACACCATGTAAAATACGCATTAAAAATGTGGCTACAGCTTCAGACATTTCGATATTAGGGTTGTTCAATAACATAGGCTGTTTCTGCACGGGCGGAAAACAGTGCCCTAGGGATGGTTAAAACACCGTCCCTGGGGCGCTGTTCGCACAGGCAGCACCGTGCTGGGCCCGCCCAAGCGGTGCGAAGACGCCGTTTTTAAAAAGCGGTGTCTTCCCGCTGGCGCCATGTGAACCACACCGGCATGAGGCCACCGCTTTTGGCCCCTCCAGTATCTGTGAGGGACTTACCTTGCCTTCCTCTGCAGCTCCAGGTGGCTGGAAAGACACGCCCACGTTTCCTTGTGACCCCTGAGGGTCGGAGGGCAGTGTAAGCGTGTCTTTCCAGCTGCCCAGAGCTGCAGAGGAAGGCAAGGTAATTCCCTCGCAGACACCTTGGGCAGCTCAGTGCTGTGTCACCCCTGTGGGCAGCGTCGGCGTTGGGACTGCCCACACAGGACCATGTGAACGGTCCCGATGCTCCACCAGCTTAATTTCTGCCAGTGGGAAGCCGCTGCCTCTGGCTGTCCGGAAACAGCCTTAGTCATTTTTGTTTTATCTGAGAGAATTGCATACCCTGTCGGTAATAGAACAGCCAAATCAGCTCTGATGTTGTTATGTTTTGGGCAATAGAGCAAGACATGAGAAAGTGAATCAGCTATATGACGGCGAAACCGGCAACGTCGCTCGGTAAGTGGAATATTTAAAAAGCGACCTTGAAGCATAGCTGAAGGCCTTGAAATTCACACATTTAATGATTGACTATGTTCCCCACAGTGTAGGTATTGCATTGACTACCTAGTGCTAATGCTGTTGTGTTGTGTTGGCATCAGTACTAGAAACAGACAGTGCTGAGGAACATTCTGGAAGCATTAAGGGTTGTTTTGCAACACAAGCTCCATCAGCCCAGTGCTGGTATGTACTTGTGCTGGCCTGTGCTTTTATCTCTGTTGGCTCTTTCATAGCTGCTCCCTGACGGGATGGGCCACATTCACAGAGTAGTACCAGCCATGTGCGGTCACCAGTGTTCATCAGCTGCTTTACTGCTTGTTTGTCATCTCTCTTGCTGCAACCTGGATCCTGCACCCATGCAAACTGCTTTATCAGACAGCTGTTTAACAACACAGTTGTACCTCTCATGGGCACACAGTGATGGCAACAGCTCTGCCTGTGATTCTGCTGTCTTTGTGGTCCTCAATCCTTCCTAAACATTTTGGTAATGCATCACACTAGCCCACACAAATCACCTAAAACATTTGTGAAATGTTTTCAATCCCCACCCTCCCTTTATCACAGGCAGCTTGAACCAGACAGGATTCAGGGCCAGAGCGAGGGGGAACTGTGCCTGGGGCATGCATTTATTTATTCAATTAAAAAAATTTATTCACCCACCTTTCTCCTGAGTAAGAAAACTTGTTCAAAATGTGGACATTGGTTCCTGCTCTCTTTCTAATCCTGCTTTTTGACATAATTAAGTGGCCATGAGTCTATGTAAGTCTATGAGCTTAGCCTTCCTCCCCAATTCCACCCCACCGCCCCTCACTGTGGAACTGAAACACTTTCACTGCTGTTCTTTGTGAGTACATTTTCTCAGTGAGCTGTTGTACAGATTACAAGAAGTGCCTCTTTGAATGTACAATTGTGTATTTTCTGATTTCTGCTGTGGATTCTGTGCAACTCTCTCTTTGTAGAAAAAACTGTTCTTCAGGACAATTTAATTCCCACAGGGACATGAACCCTTGAACTGGAAAGAACATGGGTTTTCCACTGTCAAGTGAGTTGTGGAGCTGTCCGTGCCCCCCTCCCCCCCAAAGTGTGTCTGCTGCTAAAAAGGCATGATCTGGCAAAAGAGGATTTGAAACCCCTTCTGCAGTATTCCCTGACCTGTCATTATTGTAGGGATCCTCTCTTTACACTAGAGGGTGCCTTTGCTCTTTCCCTTGTTCTAGTATCAGTGCAGATAGAGGCAAGTGATTGGCTGCTTTCATATAACAGTGATGGGGGCGGGGGGGGGGCAACAGTGAGGTGCCACTTAGTAACTGATTCACAGATGGTTGGGTGTGTTTCTTTTGTCCTGAACAAGAAATTAATTCTCTAATGATCCCAGATAATGAGAAATCACAGAGGCAACATAATGATGCTGCATCACTGCACAGTCAGTGAGATTTGGCCACTTAATTATGTCAAAAAGCAGGATTAGAAAGAGAGCAGGAACCAATGTCCACATTTTGAACAAGTTTTCTTACTCAGGAGAAAGGTGGGTGAATAAATTTTTTTAATTGAATAAATAAATACACCAAATAAATAAATAATACCATACAGCCATTCAGATGTGCCTGCTATTTATTTTAAATACAAAGTGAGCTCCAGTGGCTGCATCATAAGCCCAAAACAAATGTCACAAAGTATAACACATCCAATCCCAGACCAAAAGGCTCTCTATCAAGAGCATGTAGGCAAAATAATTCCTATTTATGATGTGCTTCTGTTTAACCACTGTTGGCTACCCATTGGATGCCAGAAATATGGAGGTGTTATTAATGCTATTGGTTTTTTATCTTGACTTTTTCCTTCTTCCAAACACTGTTTTAACAAATCTCATGTGGGATAAATTCCTGTTACAGTGTCTTAGGAATGTAGAACATTTGTGATAAACACACAGCTTTCTCGTGCCCTTTTAATCAAATGGTTGCATATCCTCATTTTATTTATTTACTTAGCAGCAGATCTAGACAGGGAGGCCTTGATTCCCTTTTTTGTTTTGTCACTGTATAGTATTGTAGAAACTATCTACATCTGTTTCCTGTGAAGGAAGTCAACTGCTGTCTTTCTCCAGCAGGTGGAATACTTGCTTCTGTTTTGGCTAAGCAAAGAATCCTATTCTACAAAGGTAAAATACTTTTACCTTTATAATTACTGACCAATGGGTTGGCGTCGTATCATGATGTTTACTAGGCAGACTATGTTTACAGGTGGTAGAACTTAAAAATCGAAACAAAACAGAAATGCTTAGTTTTTAAAAAAAACATGCTAGTTGACCAGATTATGTGGGTCTTGAACTCATGAAATCGTGACAGATGACAGGATTTGCACTTGGGGGGAAGGGGGGGTATTATGTCTGGTTTTATTTGATTCTTTTTTTCTTTCTATGTTTTAATCTACTTCAAAGTTTCAAGGTGTCTAGCAGTACGTAATACAACAAATTGAAACAGTTCTATAAGAACTTCTATTAAAGGGGGCATTCACGAAATCTTTGATTAACAAAAGTCACAAAATGCTTTCCTGAATAAACAGATTTTACATAGTTTCCAGAATATGATTCAGACTTTATTGAACCTCTGGGATAATACAAATAAGAACATTAATATGCCAGCATAGTCAGAATGCCACAGGTAAGGCAAGTCATAATCGAGGCCATTCATGGCTAATGGTAAAAATGATAATGGAACATATACATAAGCTTACCATATTTTTATTCTAGCATGATTCTGGTGGTTTAAACATCTTCATGACAGGTAGTTCTGCAGCACATACCTTTCCAAACAAGCAAAGCCTCATCTGTCAAATTTGTGCCAGGTGTTAATTAGACAGGAAAGATACATATGCATGTGATTTCACTGTGGCCCCTTCCGCACACGCAAAATAATGTGTTTTCAAACCACTTTCACAACTGTTTGCAAGTGGATTTTGCCATTCCGCACAGCTTCAAAGAGCACTGAAAGCAGTTTGAAAGTGCATTATTCTGCATGTGCGGAATGAGCCACTATTTTAAACCCTTTTACACCATTTTCACACTGTTTTCACACTGCTGTTTTTGGCCCATGCGGAATCAGCCATAGAGACGTATACAGTTCCCCCACATGGACAAAACCATAGAAAACTTGGAGAAGTGGCTTCTGCAGAGTAGTGGGGAGGTTCAATTGCCCAATAGAGACAGCTCATTCTGCAACACGTGTGCCCCATTCCCCTGATTAGCTCTTGCTAGGAAGTGGGGGGGAGGAAGAGGGAAAGGCATAAGGTTAGTAAGGCAAAAGTTAGTTGAGTTGGTTGAGCAAGACTATGGCGAGCAAAGAGGAGAAGGAGCTAAAGTTTCCTGAGGAGATGTTTAGAGATGTCAATTTCTATGCAGTGGGAGACACAGAACTACAGGTAACCTTTCTTGGCCTCACTAATCTCCCTCCTTCCCCCAGCTGAGGCACCCTTTGCTCTTCCACCTGCAGGAGCTTCCAATTCCTTGTCTTCCTGTCCCCCCTCTCTTTTCCTGTTCCTTTCCCTAGAAACACAATGTCCCTGCATTCAAGAATGAGGAATGGGAGGAGGGGAGGGCAAAGACATCCTCTTCATGGGGGGCTATTCTTATCCAACTGCACACACTTCAATGGCAGGAAGAGTTGCAGCACAAAAATGACCCTTTGCCCTGGAACCTTCCCAATATAGGCACAGACCAATCAGCTTTACCCCCTCCAAGGTCCAACATTCACAAAAGAAAAATTGTGCCAAATGAGACAAAAATCTGTCAATCGATAAGATGACAAAAGGTGGTTATTATCTCTTGTGACGTATGCCACCCTTTTGTGTGGTGTAAATCCATTAAGCCCTGTGGAGGGCTTTTTGATGGCAGTGTTTTTTCCCCTGGGTTTTTTTGCCCTTCCCGCACTGCCAGAAAGCACCCTGGTGGCAGTGGGGTACTGCCACAATGGAGCCCAACCACCCAGGGCTATGGATTGTCATTTAAAAGAGTTGTTGATTATATATGTTGGGTATATACAAATATATGAAGAATATGTATAATATGAGGGGGCGTATTTTTGCCTCTCTTCAAAAAATGTAGACCCCGACCCTTTCCTGCACAGCTCACAAGGCAAGTTTTTTTGTGTTTCCCTACATTGTGTTTGTTAATTTTGTTTGTATTTGCCCAACTAATCTTTGGAAGCAGGCCTTCTGACCTGAGTTCATTCCTCTCACAAACTGATGCAGAACAGAGGGCTCCTGGAAGATTCTATGGTACTTTGATGCTGACATCTTTGCAAACTAGATCATGGTTAAATAGTATGTAACAGTGACAATGGGTATTAATTATCAATGTCCTTCTCATCCTGACTTGTTGAGATCATAATCTCCAAAATAAACCCATGATACGCCTTTTGAATACCTGATTTGGTGCTGACTGGGTAAATAGATCTAACAAATTAAGTTGATCATAGAGTCATAGAGTTAGAAGAGACCCCAAGGGCCATCAAGTCCAACATGGAGAAGTATGATGCAAAGATTAAACTTTTTGTTAATTATGCACAGCTGAGGTAACACCTAATTCTAGGGTCTTTATTGACGCAGGCTACAAAAAGCATGCTGCTCAAATTAGCATATATTTATTATGCATAATTTCTAAGTGCAGGTGGAGAACTGGAGATGGCTGAAACAGATGTCTGCTGAAAAATGAGGATCTTAGTAATTATTTCTATTTTAGATCTGTCTTAATTGGATGCATCCTCAGGAAGTCAAATACATAGTTTAAGCAAAGCTTTTTCTTTGGGAGTATCAGCACATATTTAATAATGATCACATGATGCTAGTGACACATTGTGGTGGTAGTGGAAAGTGCTGTCAAGTTGCAGCTGACTTAAACTAACCCCATAGGGTTTCCAAGACAAGAGTCATTTAGAAGTTGTCACTGGTTTGCCATTGCCTGGCTCTGTGTCATAGTCCTGGACTTCCTTGATGGTCTCCTACCCAAATACTTAGCAGGGCTGACCCTGCTTAGCTTCTGAGATCTGACAAGATCAGTCTAGCCTGGGTCATCCAGGTCTGGGCAAGTGACTCACTAGGAGGGTTTGTAAAGATATACTTAGCAAAAATACTGACATTAGTATGCGATTCAAAACTATCCAGTAATTTGCTCAGCCTGCTAAGTTAATTTAACTAGTTTATAAGGCAGTACTCAAAGCCCTTATCCAACTTCATGATGGTTTGGCTCCAAGCGGCAAGAATGTTCCCAACCTGATTACTTCTGTCTTCAGCTTTCTTCCACCAGGAATTTCAGATCTCCCAAAATAACCAAGACTAGCCTAGGTTAGCCTGATCATGTCAGCTCTCAGAAGATCAGCAGGGTTGGCTGTGGTCAGTATTTAGATTTAAGACTATCAACAGATACCAGGATCACTACACAGAGGTAGGCAACCACAAATCACCACTGAACCTCTCTTACCATGAAAACACTATGGGGTTGCCATAAGCTGACAGGAACTTGATGGCAAAGAAAGGAAATAAAATGAAATGAAAAATGCACCAGTTCCCAGTGAACACTCCAGTTCTAGTTAAAAATCATTTGAAAGTCTGGTCTGTGGTTATGATAGCAAGCAAGAAAATAGTCGTTTCTGCCACCATTGCTGTTCTTTAGTGTAAAGGATGTATTGCAACTAGTCCTCTAAAAGAAAATAGTGCATTTCTCAGCAGCTGTGACCAATTTGCAAAACAGTCTGTGGATAAAATCAATTACATCTGGTGTGATCTAATAAGTTGTCCTCCCATTCAAGAAGGGGAACTACAGCAAGCACATTTTTACCCAAACAGTGGCAGAAGGGGTTTTGCACTCATCCACCTTGGAGAATTGGAGGCCTCAATCTCTGGGGATAGGGAAGGAGGAAAGTCGACCTTGTGAAATGCAGCCAGTGAGAGAGCTGAGAACAGAAGGCTGCTTAAAACATTTCCTTTTTGCTTTGGAGCACTGTTTTGCTGAAGAGTTCCCTATCATTCCCTGTGACAATAATGCAGCATAACTGGTCACTGGCCCAAAGGAGGACTGTTTGGGTTCCTATCTGATAGATGGCTTGAGTAGCTCAGGCTCACCTGATCTTGTCTACTAAACAGGGTAGACCCTGATTAGTATTTGGATGGGAGACCACCAAGGAAGACCAGAGTCCATTTGGGAGGTAGGCAATGGCAAATCACCTGGATTTATCTCTTGTTTTGATAATACTTCTGGGTCACTATAAGTTTGCTAAGACTTGCACTTTCCATGACCATTTGACAGGGAACCTTTTTTGCCTGGTTCACATTTGTTGTGGGGTTGAGTTTATCAATAGGGCTGATCCTGACAGATTTGTGAGGCTTTAACTTCTCTAACTGGAGCTGGCAGGATTTGTTTGAGTTAGTTGTTTGTTGCTTGATATGGTTGGCAAGAGCCTTGAGGCATCCTAGGATGGGAGGAGACACCTGAATTAGCCACAGATGACTCAGAGGGCTAGAAAAGGGCTAAATGCTTGCTGCTGCATGTCAGTCCTTCAACCTTTACACTGCGGATTGTGGGGAAATTGAGAAGATGGGCACGAGTCTGAAGGAAAAGCAGAAATGACCTGTGGCAAATGCTGGTGAACTCAAAGGGTAATAACAGAACCTGCACAAAGGGGACTGAAAGTCTCATGTACAGTTAACATGCAAAGTTCCTGGTTTAGAATGCCAGTTTGTAGGCCAAAAACAAGCCCAAATTTCTTATAGCATGTAAATTCAGCCAAGCCAAGGAGCTTGTGATGTCTCCCTACTGATTTTGTTTCCATTTATTGTTGTACACTCAGGTGGTTTAATTTGTTCTATTTGAATGGGAAAAAAGGTAATGCTCACACATGATACATTTCCCACAGTCAAAGATGAAGAGATGAAAGTGTTTTTGATAATACAGCTGATGCTGCTGGGTGCTGTAATAATGCTGTTTGAGAAGATATGGAAACAGAGATGGCTGGCACTGAGTCTGTTGAAGGGGCTAATGATTTGGGCTTTGTGTAATCTTTTGCATTTCTTTATCTTTATTTATTTAAAAAATAGTTCTACCTCCTTCCCTTCCATCTATTCCTGGTATCAGCATCAGCCAGCCTACTGTGCGGACATAGGCAGTTCCCTAAAGTGCCAAATGAGAGGGGCACTGGGGTGGCAAGAAACAGCCTCAAGCGGTGCCCTTGCAGGCAGAGCTGCTGCCCAAGGCCCTTTTGCTCTGCTAGCCTTCCTTGTCAACCCCTGAGGGAGGGAGAACAGATGGCCACCAACTCTGCTACCTCTCCCAGGTTCTCTACTGACCCAGTTTGAAGGGTAGTGGTGCTGCTTCCTACAGTTCCCAGCCCCCAGGTGGGATCTGGAGATCTCCAAGAACTAGACAACTGCTCTGCAGGCTACAAGATCAATTCCCCTGGAAAAAAAATAGCTGCTTTGGAGGATGGATTCTGTGTTATACCCCAAACCCCACCCTCTCCAGGCGTCACTTCCAAATCTTTAGGAATTTAATTCTTCAGAGTTGGCTCATGGAGCACTCGTGCCCAGATGCCCAGCTTTGGCACTGCTGCCTGAGACTGTCCTTGCATAGCTTGTGCAGTGGCTTGGAGCATGCTCAGGTCTATGGGTCCTTTGGAGGGAAAGAGGAAAAGGCAAAAGAGTTGCTTCATATCCTTTCTATTGAGAGGCACTGGCTCTTTATAAACATGAGGAGCCAGAGGGCAAGGAAATGAAATTTTCAGCCAGCTTGGCTCATAGGAAAAAAGGAGGCAATGTCACCCAGAAATAGGGTTGCCAGGTGCCTCTGACCACTAGTGGGGAATGGGGGATTAGTGTTGCCAGATCCAGATCAGAAAACTCCTGGAGATTTGGGGATGGATCCTAAGGAATACAGGGGCTTGAGTGAGTTACAATGTCATAGAGTCCATATTCCAAAGCATCAATTTTCTCCAGGGGAACTCATCTCTGTAGCTATGATTCCAGGGAATCCTCAGGTTCCATTTGCAGGTGGTATCCCTATCCAGCAAGCTTCTAAGCAGGGGCGGGGGAGGGACTCAAGTTGACATTCTACCCCATACGCTGCACTGGAAAACGTCCTTCCTTCCTGGGAAGTGATCTTATGTCACGTTAGGAGTAAGCAGAAACTCCATGGTCACTATATGTGACATAATGCCATCATGCCAACAATGTTTTTTCTTCATTTTTTCTTCATTTTCTTTTATTTTCCCCTTATTATGCTATCAAAAGGCAATGGGGATTAAAGGGTCAGTAAAAGCAGGACATCTTCTGCTGGAAAGAATTCATGGGGTTCAGTAAAGAATCACTATTTTTTTTACCATACAGTGGTCTTTCCATACAGAGCAGTACAGTGGTCTTACCATACAGAGCAGTAAGCCCACTACATACTTGGTCTCCTCAGACCACACCACTTCCTACAAGAGAAGCAGGGCCAGCTTTAGGAGCTGAAGGACTCAATTGGGAAAATTTTGGTGGGGTTCCAGGTTCACAGCCAAGGTCTGTAAAATCACAGAGATACAAATAAAATATATTATAGACTTTATCTCTCTATGGCAGAATGGGCCTGCAAGGAAATAATTCCTTCAGTCAAACTCTGGGCCTTTTTTAAAAACGCAAAAAACAAAGCCCTTCTGAATGTTCAGAAATAGTGGCTGGAAGAGCCCACTTGGGAGGCTGCCTCCCACTTCTTTTTTCTGGTGTTCAATAGCTCAACAGACCAAGGAAAGTGAAGCAACAGGAAAAGTTGCATTTTGCCAGCTTGGGAAACTATACTACTTATCTGCTCTGGCCTGTGGTGCCTTTGGAAAGTGCAAAAACAATGCATAAAGCAAAGCAAAAGTAAAATAAGCTTTTTGTGAGACAGTATGCAAGTGCATAAATTGTCACACTTTCCCCACTTTTGGAGACACAGGAATTCTTTCATCTGTGGCATGGTGAGTTTGGGAGTGGGGAAAATGTGTGTGACCAAGAATCTGACCCATGAGGTAATGTATGCTTGCTGTGGAACAGACTGTAGTGCACAAATGTTTTGAGTTTGTTGATATCAATCAGGTTAGAGTAGAGTAATGCTGCATAGGATTGCACTATTATAATCCTATCCTATTCAAGTGTAATTTATTTATGTGTAAACATTCATAGAATTGGGTTGAAAGAATGGCTGCTTGGAATTATATTCAACTGAAATTACAGGGGTTTGCTAAATGTATCTAGGTTTGACAATACTTAAGCAGTAATGATCGTTCTGATGCTTAATTCATAAAGTATAGTGAGAATAATGATGACAACTACAATCAGGGAAGAAGTTACATTTCTTTTGTTGTTAAAAGCTCATTTGCTGTTGCTAGAGGTAGTGCTGGCATTACCATTAAATCAACATCAACACACTCAGGGAGATCATGTTGACCGTGTATCATAGCAGCAAAGATAAACCAAACTGTAGGAAGCAGTTCGAAGTGACAAACTTGCATCAATGATCCCTTGATAGTTTTAAGAATCTTTTCTTAAAGTTTTGATCTATCACATCAAAGTGACTTGAACCAGCAAGCAGTGCATAATTGAAGTGCATCCTGGGAATGTCAGGTAAATTTTTATCTTCATTAATTTCCTACGGCCAAGGTCTTGTGCCAAGGTGATAAGTTTGGGTTGTAATGGTCTTGTTACAGATATTGTTGTGTTGTTCTTTGCTTGGCATCTGTTTAGGAAGCATGCAAACATTTTAAGAAGCATCCAGATTTGTAAGATTAATATGAGAGAGATTCTTCCTAAACCTGGTAGGTGGTGAATGGGATCCAGTGATCTGCATGTTTAACTGGGCCATGCTGTATAGTATCTAATAAAAGGAACCACAAATGTGAGGCATTCTGTCCTGTTGGTACCTATGTAGCCTATGGCTCAAAATGGTAATTTTTGAGCAGTTGGGGAAACTTATTTTCCTGTTATGTGCAGAATGGGCATATAAATTGTTATTTAGGCTGGTAGTTTGATTTTGTGATGTTCTAAAAATTTTCATTTACATTAGTGGAAGTTCTTGGGAGTTTCTCTCTTTAGATCGAGGGACGTAATAGTATCTCTGTATTCTGCATTGGACAGAATACTGTGTCATCTGGAATACTGTGTCCAGTTCTGGCCACCAAAATTCTAGAAGGATATTGACAAGCTGGAATGGGTCCAAAGAACGGCAACCAAAATGGTAAAAGATCTTGATTCCATGCCCTACTATGAGAAGCAGCTTGGCGTGTTTAGTCTGGAGAAGAGAAGGTTAAGGGGTGACATGACAGCCATGTTTAAATATTTGAAAGGATGTCACATTGAAGAAGGAACAAGCTTATTTTCTGCTGCTCCAGAGATTAGGGCAAGGAGTAATGGATTCAAGGTGCAGGAAAAGAGATTTCACCTAAACATTAGGAAGAACTTCCTGACAGGAAAGACTACTCCGCAGTGGAATACATTGCCTTGGAGTGTGGTGGTGGAGTCTCCTTCTTTGGAGGTTTTTAAACAGAGGCTGAATGGCCATCTGCTTTGATTGTGTATTCCTGCATGACAGGGGCTTGGACCTGATGGCCTTGTGGTCTCTTCCATCTTTATGATTCTATGAAATGTGTGTAGGTTCTTTATGTATGATATATTATATACATTTTATTTTATAGGGTACAGATTGCATTATTAGAGTCTAGACCCCTGTGCAGGTGGGGCCTCATATAAGGAGGGTAGACTCAACACACATGACCTTCCATGTGTTCATCTGTTTAATGAATGCACAATCATGTATTACATTTCTGGGGAGTGAATTCAGACAGCTCTTTCAAATAGGCAATCAACAACTTCAAAACAGAGGACTCCAGCATTTGTTGAGAAAACAGAACATCACAGAGCATCATGAAAGGATGTATAGACTGGGACTACTGTAGAGCAGAGATTTTTTTTAAAAAAAGAGATTTTTAGCAGCCAATATAAAGGTTACATGTCAGTTAAAGGAAATACATCACAGGCCTTTTTCTAGGATACTTTCTATGTTTTCAGCGGTACATTGCACCACTGTACTGAAAACAATTTAGCCCCCAAATTATTGATTGAGATGGGACAGATCAACACTAGCAACAACGTAAAGCTGCACAACATTATAAAAGAAGACATTGCGGCAGTTGTGGCTCTGGCAAATATATTAATGCAAATGTTTAGAATAGGGGTATAATGTCTCTGTATTAATAATGGCTTGAGTGGTTAAGTCAGAAAACAGGTATGATTTATTGATACAGTGTGTTCATTCCTACCAGTTCAGTGTGTCACAGTTTATTTCACAAGGGAGTATTGCTTGTTTGATTCTCCATTGAAACATTTGTGACTATTTGTTTTCTGTTATGCATGAATCTAGTTGACATTCCTCTTGAAGCTATGTATTATCTGTACCATGGCAATATCCCTTCATATTTTGTTCGTAGGATTCTACTGCCCTGGTATTATACACCTTGCATTGGTAACACATAAATAAACAGTGTCCTTGGAAACAGCAAACAGAACCTGGCATCATGGTGAATACTGCAGTGTTTTTGTTTGATCTGAGCATACTGATACCTTGCAGTGGTTACTTAACTATAGGTTGGGCAAAATGGCCTGAAAATGACTTGGCTCAGATTAGATACTGCAAATACATAGAGAGTGAGATGGTGCTTGCTATTCCTTTGCAAGCAAAATTTGCACTGATACAAAGTTGTGGAGGGGGGGGGAGCAATCAGGATGGAACACAGTAGAAAGTAGTACAAAGTTGTGAATAGTGATAGCAATTTTAAGCAGACCTACTCAGAATCATACTCAAGTCTACTCAGTGGGGCTTACTCCCTAGAAAGTGTTTTTAGGATCTCAGTGTTAACCTTTCTCCCTCTTAGTAGAGCTCAGGTTTTACCAGTTAAGTTGATTTGTAGCAGCGTCTGAACAGAAAGGATGTGCATCCAGGAATTAATGAATCAAAATTCAAACCAAACCCACTTTATTCTTTAATTTAAGAAATGTGATTACCAGCTTTTTGTTTTTACAAGTCTGCAGAAATGCCTGCTATTATGGTGCCTCATTATATAGGTGCATACCCCTTCCCCTCACAGCTGTGCTCCGACCCAAACTCCCGTCCAGGAAGTCAAGGTGAAGGTGCAGTTGGGTGCTGGCGAGCAGGGCTCACCCCACTCCCTGTCTCCATGTGGAGGTCTGGAGTGATCCAAGTGGCTCACTCCACCTCCAATCCCTACATGAAGATTGGAAGCAGCAAGGCACCATTTGAGCCTGGTTCAGACCATCCTTAGACAGTTCATGGGTGCTGTTGAACCTCTACCTTTATATTGCTGGCTCACCCCTCAAGCTCCACCTAGCTGAAAATTAGCAAGGATGGTGGCATAGGGTTGGCCCAGGCATGTGCTAGGATTATTTAAAAATGCATACCTTCCCTTCTCCACACCAGAAAGGTCCCAAAACAGAGAAAGGGATCACTCATACCTCAATTTGTCATGCCCATGTCTTTTCACTATACAAAGATAAAGACACAAACACTATACAACTTTTACTGGTCTATAAAATAGGAATCTTTTATCCTGTATGTGTAAAGTGCCACCAGGTCAATTCCAGCTTATGGTGATCTTGTGATTTAAAGAGCTCCAAAATGTCCTATCAATAACAGTCTTTCCCATGTCTTGCAAACTGTGGGCTGTGGCTTCCTTGACTGAGTCAGTCTGTCTCAGATTGGCTCTGGCTCTTTTCCAACAGTCTTCAACTTTTCCTAGCACTATTGAATTTTTCGATGACACTTGTCTTTTCATAATGTGACCAATTTCTCTTTGGTTATTTAAACTTCTAGAGAGGGTTGAGGCTGGATTTGATGTAAAACCCACTTATTTGTCTTTTAGGCGGTGCGTAGTCTCTATGAAACTCTCTTCCAATAAAACGTTTCAAATGAATCAGCTTTCTCCCTGTCAACTTTCTTCATTATCCAGCTGTCACATACACAGTAATAGGGATTACTATGGTATGAATTATCTTGATCTTGGTTGCCAGCAACACATCTTTACACTTAAGAATCTTTTCTAATTCTTTCATGGCTACCCTTCTCAGTCACAATCTCCTTGTGATTTCTTTGTTGCAGTCTCTCTTTTGATTGATGATGGAGCCAAGGATGAGAAAATCTTGAACAATTTCAATTTCTTCATTGTCATCCTTAAAATTATGTAATTTTTAGTAGAAATACCTTTCTTTCCCTCAATGGTTGACTAAGGGCATTTCCCCACTCACAAGTTTCCCCCCTATGCCGTGAGTGCTGCTCTCTCAGCTGCCAAGTAGCATCCCTGGTGGGCGCCTCCCCGGGAGATCTCCTAATGCACTCCTCAAGTGCTCTGCGGGGTCATCAGAAGGTGCCGTTTTGTCCAGCGCCAGGGATGCCACGCGCTGAGGGGGTGCAGCAGTCGCAGCGTTGGGGCGGCTGCGCTGTCACTGCCCCTGTCGTGGGGAGTGCAGGGGGACCCCGCGCTACTTGAGGAGAGTAGCGCGGGGCTTAAGGTAAGTGGGGAAAGGCCCTAATTTGACCTACAGGCCACAGTAGCTATTGGTGGCTGCTTTAAATTGAAAGCCGGGGGGGGGGTATAAAAACTGGGCTGCCATACATACTACATACTACATAATGTGATTCTCAAAAAACCCAGGTGGTGGTGGGGAAATGCAGAGCAGATCCGTATTAGGATTGGGATCCATGCGAAGTCCCCCCCCCCCGATGTTTTACTAGTGTTACCCCAGTTTAATTGGCCTGTGTGGAAAGGGCCAGAATTGGTATGGGAACTGTGATGATCTGATAACTGCTAAAGTCTTTGACTTCTCCTTTTTTGCACCATTTGCAGACTGTGAGCCATTGTTTTGTTTTACATATTTGTTGGCATATTCTTGTCAAGATTTTGATGGACTCCATTTCTGTGAACTGAAATAGGTCTATTGTTTCTCCAAGTCACTATCAGTGCACTTTCACTTACTTTCTAAAACTGCAGTTTCTTCTTCAAAAGATTCTTCTTTGAAGAAATCTGTTATCCTTTCATATCTTCAATATAGCTTTCCAGGTATTGTTCCCATCTTTTCTTGATTTTGTTCTGTTCAGTTAATGCATTTCTCTGCTGATCTTTCAGTATGCCTAACCATATTTTCCATTTCCCTTTGATTTCTTGGATATTGTAGAACAAATCTCTTGTTATCCCCCTTTTTTTGTTGTAATATTTCTTTACACTGGTTATTATAATATCTCTTTTTGCCTCTATGTGCCAGTAGACAGAACGCTGCATTTAGACTTCTGATTCTATTTTTGTCACTTTTTACTTTTGCTTCTCATCTATTTTTAACAATTTGAAGAGCTTCAACAGCCATCTATCAATTTTTTTTCATTTCCCTTTTTTGTATCTGCTTGAAATTTAGCAAGGGGATCCTTTGACACGAAGCAAGATCCCTGAAAATTTTATCTCAATTGCAGTGTATAAAATGTTCACAAATACAGGCGTGTTTCCCAGCAAAGCCATTGGAACCCAGAGAGAATAAAATGTCCAGAAAAGTACAAAAACTGCAATCAAGATAAACACTGGCAATATTAAAGTGAACCAGAAGATGAACTGAATGAAATTGATATGCATCCCCTGAAAGATAGTGCTTCTTCTGTCAATGCCGACGTAACCTGCAGCTTCATTACTGTACATGGGCTTATACTTCTACAAAGGAAGCAGAAAATATTGTACAAAATAAGAAATCTTTATATCTATGTAGCTTGCTGAATGCAATATTTATTGGCTCAGAATCTAAAAATATTATATTCCAGAATTTTGGTTTCTGTGTTAACATGGAGTTAATAATACTTATTATTTAGATGCTGATAACAATTAGTCCCCCTATTTTTTGCATTTTTATTATATTTTATCCCATCCTCCCTGTGAGGAGTGCAGGATAATGAATATGGTCACCACCTTGGATTGCCAACCTTCAGGTGAGAACTGGAGACCTCCCAGAATTACAACTTATGTCCAGATGTCAGGGATCACTTCCCTCTGGAGGAAATGGAAGTTTTATGCTCTAAGGCAGCACATCCTTCTCCTCCTCAAATGTCCCCCCCCAGAAGCGTAGCTAGGCCAGAGTGCACCCGGTGCAATCACTCTGGCTTTCCCCCCACGGCGCCCCTGCCCCCCCATGGCACCCCCCTGCAGCATCCCATTCCACTTACTTTTAGGAAAGGAGCAGGTTGAAGAAGCCTGCCTGTGTTGCCTGGGCCTGGTGGGAACTAAATGTAGTTCCCACCAGGCCCAGGCAATGCAGGCAGGCTTCTTCTCTGGGATGTTCCATTCCTAAAAGTAAGTGGGGGTGCACCGTGAGGGTGTGCATTGGGGGGGCGGGGGCACTGCGAAAGGGGGAACGGGGGTGCCGTGGGCGGGAGCGCAGTCAGGGGATTTTTTCCGCCCCACGCGGACCAGAATTGGTGTGCTGTCGCATTGCGCACTTCCTGTTCCCTGGTAATTTCGGGCCATTGCCCCCTCGCTCTCCTGGCAGGGCCCCCCAGCCCAGAATTGGCAACTATCTTCATCTCACTGTATAATTGCAGTAACACTGAGAGGTACTGGTAAATGGTCACACAGTGAAATTCATGGTTGACAAGGGGTTGTCTGGGTCTAAATAGTGGTTAAGAGCAGGTGCATTCTAATCTGGAGGAACTGGGTTTGATTCCCCGCTCTGCCGCCTGAGCTGTGGAGGCTTATCTGGGGAATTCAGATTAGCCTGTGCACTCCCACAGCTGGGTAACCTTGGGCTAGTCACAACTTTTCGGAGCTCTCTCAGCCCCACCTACCTCACAGGGTGTTTGTTTTGAGGGGGGAAGGGCAAGGAGATTGTAAGCCCCTTTAAGTCTCCTACAGGAGAGAAAGGGGGATATAAATCCAAACTCCTCCTCCTCATCCTCCTCCTCCTCCTCCTCCTCCTTCTTCTTCTAAATACCTCAATCGCAATGAATACTTTTGAGTGAAATGCGAACTCAAATACATTGGTGATCCTGAGCAGGGAACCTTAATGATATTATTTTGAATTAATTAGTGTAGGCTTTAAGTGTGTGTGTGTGTGTGTGTGTGAGAGAGAGAGAGAGAGAGAGTTGCATTAGCATGCAGTTTATCACAGCAGGGGCTTTCTAATCTGTCATGTGGCACTAAAGCCTGATGAATTCTTAAATCAAATAAGAAACTGAAGGGTTTGTGCTAATTGAAAACCAAGAAAATTAGTCTACTGTCAGAGAAGGTAGGCAGCTGTTCATATGTGAGGCACTTCACAAGTATGCAGAAATATAACTTTGTAAGTTAACCAAGAAGAACAGAACTTCTTCTCCCATAGTGGATGAGACCTGAGCATACTCAAAATGTATGGGACTTTAAAGTAACAATATGAGACAGGAAATAGGGTTACTCAGGCTCCTAAGTATTTCAAAAATTCTGAAGGGACAGATTTGTTTGAGTGGGAGGGGCAACCTTCCAAATAGTTTATTTACCTTCCTTCCCCGTCCTTTCCTGTGGACCCCCATCTTGTATTTACTATTCTTGGTAAATCCTAATAAAGTGTAGAAAGGAACAGTAGCAGTATTTTCAATTTAAGATTGAACAGAAACACATAAATAGAAGCTTGGATACTTACATCTTCACTGTTACCAGCTTTGGAATACCTTGGAGTTGGAATGCTGGAGGCCACTAAAACAATACATTTGTTCTGTTAGAATATGAAGGCCTGTACAATTTAAAAATAGCTTGGCCCTGAATTGGACTTTTTTGGTGGGTTCCTTTTTTGGGTCTAAAACTACTTAAACATCTGGTGGGAGCCTTCTTACTCTCTTTACATCCAGCCAATTGTTGCTTTGTGATCAAACATTCATATTTCACATGGTACATTCCAGCAAAATTCTGCAGAGAATACATATTTTATGCTGGCACTTAATAGCCAATTTATTGTGAACAACAATGTATCTATGTTTAACTTTCTGGTTTATTCTGACCAAATTTTGAATATGTGATGCCCATCCCAATAGAATTCACCTGCATCTTCTTATTAAAAGCTTCAGACTTTAATTTCTCAAAAAGGAAGACTGAGGCAGCTAAAGATGTTTCTATCACTTTATGTAAAACAAAGGGCTTTGTTTCAATTGCCTGGCTTGGAATGTAATTATTTTCAAAGGAATAATTTTATCACTCTTTCCTCTAAGCAGTAAAGAATGAAGAACAGACTTCCAGATAAACACATTTTTCCAATGTGTTTATCTTTTATGGCAATAACCCTTTAAAACATTTTCTCTCTATTATTCTTGTCATCTGCTCTATTTTTGCACTTGCCCATGTACTTGTTTATAAATAGATTTCAAAAAGCACTATGTTTTCTGGTTAACCCTTTTCTGGTTAACCCTGCTGATTGAATGTGTTCAATCTCAGGGACTGAATTGCAGAAACACACATAAACCTGTCAGGTCTCAGCCTCTGTATGTACATATATAGAGAGAGATTAAAGCACTGCGGGAGTCCTAATCCCAAGTGAAAAGTAATAGATAAGGGAACTGTGCTGCCTTGTCCAGTATTTTAGGGAATGGCAGCAGGGATCTGGTGCGTGAAAGGGTCAATGTGAAATAGTGATTAAGAACAGGTGGATTCTAATCTGGGTTTGATTCCACTCCTCCACATGAGCAGCGAAGTCTTATCTGGTGAACCAGATTTGTATCCACACTCCTACATTCCTGCTGAGCTAGTCAGAGTTTTTTGGAACTCTCTCAGCCCCACCTACTTCACAAGGTCTCTGTTATGGGGAGAGGAAGGGAAAGAAGTTTGTAAGCCCCTTTGAGTCTCCTTACAGGACAGAAAGAGGGGGTGGTGTAAATCCATACTCTTCTTCTTCATGACTTATTGTATGTGAGAATTTTTATTTATTTTACATCTAAATAGCACATACATAGAAAGATAAAGATTCCGATCTAGTGCCCACTCCTCCTGTAATAATACTAAATGAAAAGATAAGAAAAAAGATAAGAAAAAAACACATACACAATAATAGTAAACACATATATATGGTGACTTCCAGCTACCTCACTAAGGATCCAAGCAATCAAACTCCGTGCTTATAATTATCTACATTTTTTTCACTTTTAGTCCTTCTTACAAAGTTGTCTTAATCCAATACACTGTTTTTGTTAAGTCTTGAATCCTGCTGTTGTTTCTCTGTTTGTATATGTTTTCAATAAGTAGTCTGCAAAGGATTTCCAGTCTTTCAGAAAATTGTCTGTATTCTTGTTTCTTATAACCACCGTCAGCCTTGCCATCTCTGCATACTCTGTGACTTTCAAGATCCAATCTTGTTTGGTTGGAATTTTGTTGTCCCTCCATTTGTATGCATATAAAATCTTTGCTGTAGTTATCATATACATTAAAAAATGTTCTATATTGATCAGGACTACTTTCCCCCATCAACCCTAACAGAAATGCCTCAGGTTTTTTTTTTCAATTGTTATTTTCAAAATCTTTTGCTTTTCTTTTAAAATCATATCCCATAAGAAATATTATTACTAGGTCATTTGCAAAAGCTCTCACTTTATAGACTTTTTGTATGTTAAAAAGAAACAAGACAGGGGGTGAGCTGCGACTGCCTTACCTACCTGTATACCCAAAAATCTGTGCAGCTGAGTTTGTAATGGGTGGCAGTGCCTGTGAGAGTGGAATCACAGGGAGTAATACAAAGGCTGTATATATTTAAGGGCAAAAGTTCATCACTGGGAGCTATGTTTTGTATCTCTTAAAATAAATGGCTTGGCTGTGTCATCAAATATCCTGCTGACAGGAAAGCTCAACTGGGAGTTGGATATCACAGCCTTAAAAATGGGTACTAATACTTCAATTCCTAACAGTTCTGATGGTTTGAGTAGCTACCCAAATGGCTTATGAATAGTTTCTTGCATGCCTTTAGATTTGTTTCCCCTCATGTCTGAGGAAAGAAACATTTTCCCTCTTCTAGTTTCCTGCTGCAGTTAAAAAAGTGTGATAACTAGAACTCAGTTCTCAAACACTCTATGAAGAGAGACCCCAAAGTTTTATTTTTTTGTTCAATTCCTGACTGTTGCTGGTGCAGCAGGGAAGGGTGGATACCAGTGAAAGTCACGATCTGAATAAACAATAACAATTTTGGGGGTCTATAATCTTTTTAAGCTCTCTTAAAGACATTTAAAAGGGTATACGCAGAGACCTCCTCAGCACAGCTACTGTAGGAAAGCAAAGAAAGGGTGAACCTGCCATCCCTGGTTGCCTTCATTCGTGTCACAGCTTACTACAATGGGCTGCTGTCCACGGTACTGAATGTGTCAGAAGTGAACTGTGGAACCTCAATAGAAACTTGCTATCCCTTGGGTATTTTGTTTTTTTTTTGGGGGGGGGGGGGAACAGGTCTAAGTTTCTTTTCCCCTTTACCCTGTGGGCAAGAAGAGAGGGTTGCATGTTCCAGAGGGAAGGAACGATCTAGATAACCATACCAAGCTACTACTGGTTTGCCTTGTCATTGGAGCTGAATAGTAATAAAAAAGCAGCTGGGTAAAATTGTCTTAATTCACGTGATAAATCAGGAATGGATGTGGAGTGTCAGAAGTTAAAAAGTGCAATCAGGGAAAAGTTAGGAAGTTGGATAAAACCTAGGAATATTAATAAAATGAGGAACAATTTAAAAATTATGCTTTCTGGGATTTTTGTGAGGGATTGGTGGATTGTATTGAAGCTCGGCTGGTGGACAATAAGCACAGTCATTGGGGCATGTCACCTTCAACTGTTTTTTTTTTTTTTACTTTCAAGGCTTTAAAACTATGTATGCTCACATGTGAGTAAGCCCCGTTGATACTAGTGGTATGCACGTTTATAAAAACTTCTATAGGATGTGTGACAGCTTCACAAAAAGACATTCCTTTTATATCTATTTCTTTTGTCTTTGTACAGTGCATTCATTTTTCTGACAGTTGGCAGACAAAACCATGCTAAAATTAGAAGCATATTTATAGATAGAAAAGGTTAATTCAGACCAAGGTTTTTCTACTTTTATGCTCTACTTTGACAATTTCACACTGAGTCTCCCTCTTGTTCTTCATCTTTTACATGACTGTGGCCATAGATTACAAGGAACTTTGCTGACAATGTCAAATGACTTCATCGGGTTGAGATGATTCATGCTTTGCCTTTCTTTTGCCTGGCAGTGAAACACACAGCAGTTTGGATCCCGCAGCTTTTTGTTCAGTTTTTCCAGCGCTGGCAAATTTCCAAGTGCTTTTGCATTATACTGTCACTTGGATAGGCTTTATATCTTACAGGATGTGATGAGTTAGTTCAATAAAAATGTGCTTTGAGTTTAAATGTGCAGAAAAGTCAGGTCTTCCCATTGTTTTGAAATCCACAACAAAAATAGCAAGCAGTTTGGGAAGAAAATGCCCCTGTCTTATGGAATGGGTTCTGATTTTAGCTTCTGTGTTTGTACTTGCAGTTTGAAATACTTGCTTGTCCTGATAGTTCTGAGAGTGTATTTATAGTTTAGTGGAAATTCTTTCTGATTTACTGCAATGCTGCCAGTTGCAGACAACAATGCAACAATCCACAACACTGCACAATAAAATGTCCTGATCTTATTGCAAGAACTGGCTGCATTCACATAACTGCCTTCTCTCTTTTGGTAGACTGGGTTTTTCAAAGAGACAAGGGGATGGCCTACACCTTTCTCAAGATAGTCAAGGACAAGAAAATCTAGGGGTCTAAGCAGTCTTTGATGAATTGTTCAGTCTAGTTTGGGAACTGGGTGGAAATACTTCCTAAGCATTCTGCATATTTATTTTAATTTTATTAGATTTAATATCCTTTCCTTTTCTGGCTCAAAGGCCAGGCTCAAGGTAACTAACAATATTCAAAGGCCTCATGTCATTTACCAAAATGCTTCCATTAGCTAAACATCCAGAAAGTGAAGGTTAATTGAAAACAAGCCCAGTGAAATGAAAGGTGAACTAAAGGCAATTTATTTATATCAGTCATGTTTAATCTGATATTTTCCATGTCACTCCATCAACTTGATGGCACTTCCCACCCCCAATGTATGTTTTCCCTGATGTTGTGGGGACAAGCAGTGTAAAGGTTTTTTTTTAAAAAAAAAAACTCTAGGACAAAATATTTTTGTTTACTCAGCCTTTTAATTAAGAGGTTGTTCTTTTAGCAACATTTTACAAAATACTTTTAGTCTATCTGTTTTTATGCTCTGGCTGGGTTTTTAAATTCGGAATTTTAATTAATAATGCCTTGTATTATTATTGTGTGTTATTTTGTAAGCTGTCTTGGGTAGGTCCCCTGAAGAGATTGTATAGATGTCTAAATAAATAAATAAATAAGCATATGCTTTAAAAACATCTACTAATAGGGAAATTATATGCTTTTCCAGGTCTGAGTTTATCATGACTTAAATGTGAGTTATTGGCATATTCCATTGCATGAAAAACAATGTTTTCCTTCTATCCTGACAATGTATAATGAAGTAGTGCCATCAGCAGTTTGTAGCCCTTGCTATCATGGCTAAATGCTGGTTCACACAATGATCTTTCTGTTCACATTAACTGTCCTAGCTATCCCCAAGGGTAGACAAAAGTAGCATTTGAACCAGCTGTTCCTATCATTATGGCAGATGAAAAAGATATCTAATTGGCTTTTGTGACTGAGGATCTGAGATTGCTGGTTTACATGTTACAAGTCCAAGCCTGATATTTGGGTGCATAGCAGAGTCCACAGCTACCAGGTGGCACACAAACACTGGCAGCCATCAGTTGCCATCATACAGAAAGGTAGTGGATGGCTTGCTGTCAGCCAATGACTGTAGCTATAGTTTGAACAGAGCATTTCACACATTGAGTACTTCAGGTTGCTGCTCCCTTTCTTCCGTCCTCTTGAGGATTACTCCATATGAAAAGGGTCAATACAATGAAAAAAGGTGCTTAATCCTACCTTTGCTTTTTTCTGGACAAGTAGCCATTTCTATAATTTAAATCAGTCCTGTGTACCTTGTTTATCCTATACTAGGAGCCAAAGCTCATTACTTTTTTCATGAGCTTGCCAGGGGATTTGCAGCCATTCTCCTACAGAATGTTGACTTATATTTAAAAAAACACAAATGGGCCCAATTCAGATTGGAAAGCAGCGCAGAGGAGGAAGAGGCTTCAGAATCCTCCCAACATACCATTTCAGCAGCCAAAATGACCTGGGATCTGCAGGGCAGACATTATTAATCCCTTTGGGAGGCTGCACATACACTTTTCACACATGATCAGTTCTTCAGATCATGGCCTGAAAGTCCCTCATGGCTTCTCTTTAAAAAATCCTAATTAAGTGGGAGGGAAGGGGCTTTGGCTCACTGGTAAAGCATCAGCTTGGCATGCAGAAGGTTCCAGGTTCAATTCCCAGCAAGTCCAGTTAAAAGATAGGGTTGTAGGTGATGTGAAAGGCCTGCCTGTGAGCCTTTGCCAAGCCACTGCCAGTCTGAGTGGACAATACAAACTTTGATGGACCAATAGTCTGATTCAGTACAAGGCAACTTCATGTTTTCATGTGTGTTCATGAAGAATTCACCAGAACTTGAAAGCTTCCACACCATTTTGTCTTGTTAGGGTTGGTTGTAATAAAAAAGTTTGGCATATGTTTTGTTTCTGAATTATTATTGTATTTTTCCTTCTTCATTTTATATCTATTTTATTTAATTCATCTATACACTGCCTTTCTTCCTAATGGCAGTTGACACCAAAGCAGTTGACACCATTCTCCTTCAATTTACCCTCACAACCCTGTGAGATAGGTTTAGGCTGATAATGTGACTGGCCCAGGGTCACTCAGCAAGTTTCTGTGGTAGAAATGGGTGATCAAACTTGGGTCTTCAAGATAGTAGATGTTTGCACATAAAATGGTTAAGATGGCATTTTTCTCCCCTCTCCCCTTCTAGGTTTTATCTGTAAATTCATGTCTTTAATTTATTTCAGATCAGTTTTTTTAAACTTTAAATAAAACTGAGCAGTTTTATTTGAGAATAAGTAGTAGTTAAAGATTAAGAAGTAGTTAAAGGCTACAAAATGGAATCTGTATTCATCAGAAATTACATGCAAGCAGATTTGATCTTAAATTATAAATATTTTTATTTATAAACTTAGATGACACTAATAGTTTTTCTCATCAGGTCTTGGAGAATATGGTTGTATTGGAGGGTAGACACTATGACATAATACCCAGGTGAGGTCCCTCCCCTCCATAAATTCTTTACTTTCCAGGTTCCAGTCCTAAATCTCCAAAATTTCTCATCCTGGATTTGGCAACTCTCTCTCAGGACTATCTCTCTCATGCAAATGTACAGATTTGCAAGGACTTGAGCAGGGAGCATCTCATTTTACTCTGTATATCTTCCCCACTAGTTCCTTTTTCTCTACCATAGCAATCCCAACAGCCTCTCATTCCATGATTCCCTGTCCTTCCTTCCTACCTACTAGTCAATCTACCTCTACATGACCCTCTTCAGATTTTCTCCACTCTCCCTGGTAGCATCTCCTGGCTGAGTCATGTGGGTAGTGGGTTTGTGGTAGGTGCCACTGGGCATGTTCTTGGTGAGCCCTTCTCTAGCAAGCAGGGATGTAGGTATAGATTTTTTTATGGGGGGGTTCAGAGGCGGGTCCACGCCCCCACCCAGCCCTGTGGCATAGCCATGACTCCCCAAGCCCCGCCCCAGGTCCCAGTGCTTATAAAAGCAGCTCTCCAAGGCAGGGACAGCAGACTCCCCTGCCCTGCCCTCCCTCACCCCCCCACCAGATGGGCTCCCAGCCAGCAGCCCCTTCTGCCCTCCCCTCTGGGCAGAGGCATAGCTAGGGAAAATGGAGCCCGGTGCAAAATCTGGGTGGCCACTGTGATGCTGGAATCTACCCCCAACAGCATCACTTTCAATGGTGTTTAAACTAGAGCCCAAAATTCTCCTTTTAAATCTACTTTAAAAGGAGAATCTGGGGTCCCCAGTTAAAACAACATTGAAAGTGATGCTGTTTTGGGGTGGATTCTCCCCCACCCTGAAACACCATCACTTTCAATGTTTAAACTGGGGACCTCACATTCTCCCTTTAAATCCATGCTGAAGGGGGTGGATTTAAAAGGAGAATCTGGGAGAATTTGGGGGGTGCCTGCTGTCAGGGGTGCAATTATTAAGCTAGCAGCACCAAACTTTCCAAGTATCTTTAGGAGACTTTCCTGATGATACCTCCCAGGTTTGGTGAAGTTTGGTTCAGGGGGTCCAAAGTTATGGACCCTCAAAGGTGTAGCACCCATCTTCTATTAGCTCCCATTGGAAACAATGGGGGATGGGGCACCCCATTTGGGAGTCCATATCTTTGGACCCCCTGGACCAAACTTTACCAAACATGAGTGGTATTAGAAAGAGACTCTTCTGAAGATACCAACCAAGTTTGGTGAAGTTTGGTTCAAGAGGTCCAAAGTTATGAACCCTCAAGGTGTAGCCCCTATCTTCTATTAAGCTCCCATTGGAAACAAAAGGGGACTGGGCACCCACTTTGGGAGTCCATAACTTTGGACCCCCTGAACCAAACCTCACCAAACCTGGTATCATCAGGAGAGTCTCCTGAACAATCCCTGAAAGTTTGGTGTTGCTAGCCTAAAAACAGCACCCCGTACAGGCCAAAAACCGGAAAACACTAAAAAATACCAAAAAACTCACAAACGGAGGGCGGAGCTTCAGACATGCAATGGATTTTTTTTGGACCCAAGAACCCCCTCCCTTACCTACGTCCTTGCTAACAAGAGACATAATGGTTGGACCTTTTTCAGATCTAGATTGACCTTCTAGTCCACCCTTTCTCGGTCTCTGTGGCTTGGTTTTACAGAAACCAAAGCTTGGAAGGCTAGCCAATATTGTTGTGGGTTGCCTAGGACCTCTCAAAATGGCTGCTGAAATCTCAGAACATAATCTCCACAGACATTATTTTCTTATGGCTAGAAGTTTTGTTTTGATTACTTTAGGGAACTTTAACTCTCCAATGTATTTTTTTAAAATTTCAGATTTTTCTACAAAGCTGGGTTTTTTTTCAGGGTTGTAGAGAAATCTCTATCCATATTTTCAGAATAAATCTCTCTCTCTCTCTCTCTCTCTCTCTCTCTCTCTCTCTCTCTCTCTCTCTCTCTCTCTCACGCACACACACACACATATGAGGTAAGCATAACTCTCAGATGCAGGCACAAGCTCAAAATAGCATTAAACCAATAAGAGAGTTGTGTGACCAGATTACTGCAGCAAGCCAGTGCTTTTCACATCATCCTCTTTTAAGCAAACAGGCATGGTGCCAGTGTATCCATATCAACAAGAGTAGGGAACATAAGGTCCATCTGTTCCACCATTAGCTTTCAATCAGAGCTGAACTAGACAGAACAGCTGTAAATGGATGTCTTTTTTCCCAACTGTAGCAATCGCCTTACAGGCCTTTATAGGAACAAGAAAAGTATCTATCTGGGAGCCTGTTTCAAAAGTTTCAGGCTTCCACAGGAGTGAATTCAGTCTAACTAAAAGATTATAAAATACATGACATTTTTAGAACCATGCAAAACATATACTAAATGTTCAAAGCTGAGGAAAATGGTTCATAACATTTACTATGGTTTGAACCTTAACATTACTGTACAAAAATTAAAAAGTCCCCTAGATTTACCCCCACTCTGTTTCTACAATTTTCCCCTGTCTGTGTATGAAAATATGTTATTTTTTTTTTTACTAGAGCCCATTAACTGTCATCCTTTTTGGGTCATCTCCCAGTCCAACAACCTTTTTCCAGCTGTCATATTTACCCAGATAATTCAAATTTTATTGGCTGGTGCAGCTATGAATGTTATGTACTGGTAATAATGATTCTGTCACTTGGATAGTGAGACACTACTTAATCCTTTCTGGTGGTTTTTCAACCTAAATCATCACCCCAAATTGCTTTTTCACCTGGCCGGGGAGGGCGGGGGATAGTGATGTTTAAAGATAAAAGATCTATTTTCCTTGAGTTGGATCTAGTGGAAAATTTATTCTGACAGACAGGATTTCTGTCAGTGGAGTGGGCTTTCCTGAGCTTTCCCACTCAGACTGCAGCTCAAATGATCCTACAAATGCTGCATCCGTGGAACCAAGAATAGCATGAAGTTTGTAGTAATAGTAGGGATCTGAAAGAAAATCGTCCACATTCCCTTGAGATAATTTTTCTTCTAGATGTGGAAGATAATTTTGCACTTGAAATTACTGGAATGGAACCTTTTATCCATTCTGACTTGCAGCCTGCCCAGATGTGCAATTAGACACACACCTGTAAGTTCCATGCTGAGAATTGTCTGGTGGACATGGACTCTTTTCCTGACCTAAAATGATCTCAGGAAGATGCTTCTTACCCTATTGGGCAAATAACACTCCCTGGGGTCATGTCAGGTGGTGCATAGGGGACCATGTCAGGTGGTGCATGGTTGTCCACAATCTTTTGGCCCACCACCTGGCCAGCTCTGGGGTGCAGGGCACTATTTTATGATGAATTGTCTCATTTCTTTGGAACTGGTATCAGCAAGTGTGCTATTGGGATAAGGTCTCCCAATGGCACCCACTTCATTGTGGTGTGCCACAGGGAGCCCCTACTGTCCCCATTATTATTTAACATATATATGTGACCCCTTGGTCAGTTGGTGCAGAGTTTTGGGCTGACTTGCTGATGACACTCTGCTCATTCTGTTGATGGAGGGTGGGCTGGCTGCTGCTCCTGCTGCTCTACAACACTGTTTGGAGGCAGTCGCTGGTTGGTTGAAACCAAGCAGGTTGAAACTGAATCCATCTAAGATGGAGGTCCTATGGGTGGGTCTCAAGGGGGGGGCTGAGGGTTTCCAGCTGCCATCGCTAGAGGGGATTACATTAACACCAGCCTTCTCAGCCTGGAACTTGGGGGTTTGCCTGGATTTGTCTCTATATTTGGAGGTGGCTTACACTGTCTGGGTGGCTTTCTTTCATCTTTGCCAGGTGAGGCAGTTGGCCCTCTACCTCTCTCAGGCTGACCACGGTCACCTCCAGGTTAGACTATTGTACCTCGCTTTACATGGACATTCCCTTTCGGTTGCTCCGGTCCAGCATGTGGCAGCACAGCTACTCATGGGTGATTCTGTTAGAGACCATATTCTCCTGTGTTATGCCAACTGCACTGGCTTCCAGTGGAATACCAGATCACCTTCAAGGTGTTGGTGTTGACCTTTAAGGCCCTTTGCGGCCTGGAACCCTCATACCTTAAGGACCATATCTCCCCTTATCTCCCCACTCGGCCTCTGCATTTTAAAGAGGTGAATCTCCTGGTGGTCCCTGGTCCCTCCATGATGTGGCTGGCCTTGACCTGGGTCAGAGCTTTTACTGCCTTGGCCCCTGCCTGGTGGAACGCTCAGCCTCCAGCCATCAGGACCCTGTGGGACCTAAAAGTTCTGCTGGGCTTTTAGGGAGGCTGGCCACTATATGTTTTAACATCTGTATGTTTTACCATCTGACTATTGCCATCATGTCCCTATCCCCTCCCAGGAATGAAAGAGGCTGTATTTGTTATGGGTCACGATCAGTTGTTTTTTCTGTTGTTTAATTGGTTGTGCTGATCATTATGTTTTAATTTACCTATTGGTATTTACTGGGTTTTTACAGTGTTTTATGGTAACCTTTTTGCACGCTGCCCAGAGCCCTTTGTGGGTGGGCGGTTATAACAAGCCCAATAATAAACAAACAAACAGTTTCATTTTAAAATAAGTTGCATGTCCTCTGTTCCAAATGGAGCTACTAGCCTTGTGGGTGAATGCACACTTTGTATCATGAAAGGATGTGGCTTCAGGGATTGGGTGGGATATAAATCCAATGAATGAATGAATGAATGAATGAATGAATGAATGAATGAATGAATGAATGAATGAAGCTTCTGCATGATATAGAATATCATCTTAGATCCCCATTATTTCCTATGCAGAGAGATGCTTCATCATTACTGATCTCTTGTGTTGCATTTGTTTCAATATACAAAGCCTATTACTCTGCCTCCTCTAATCAGTATATCACTGAGGGTATAGTATTGAAATATATCAAATAAGCAAATAAATATCCCTCATAATGTTTTGATTTCACTCGCTCACAGAAAGATTGGCTATTCCTTCTAATCCCTTCCCAATATCTGTAGTCTGCCTGTCAGCAAGTGAAACCAAAGCATTTTTCTCTGTCCCCTGTAAGAGTTTCAAGCTGGCTGGCCTTGATTATCTTTGGAAGAGAACCATAACCTTTGTCTTCTTACCCCTCCCTGACCCTGTATTACAGCATGTGTGAGAAAAATGTTTATCTGGTAGCCAATCACACCTAAAGCTTTAGATACACAAATAGCTCTGGCAACCAGAATCTATGAAAAAGCTCCTGCCCAATACATTGAGATTGTTCAGTTATTGGCTGAAAATGCCAGCTTCCCTTCTGCTCAAAGTCCAGACAAGGCCAACTCAAGTTGACCCATTCCTGAAGATTTGGAGGTGGAGTCTCAGGATGGTGAAATGTGAGAAGAAGAGGGAGCTTATCAGTGGTGTGACACCGTGCAGCCCATCCCTAAAGCTACCATTTTCTCCAGGGGAGCTGACTTCTGTAATCCGAAGATTAACTGCAATTCTTTTCGAACTCTACATCCTACCTGGAACTTGGCAACTCTGCATTGAAGTAGCCATGAGATCCATTGATGTCTGTTTCTGCATGCCAAAAATATTTTGATCAAATCTGTTGATCAGTTCTCCAATATTGATTAGAAATACACATCCTTAATTCCTACCCTTTTGTCATTTTACTGGGTCTTTGATGTATTTTTCCCATAGCGTATGAGTGCAGCTATATGTAGTGCACTGAAAAGAACAATGTGCCATCAAGTCTCAGCTGATTCATTGTAACCCCATTTTATGGCCATTGGATAGATAGGGCCGGGAGATATCATAGAATTACAACTGATCCCCAGACTATAGAGATTAGTTCACTTGAAGAAAATGGCAGCATTGGAGGGTGTACTCTATGCCATTGTTCCCTGCTACGTCTCTCTCCTCCCCAAATCCTGCCCTTTGGCAGGCTCTACTCCCAAATCTCCAGGATTTTTCCCACTCTGGATTGGGCAATCCAATCCAAGAGATAAACAGAAGTAGTTTGCCATTGCATTTCTTTGCATAACAATCCCAGTATACCTTGGAAATCTTTCATACAGATATTGACAGTAGCTAGCTAATCCTGCATAGCTCCCAAACTACAATCATATCTTTTAAAATGTTTTCAATTTAGCCATCTAGAGGTCACATCTGTTATAGCATTGGCAGAGCATTGTAGCAATATTTGTAACCACAAACCCTTGTTTACCAATACAGCACCGTAAGGTTAGACTATTAATTATCACTTAGCAGTGGGATGAAGTTCACAGTTACAGTCCAGTCTCCTCCTACCCTTCAAATGTGGTTTTAATAACAATGTAACAACCATCTTTTCTCTGGTAACTTCCTCTTTTACCCTCATGTTCTTGCTTTTTCCTTTGGCAACATTTCATGAACTTGCTGAGATTAACTTGATTAAACATTCAAATACATCAAACTGCTGTGATAACTAAATGTTCATAAATCTTATCAAGTAGAAACAGTTAATAAAAGCTTACTTTTGGAAATCTTCACTGGAAAGAATGTAATTAGCTGGGTACATTCAAAGAAATGTAACCTAGGCCTCTGTCTGTAATGTTTTCTACATCTATACCTTAGTGAAAGGTCCAATTAAAAATAAACCCAGAGATTCAGAGGTTGGAAAGACTTTCAGATGTAAGGTGCTCTGTGAACAATCCTTGGTCAGAAGGTTCACACTTTGTTGCAGCCACTAAATATTTGTTTGTTGCAGCAACTAAATATTTTAATGGAGTGACTCATACATGAATGATAAAAAAAATTCTGCTCCCCATTGGTTTGAACATCAACAAAGAATGTCACTCAAAGGGCACTGGCTGTTGAAACTATAAAAAATAAGTCCCAAAGCACTATTCGCTGCTAATTTGTTACTTTCCAACTTCTAGTGATCCATCCAAACTGGACCCTTGCCAGCTCATTCAGGTTTAGTTTGGGACAGTCTGAAGCTGGGACAGCTCTTAAGTCCTATATAATATGGCAATATTTTAGTCAACATGCTCCTTCATTACGCCTCCCCCCAAAACTTTGAATCCACCACCCATCATTGGGCCAGTCCTGAAGAACCAGTGAGTCTGAGAGGGAATGCGCTGGTAACAGTAGCATGCCACTGGTGAAACAGAAATGACAGAGATGTAGCCAAGCCCCAGAGATGAGATCCCAGAGCTGGAAGAAACCATATATTCTCATCTGTTGAGTTTAACATATGTAGTCCATGGATTATTCGCCAGATGAATAGATGCAGTTAGAGTCTGCATTCCATTAGAATTCAGGATTTAATATTTAAAAATCCATCTCCCACCAAAAATGTAAAAATTGAGCCAACAGGTGCCATCAGCAGTCCACTGGCATTATCTTTGATAAACAGCACTTCAAATGAAAATACCTTAACCTGTGGATGAAGGTTGGGGTTGGCTAGCTCAAAGCAGTATAACTGTAACAGTTGGCATGAATTACAGGCTCTATTGCCTTAATAAACTATTAAAAATGGGATGCTGGTTAAAAGAGGCAGGCTTAATTGTGCACTTTGGCTCACAACCTGCCAGAATTTCCAAGGCACAACAAGGTTTCAGGGGGTGAGTTCCCCACTCTGACAAGAGATCATTGGTCCCCCAAGTTATTTCTGAGGATACCACATTTCCGAGAAGCAACATTTCAATGGACACTTTGGGCTGTCAGAGGAGAGGAGGTTTGTCAGAAATTGTCTCTCTCACTTGTGCATGCAGAAATTCTAGGCATGATTGTAGCTACTTTATAGGTGATACTTTTGCATCAGTCCTGGTCGGGAAACCTAAGGTAACATTGCCATAAATGCTTAGTATAAGGAATGCACAGTAAATACATAGGGGGTGAAGGTACAAGCCAATGAAAAGTAGTTGCGTCTGCTGACAAAACTCTTGTTGCAGCTGCTTCTGCAGTGAGTATGACAGGCTTTCTATAATCCCGATTAAGGGGAGAAGCTTGAAATCTGATTATATGCGTGGCAGTAATTAGTTGGAACAGTTGCCATCTGGAGATACAGCATTTGCTTAAGAAGAAGAACCTAATTCAACAGTCCTGAAGAGATAAAGCATCATAATCCCTCTGCATCTGCAGAAATACTCTCTCAAACTTGGTTGTTTGGTTGACATTCAGCCCTCCTGTGTCAAAATTTTCCGGAATATGTATTGGATTGGACAGAGCTTGATTGCCCATTAAATACAGAGTGTCAGGAAAGAAAACTATGGGATAATTTTTTTCTGCAGTACCAGAAAGCCTGGTTTTATCTGTATTATTGATACAGTTTAGACAAGAAGAACTGCTAACCATTGAAGATGATTGCAACCAGAAGGACTGGTAATTAGGAGGAAGTTATTTCTGACTTTCTGATTTAGAAGCTTGAAAGACGGTTGTATGCTTTGAGAGATGGATGCTCTATTCTGGTAAGAATTCTGAGAAGTACTTACAAATAGCAAAAAGCACTAAATGATTTGTTAAGGAAAAAACTGCAGCATCAGAAGGTAACTAAAATCTTTTTAAAATTTGGTAACTTTTGTTCTTATCCTTGCTTTGTGATTGTGGGTGTTTTCCCAAGGAAAGTTAATTTTAAAGAAGAAACAGGCTGTAATTAATGTTAGCAATGTGAAATGGTTGCATTTATTTTTCCATGAAATGCAAGAAATTATATGGGAACCCTTGTGTGAAAATACTTAGTAAATCAAATATTCATTGTTTGCTTTGCAAGCCAGCCAATAATGACCATGGTATTAGCAGACTATACTTCCTCTAGCTTTGTTTCTTCATAACAAGAATGAAATTATTAACTGCATAGAGATTGAATCCAAAAACAAGCCACCATTGGGTATTTGATTTATGGTAAGTAGGACAACAATGTCTAATATTAGATCCATACACTTGACTGATATCAAGGTCTTTGTACATTCTTAACGAAAATGGAACTTAGTATTAGTGAAAGGGTCAATTGGGTAAATATAAAATCTATACTAAAAATGTAAAACTGTACTAAAACTTACTTTTCATTTCAAGGAAAAGCACATCATATGATAGAGTTATATTGGGACTGTTTGAATTCTAGTGCCAAGGTACTCTGTGGGTTAACTATTTACAACAGATTTTCCACCAAATTCATATTTAGGGACATATTGCAAATTTCTCTGACAGAACTTCCAGTGCATATTACTTGACATTACTAAACCACAGTACTTTTTATGGAGGCTGTTGCACTGTGTCAGATAATCAAGGGATCTACAATGAACCTTAGAATGTTCTCACTTGGAACTAAACAAGTTTGTAGAACAGGATCACATATCCACATCTTCACTTGAGCTCAATTGATAAAATGTTTTTAAATTAGCAATACCATTAGCATAGTTGACTGCATGTATGTTCACTTTGGTTTAGCATTCCCATAAAGTAGGGGATTTGATGTAGGTGATGTGTCCTGCCAACAGATGCTTTAACCTGTATAAAGCATGCCTAGCCTTCTTCTCTGAAATGTGTACTCATGGTGACAGCATGAGCTGCATGGACTGTACATATCCTGCAGACTTTATGTTGCAAAATCATGTTCTGAAACATTCTGAACAGTTGTGTGTAGAACTGGTGCGTAGAAGTATTAGAATTTAAGTCTTGCACTGCAGTTTGTTTATAAATCTAGAGTCAAGTTTTTTTTTTCAAAATAATGCTTTGATATTTAGGCTTCTACATTAAATAATAATCAGCAATACCTACTTGAGCTAATGAGAACTGTGGGGCTCTGTGCCCAGAAGGTCATTTATCATGGAGCATGATGTGCAATTGTAGAAGCAGCCAGGTATGAAGACTGTGATCTTCATGATATTCTGGTGCATTCATATGCTTTTTCTATTGAGAAAATTAAATCAGCTACACAAGGGAGCCCAGTTTCTCCATGTGGTTTGCTTAAGAGAGTGTGAATCAGGATTTCTAGTGAAATCCTAAACCCATTTACTTCAGTGGATTTAGGAAGTTTAACTCAGATTAGAATTACACCGTCCATTTCCTGTTTAATAGAAGAATTTTCTGATGTTAGTTTTAGCAAATTAGAGACACAATTTTACTTATTTATCACACAGTATCTATACCTTCCAAGTAGCTGTTCTGTTGTGGGGAAATCCATTTCCTAATATGGGATATATCTATGCTAAAACTGGAAGATAATGTAATTCTAATGCTGCTGTTTGGGATAGAATGTACTTGTATAAGTACAATGGATATTTTCCTGCTACTGACAAAAAACAGATTTTATTTTGACAGAGGTGTGTGCACAAGTTCAGAAGTAGTATGTAACTGCCACAAAAATAGGGAGAAAGTTTTAAAAATTGACAAAAGCATTAAAAATATGTTAATATACAGTGATACCTCCAGTGATATCACATGTGGTGGTGGACAATGCCGTGATCCCACAAGGTTTTCAAGACAAGAGACATTTGGAAGTGGTTGTCACATAGTCATTGTCTAATTGCTCATTATTAACACTTCAAGCAAAATGGAAATGTGATCTGTAAATATTGCAAGTGAATGAATAATAGATGTTGTAATACTAACTTACCACCACTCTTATAGTAAACCGAAAGGCTTGTTTCCTAACACTTTGTTCACCAAATTTTTTAAATTTTCCTCCAGTCTAAGGCCCTTTCTGCATGACAAAATTAACATGGGGTGCAGCCAAGATAGATGAGCCTGGTGCAGCCCCTGGCCCTTCGCACGGCACTGGCCCCGAATCCAACACAGCTGGGCCTTCGCACGGCCTTCTCGCTGAGGCATGTCTGTTTAGGCTGTCCCTGGCTGTCTCTGCTGCATTGCAATGTAGCCGGCCACAGACAACCCCTGCAGCCATACCAGGTCAATGCGCTCCTGCGTGGCTATGCAGGAGAGGGGCAGGAGGGGAGAAAACAAGAAAGCTACATCCGAGTAATGCACCTCCCACGTGGGGTCATTTGTTCAGTGGTGGCTCCAACCTGGTCTTTCTCAAAAGAATCACAGATAATGGAATTTTTGTTAAACCAGGTTGGAGTAGATAATGCAGGACAGACCAGATGCAGGGGTGGGAACCGTGCGAAGTCCCCCCCCCCATGGTTTACACCCATGGGTGACCAGCATTAATTTTGTCATGTGGAAAGGGTCTATGGGGTGATCCTCCAACTTAAATAGCTCTTCCTTCAGGAAAAGAGCCCCAGAAATTGGAGGAAAGTTCCTTAGACTAGAGGTAGGCTTCAGACATTCCAAAAATCTGTTTTGGTTCTCTGTTTCATCAGATGACATGCTTGTAGTTTGAATTCTGAAAAACTGAAACCATTTTCAGGGTGATGGCCTATAGCAGGAGTAGGGAACCTGCGGCTCTCCAGATGTTCAGGAACTACAATTCCCATCAGCCTCTGTCAGCATGGCCAATTGGCCATGCTGGTAGGGGCTGATGGGAATTGTAGTTCCTGAACATCTGGAGAGCCGCAGGTTCCCTACCCCTGGCCTATAGTGATAAATCCCATAAAAATCTATAAAAGCTTCAGACCTCCTAGAGATCATATCTCCTTTTATATTGCTACTGTGTTTGTTAACTCTTGATCATTGCACAAAGTTCTAATGGCAAGGGCATACGGAGAGGTGGGAAACCTAATCTGGATATTTGCCAGTGCCTAACCTTGTTGGATGTTTCATGGGAGCATTTTGTTTCTGGTGGTTTTAAACAACTCTGACTACGTTTGTGAGTGGTTGTTTTGTTACTATAATTAGCTGATATTGTATTTTCAAAAGCTGGAACTGTAGCATTTTGTTTGACTTAGCTTATCTTTGAACTTTCTGGATTAAGTTAGGCAAGTTGCTGTATTTCATTCTCTTGCTCTCATAAGAAAAGTCTGCTATTATTTCACAGTTCAGAAGACTGAAATGACATTTAAGAAATCTGTTTGCAACCAGTAGCTAAAACAGATTGCAAAGGCTGTATATGCTTAGGTGGAATAGCTTCCAAGACCACAAGGATAATGGTACAACCTCATTTTACTGATCATGAAACACCAAAGATTGAAAAAAATACCTACCAACAGAGGTTATTCTTTCCTCACAGGCATTGATATCCACTGTCAGAATATCAGTTGGCTAGTATTTTTTTTATGAGGAGGAAACAAGACAGGACTAAGTCAAGTTATCATAGCTTGGATCAGACTAATGGGCTGAATCAAGACGAAACTTGGAATTTCCACTGATTTCCCTTTTCCCACTGCAGACTTCCCTCATGCTTTTCCCAGAGTTCCCTGTCTCACAGGAACAGAATTACAAATGTTATAAAATGTTAGAAATGTTCTTTTAAAAAATCATGAAATCAGTGGGTTGCAGTAGGAAGAGGGATATGGGAAACTTCCATTCTGCCACTAGGAAATTTAGTCTGGATTCAGCATCATTAGCGGAATGTACTGAAAGTTTTATTATTAGCTTAGATGAAACCCCATCTTCTAATTACACATACTACCATATAGCCAGGAGTCTCTCACTTACTGTTTCCTTCCTTAAAGATTCTTTTATAGGTCATCTCTATTTCTCTTTTTGTAACCACTTGCAATATAGGGTAGTGATACTGGAGTAGATAGACATATTGTCATGTTTATCACTGAAAAAAACAAATGTTGAGTAGCTTGAACACTTATGAAAAGGGCAATATAATATATTATCATATAGTATTTTTTAATTTAAAGTTTGTTGATAATTTCAGTCAAGCATTTCAATGTGTTGTTACCCACACTGAATCCAAGGGATAAAGTATGGTATCAGTGGAAATGTTCTAAATTGTTTCTGAACTAATTAGGCTGACATGGTTAATGTTAAATGAACGTTATTACAGATTAAGTAGCTGGATGATATTTTATAAGACTTTTGGACTTTCTTTGGTAGACAGGCCTACTGAAGAACAATCTTGCTGGAATCAGTAGAACTGCAATGGTGTAAAGTAGACACGCATAAGATACGTGATAATCTAGTAGAAAGGTATTTTTGTACAAGCTCCACTGTATTCAAAGAGTCCACATAAGATAGAAGAATTTCCTTCCAGATTGTGTACAATTTTTCATTAATCTTTACCTAGCCGAATGGGTCACACTTCAACAAAATTTCATTCCTCTGCTTGAAAGTACCTATGCTGTTAAGAAATGCTGCCATTATAAGAAATGCTGTCATTATATTCACTATTAAAATAAAAATGATCCAGTTGCTATTCTGGTATGATAAAATATGCTTTGCTGTATAAATATTCTGTTGTACCAAAATGATAAGATACGTGAAAATCCACTGGGGAATTCTGCACATATTTGCAAGCAGAGCTTTGTTAGCTTAATCCTGCCTGTCTTTGTGGAATATAGAGATAACAGCTTGGACCTATTTAAGTCATTGATTTTTGGCAAGATTTACTGCTGGTGCTTTTGTTAAAATCTACTTTGTGTTTTTACAAAAACAAGGACTGCATCATTGTTATGATCATGACAGAACATTTACTTCTGCATGCTTATTTCCAGATTGCTGACAAAATGAGTGAAACACCTTCAACCACATATTCTGTGACTCAGCCTCACACTTCAGAGACCGAACAGTCTTTGTCCCCACGCCCCCTCAATGTCACTGACCCAGTTGTGGCCAAACGGATCTGCTTTTACAAAAGTGGAGACCCTCAATTTAATGGGGTCAAGATGGTTGTTAATAGCAGATCTTTCAAATCCTTTGATGCCTTGCTTGACAATTTGTCCAAGAGAGTCCCATTGCCTTTTGGAGTGAGGACTATCACTACACCACGAGGAATACATGGTGTCACTAACCTGGAAGACCTTGAAGATGGAAAGTCATACATTTGCTCCCAACAGAAGAAAATCAAACCCATTAACTTGGACAAGGCCAGCAAGAAGCCATTGCCATGGCAGATCAGCAGGCCTGTGAGTGCTCGCCGCAAAGCCATACAGTTAGCTAGAGAGGGTGAAGATGGGGTGTTCCAGAGAGGTGGCAACATCCATATCGGTACCCCTAAGAAGTTGCTGGTTTTCAAAAATGGGGATGCAAGAATCCACCGCACCATTGTCTTGGGTAAAAAGAACACACAAAACTTTGAGGCGTTTCTGGACCACATTAGTGAATTAATGCAGTATCCAGTTGAGAAGTTATATACCACTGATGGCAGAAAGGTAAGGATGTGAGAAGAGACTTGGGAATGAAATTTTATTTGTCCCCCTTTGAATATGTGGGACTGATTGACCTTTACAGACTCATTACCTGATGACTAGAACACACTTACAACACAAACAGACTGTTCATCTCTAAACAGACAGATTTTTTTTGATGGAATCATCTCACATATTCAACTGTCAATCACCAAGTATGAAGAAATCAGATGATGGGCATGGGTGAGGGAACCATTTCCATAGTTTTACTAAAGTACACTTTTCTGTAATTCCTAATTTACTAAGCCTTGATGGCTTAGTAAAGTCTTGATGGCTTAGTAATTTCTTCTGTTGGTAACAGAGTTGCAGACTTCTAAATCCACTGATTTTAATGGAATCAGAAATGTGTAACTCTGCTTAGATTAACTCTAAATTGTTCACAGCACTGTTCATGTTCTCTTTCAGATGGATTACTTAAGAACTCCCTTAATAGACTGTGAGTGTTAAAGAAGTAAAATGATTACCTTAGAGACATGGAGTTGAAAGTGAGGAGAATTTAAGCCTCGTATTTGTGAAGAGTAGCTTTCTTTTAAGCCACATCTTCCTGTTCTACTTCCAGTGTGTACTTTTGCTTATTAAAGAGCTTTTCTAGGCCCTCCACAGGAGTGGCCTCAATCTTACCCAACACTAGGCTTACATGACACATAAGGCATAATACTCTCTCTGTTTCTGTGTCAAGAGCTTAACATTCTTTAAAATAGCTTCTCCACCATTTATGACCACACTGCTGAAATGATTCTTAGCACAGAAGCAAACTACTAGTGCAGATTCTCTTACAAACTTGTTTCTGCTAGCATGATCTCATGATCCCCTGAGGAGTAACGCAATGATCCTCTGTGGTGAACTGCAGTCACCTCCACACATAAGTCATGGAGTCCCAGCTTTAAAAATACGAAAATCAGCCTTTGAAGATGCAGTTTTTACTGGGTGGTGACAGGGTAGAAGAATTTAAAGTTGAGAAATGGATCACAGGAAATGAGTTTCTCTGCCATTAACAAGATTGTGTTCCATTAAAAGAGATGTTGCAAGATTAATTACTCACATTTGTGTTGATTAACCCACAATGTAGTATACAGGAAGATGTCCAAAGAATCCTGAGCAGAGCAACACACATGGGACAGGACCCTCCTTTCTTCCTCTACCTACTGTAGCCCTCTGTGCTACCTGAAAAGTAGGTTAGAGATTGCTAGATCCTGGTTAGAGATTTGGAGATGGTGCTGGAGGACAGGGACCTCTGTGGGCTATGCTAAAGGTTTATTCAATATTGTTGATATTTTAATGTTTTCTATTGTTGTGAACATGGTGTGAGCAGCCCTGAGCTCAAAAGGAGGCGGCGGCATAGTAAATCCAATAAACTAAACTACACTGCCATAGAATCCATCATTCAAAGTACCTGTTTTCTCCAGGGAAACTGATTCCTCTAGTCTGGAGATGTAGTGCTGGGGGATTCCCGGAAGCCTGTAAAGGAAAAGCATGGGGATAGGCCTGCAGCTAGGAGGGAAAATAATAGAGGCCCAAGCACAAGTGGGCACTCGTTTCAGACAAAGATAGAATCGAACCCTGGTTAATGCATTTCACAGTTTTAAAATGTTAAAAGTGAGATTGTTATAACCAGCATCTAATAACAACTTTGATGGGAAAGGTAGATAATAAAGCTCTAAATGGATTAGGGCTGATTTGAGAGCTAGTTATGCACACTTGTCTGCTATGTACAAACAGTCTCATTTTCTTTAATGCAGTGTGCAGTTCCTAGAGGTTTTCACTCAGATGAATAGAATGGGGGATGTTTTGCAAGCACGAATAATTCTTGAATTCCCTAGAGCCTTCACATCAAAAAGTGTTTCTTTATCAGGGTGTTTTGCAAAATAAGAGCTTCCTTAACCAATAATAGCTTAACATTCCTACATCCTTTCTGCAAACTTGTTAACTTTTTTTTTAGCAAATAGCATTATGAATAAATTAATGAACATTTTATATTTCTTCCTTATGAAATTGTCATTTGAAACTATGGGTGTGTGACCATGAATACTGTTGTACTATTATTTAGGACAGTAATATTTAATATAAAACATGTTGACAGCTACATCAACTGTTTTGTCATTTCACATATTTTTAAATGTCAAGTGTTGATAGAATTAATGCTTTTTAAAATGCATTGCTGATTGACAGCATTCTGGTGTTGTCTTTTCTAGGTCCCCAGCCTTCAAGCTCTGATCCTATGTTCAGGAGCTGTTGTGGCAGCAAGCAGAGAACCTTTTAGACCAGGCAGTTATGACCCTCATAGGTATTCGTTGCCAGGTAGACTGCCCGGGATTTCCAGTCGAGTATATCCCAAAACCAACACCAAATCAGAGGGCAGGAAAAGTAAGTCTTCTCAATTATTTTGATTTTCTATCTCCTGTTAAACTATAGAGTGGAAACCAAAGCAAAATAATCTGACAGGATATAAATGCATTTAAAAATGCAACTGAAATATATACAAGCTACCCTGTTAGATTTTCACAAAAGAGAAAGAACCCTCAGGTACGTATCAGAGATATAGAAAGATTTGAAGGTGAGATCATTAGAGTTATTAATCATGCAGGGAATGCTTACCTCATGATACTTCTCTGTGCAGTGGGCTTGCAGAGAGCTTTCCTTGCGTTTCTCTGTTCACATGCTAGAAGGCAGCCTGGTGCCTGCTACACCACTGCTTCCTGAAGTTTTTCCTTTTACTACTTCTCTTAACTTCTCTTAACCAACAGCCTTAAGGGCACAGATCTTGCTGATATCCCCCTCCCTTCCCCTATATATATACACACACACTCCCACTCACTCACATTCTCTTGCTGCTGCAAGAGAGGCTTGTTTTTAAAATAGAAGTTTGTCTGAAAGAAAGCTTTAAAAATGCCCTCCTGGGGAGGGCAGAAGTAGAGAAGGGGAGTTGGGATGGAGCCAGAAGGAAACCCTGCTTGATATGAATGTATTGATACAAACATTTAGAGAAGCAGGAAGGAGTTGGCAACAGGGAGGGCAAAGGGGAAGCATACAAAGCAGCGCAAGAGGGTGGGGAGGGGAGACTAGGCATGCTGGCTGTGGGTGGAGGGAAGATGCCCAGGGCCTGTACCACTGGCAAATCTCTCCACTCTGGCTGCAAAGGAAAATTAAACTCATGCTAGAAGTGATCTTACTTGCTGTGGGGAGAATGGAAAGTGAAGGTGGGACTTGAGGAAATCGTTATCTGCTGTATGATGGACCTATGGACAGGAGCATACATTTCTGTTGGTGTAAGGGGTTGTGATTTTTCTTATTGTATCCCAAGCTATTCCTCAGCTTCCCTGTTTCCCAAGAGCAGCATTTCACATGAAGCTGCTGTGGGAAGGGGGAATCAGCCAAAAACAGCCTCTACCTTGCAGGTGTACAAATTCTAGGTGGGTTCCAAGTCATGATCTTCAGGTGGTCTTCCCATCCAGACTCTCAAGCCCCAAACAAACGACCACCCTCTTGAATCCCCAGCATGCCCTATTCCCTCCCCCCAAAAACAAAAAACAAACACCCCAATCCCCTGCACACACTCCCCCTCTTCCAAAGAACAAGCAGACAAAAAACAAAAACAAAACCAAGAATAATTACCAATGAACACTCAGCAACAGCAATTGCTCGCAGAGATGAATCAGCAAGTCTCCCAAATTTCTTGTCTTTAGCAGTGTAACATGTGTGAAAAAGCCATTCTCTGCATTCACAACTTGGCTTATCAGCCTCCATGTAGGGCCTGGAGATCACTTTGCCATTTAGATACACTTAATCTCTATTTCTGGGCCCATAAAAAGAATATTTCAGTGAATACCACCACAGAAAATGTTAAAATGTGCTTTTATGTGCATACACAACTTGTCCTGCCAACCTACAGGTGGGATCTGGAGATCACTTTTCCATTTGGATACATTTGATCTCCCATTCTCGCCCCATAAAATGAATATATGAGTGTACATCGCCACAGAAAGCCTTACAATGTGCTATTATATGCATTCAGACTTTGCCTTGCCAACCTCCAGGTGGGCCCTAGAGGTCACTTTGTCACTTAAATACATTAAGTCTCCCATTTTGACAACACAAATGGATGTTTGTATATATCCCATATACATTTCTTCACAAAAAGTGTAATAATGTGCTATTATGTGTATTCAGATCTTGTCTCCCTAGTCTCCAGGTGGGGCTTGGAGATCATTTTGCCATTTAGATACACTTAATCTCCCATTCTGGGACCATAAAATGATTTTTTTGCGTGTGTACCACATACATTGTTCCACAGAAAGCCTTATAAGGTGCAGTAATGTGTATTCAGATCTTGGCTTGCCAAGCTCCAGGTGGGGTCTGCCTGGAGATCACTTTGCCTTTTAGAAAAAATTTAATCTTCCTTTCTTGGCCCATAAAATGAATGTTTGTGTGCATACCATATATATATTTCTCCACACACAAAAAACTAACCCTAACCCCCCTCCCCCCCAATCAAATGTGCAATTATGTGCATTCAGAACTTGCCTTGCCAACTTCTGGGTGGAGCCTGAAGATCTGAAATTACAACTGATTTCCAAACCACAGAAAACAGATTCCCTGGTGGAAATGACTCCTTTGGAGGGTGGACTCTACAGTTTTAAAGCATGCTGATAACTTCCTCCCTCCTCAACCCCTGTTGTGACTAGCCTTCCTCCCCAAATCCCCAGGAATTTCCCATCCTGGAATTGGCAACCTGACTCCCCATATCTCCAATGATTACTTAAGGAAAACCAGCTCATTCGCTTTCCCACACTCCCTCATCAAATCTGGCTGCGCAGCTTGTTTCCATTCCCTTCAACAAAGTCAGGCACAAACCAGAAAACATTCAGTGCCAGGCTTGCCAACCTCCAAGTGGGGCTTGGAGACACAAAACATTAAAACTTAGCTGAAGTAATTGTATTAGTTTGTTTACAGTCTTCTTGGTAATTTAGATGGGAAAACAGACATGTAATATAAGCAGGGTTAATATTAGTGATACAATCACAAGTTAAATCAAAACATTTTTCCAAAGTAACATGTTCCAGAGAACCTTGAGCAACTGGTGCCAAGTGGCATTGATCCCTACTGATTTAAACAGATGCTGCCTTGCTGCTACTCCCTCCACCAACAGCCATCTAGAGCTTGTTGAATTGTTTAGCACAATGGCCCTTACTGATAGTATTTCTATAAGTCTATAATATCTTTCAAAATGTGATGAATATTGCTGCTCAGTGCATACTGTCTTTTATTTCTATGAAATGGTAGTGACAACTGGAACTGCAGAAACAAAGCATGGCTTTAATCCTTTCTGCAGAAGGAAGGGATTTCCATCACAGGCCAGCGCTTTTCAGTTCTCCCTTCTTGCTAGAGTCCTTGGTGCTCCTGCGGGGGAAGGGGAGGAGGGGGAGGGGGAGGTGGCAGAACTGTTGCAGGAAGAGGGAATCAACAACCCCTATTGTACATGTGGAAAGCATCCAATGAAGCCAAACTTTTGCCTTAATACACGTGTATGTATGTGTGTATGTAATATTTATCCCATATGTACCTTTTTGAGAGCAGGTGAATTCTAATCTGGAGAACCAGGTTTGATTCCTCACTCCTCCACCTGAGTGGTCGAGGCTTATTTGGTGAACCAGATGTGTTTCTGCACTCCTACATTCCTGCTGGGTGACCTTGGAATAGTCACAGTTCTTCGGAAGTCTCTCAACCCCACCTCAGAAGGTGTCTGTTGTGGCGAGAGGAAGGGAAAGGAGCTTGTAAGCCACCTTGAGTCTCCTTACAGGAGAAAAAGATGGGACATAAATCAGTGACATAGGTATAGATTTTATACAGGGGGGGTTCGGGGGGCAAGGCCACACCCCCACCTGCCCTTGGGGCGTGGCCACACCTCCCCAAGCACTGCCCCTGGCCTCAGTGCTTATAAAAGCAGCTCTCTGAGACCAGTGATGGCAGACTCCCCTGCCCTGCCCGCTCCACCCCCCCACCGGCTGGGCTCCCAGCTGGTAGCCGGCAGTTTCTTCTCCCTCCCCTCAAGGCAGAGGGGTAGCTAGGGAAAATGGAGCCTAGTGCAAAACCTGAGGTTTGCGCCCCCCCCCCCCCATGGGTGGCTGCTGTGATGCTGAAATCCACCCCCAAACAGCATCACTTTCAGTGGTGTTTAAATTAGGTAGCCCAAATTCTCCTTTTAAACCCATCTTGGAGTATCTAGGGTCCCCAGTTAAAACAACATTGAAAGTGACGTAGTTTTGGGGTGGATTATCCTCCACCTTGAAACAGCATCACTTTCAAGGTTTAATCTGGGGACCTCAGATTCTCCCTTTAAATCCATGCTGAAGGGGTTGGATTCAAAAGGAGAATCTGGGAAAATTTGGGGGTGTCTGCTGTCAGGGGTCAATTGTTAAGCTAGCAGCACCAAACTTTCAGGGTATCTTTAGGAGACTCTCCTGATGATACCACCCAGGTTTGGTAAATTTTGGTTCAGGGGGTCCAAAGTTATGGACCTTCAAAGGTGTAGTCCCCATCTTCTATTAGCTCCCATTGGAAACAATGGGGGATGGGGCACCCCTTTTGGGAGTCCATAACTTTGGACCCCCTGAGCCAACCTTCACCAAACCTGGGTGATGTAAGCAGGAGATTCTTCTGATAATACCACCTAGGTTTAGTGAAGTTTGGTTCAGGGGGTCCAAAGATATGGACCCTCAAAATGGTAGTCCCATCTACTTTTATCTCCCATTGGAAACAATGGGGGATGGGGCACCCCCTTTGAGGGTTCATAACTTTGGATCTCCTGAACCAAACTTCACCAAAATTGTTTGGTATCATCAGAAATGTCACCTGACAATAGCCTGAAATTTTGGTGCTGCTATCCTAACGAATGCACTCTTCAGGTCAAAAACTGAAAAACCCTTTAAAATACAGAAAAAACCACAACCGGGGGGCAGAGCTTTGGACATGCAATGGGGGGTTTGAACCCGGGAACCACCACCCCTTACCTACATCCTTCTTACAAATTGAAAATCTTCTTCTTTTGTTTCTTTGTTTATTCCAACACACGGAGAGCTGGCAATTGTTGGTTTATTATAAAATCTCTACTCCATCTGTTATCCAACATAAGGGGTAAAAAAGCAAGCAAGTAATTCAGGTTGCCTAGGCATGTTCCCATGTTAACCTAGGCATGTTCCCATGTTTTCTCTTTCCAAACTGTCATATGTCCCCAGTCAGCAATTGGTCATTGCAGAGAGACTTACATCTTCAACTTAACCCTGCATACCCTAGAGGAAGCTAGTTTGAATGCAGACCATACTTAATGCATGTTCTTTTTTATTTTAGTGCATTTTTGTCCCATTCTTCTTCCAAGGAGCTCAGAGTGGTGAAAAATATCCTCTCATCCTCCAATTTATCCTCACAACAACCCTGTGAAGTATGCTAAGGTCATCGAATAAGTTCATGGCAAAGGTCCCCGTAAACCTAGTCCAATGCTTAAACTGCTACATGACACTCGGTCTCAATTCATTGATCTGGTAAACCAGGAAAAGGAGGCCTGTATGTTTCTAGGATTCTTTGGAACTGCCAATCATAATATGGTGGCTTAGTGGCTGGAGCCCACCAAAACATTTTGGTTTGGTGCGTGGAGCTAGTAACAAAATGGTAGCTTGTACAGATCAATTGTGCAATGCTCATGTGTGGAACCCTTTCCACTGCTTTTTTCTCAAAGCAAATAATCAAACTAAGGCAGCCCTTAATTACTAATATTAAGGCAGAGTTGGTTATTTCTCACATTATAAATATGTATAAAGAATGCATGTCACAGAAATGGGTAGCAACATCACAGCAGTAAGCTTGCTCCCAACCTGTGTGTTAACAGAATGCAAGCAAGACTCCTGATCTTATTAAAAAAGATCATTAGTATGTACATATATGTGAAGGATCTATGCATACTTTCCGTAGAACATATGTTGGTCACAGGATTATGACACTGGCACTGAGCATGTGTAGGTCATAGTATTTTGACAGTGTAATCATGCTCTGCTCTATATACATTTATAGTATTTCTGTTCAGACAACATCCATATATTGAAATCAATGTCTTCAAAGAGGAAGCAGGAATGAATGCACTGTCTCTGTCCCTCTCCTTTGCATTGAAGTATGGTCACCAGCATGTGAGCTCTTCAGGTAGATACCAACCCCATAATTGCAACATTTAAAAAAATCAGCACTCATGTTCCAATGATTTCATGTAGGTAGGAATGGGACAGTGCACTTGTTCCCTCTCCTCCTGTATGTGCTCTGTTTTCCCTGAGTCAATGGGACAGTCTAGGAATATAGAATAAGAATAAGAGTTTGGATTTATACCCCACTTTTCTCCCCATTAGGAGACTCAAGGTGGCTTACAAGCTCCTTTCCCTTCCTTTCCCCACAACAGACACCTTGTGAGGTAGGTGGGGCTGAGAGAATTCCAAAGAACTGTGACTAGTCCAAGGTCACCCAGCAGGAATGTAAAAGTGCGGAAACACATCTGGTTCACCAGATAAGCCTCCACCACTCAGGTGGAGGAGTGAGGAATCAAACCCGGTTCTCCAGATTAGAATTCCCCCTCTCTTAACCACTATGCCACACTGGCTGTCAGCATGTAAAGAAGTAGATGCATATAATTCAAAGAAAGATAGGTGGCAAGACAGAAGAGTTGAGAAAGATAAGATGCTGTCAGAGTTCCATTAAAAAAGAGGATAATTTAAATTACATATGAGGTTTGTTTAAGAAAGCTAAAGTTTGTAAGCTTATGTATAGTTTTGGAAGAAGCAGTACAAAGGAAGTTCAAAATAAGTGAAATTTAGATCAGCTATTTGGTAGTGTCTGATGTCATATATCTCATGCTGTCTTCCACCAATACAATGTTATCTGCCTGTCTGCATACTAACAATAATTTATGTGTTTCTCTCTTGTTTCTTTGCTGCCTGCCTTCTGCTTCTGGGTGGTGATCTGTGATGATCGTCTTCCATGCTTTTCTTCTAATCCTGTCATTTTGGGTGCTTTTTGGTGTAGACTCGAGCTCCAGATCACAGATTTTTTCTACTTCTTCTTACAAAGGCTACAGTAATGACAATGACTCAGCTTTTTCTTATGTACCTGACAATGACAGAGGGATAACAGAAAATCATTCACATGCTGGTGAAGATTTATTTGTGGAACACACTGAGGATGACATTGAGAAGTCCGTTCATCTTAATCAAGATGGCAGTATGACAGTTGAGATGCGAGTTCGGTTCAAGATAAAGGAGGAGGAAACTATAAAATGGTCAACTACTGTTAGCCGTGCTGGGTTTTCTACTGAGAGAAATGCTGAGACTGGTTCTGCAGTGGTTACAGAAGAACAGTCATCAGAATTAAACATGTTAACATGTGAAAACATTACAGAGGACTCCAACAATACAGAAGAGGATGCTGCCAACCAGCAGATTAGTGAGGAAGTGAACAGTAAAGGAGTGGGAACATGCAATTATGACATCTGGCAGAACCCTGCTATGAACATAGAATCAAATGCAGATAAGGTGAAACCTCATTTTTATAGACCTCCTACTCCTGGGCCTAGAAGGCTCAGGAAAAAGAAAGCAGTGGTTGAAAGTATCACTACGGTGTCTGACACAGCTGTTCAAAAAAAGATGGTAGGACAATTTTCTTACAGCGAGGAAACGGATACTGGTGAAACCAAATCTGAATATTGTTTGGTCACTCATTCTAGCAATAAAACATCAAATGTTAATAATCTCCAATGCAGCAAAACATCCGGCAATCAGGTTCCAAAGCAATCTTTAGAAGATGAAGTAGAGGAAAAAATGTTGAATAAGGTACGTTATCAAACCACTATTGAAAGATCAGTAGATCTGCCTGGTGAAGGTGACTTATTACAGAACATTTTGGGAAAGTCAGCTGTAGAAGAAGGATTACATAACTATATAACATCAGATTGTGATCCTGATATCAGTCATGTAGAATTCTCTCCGAGGAATTATCGTGCATCTGAAGAGGTTTTAGCTAATCAAAGTTGTGCAGCAGATACAGAACAAAAACATTCAGGATATTCTCAGTCAAAAAGAGAAGAGATGATATGCAGTCAGGAGCATAGGTTATCTCATGATTGCATTCATCCTTCTCCTTGTGAAAGCAATCAAACAGTATGCCAATGTGCTAGAATTACTACAACCGTGACAGAATCTTCTATAACTGCCAATAATACTAGTGTGGAATGTATTACAACACACCTTTCTGATGGAAGCCAAGTTTTATCTTCTAGTAGCAAAAAGAAGAAAAAGAAGATAAAATCTTCCTCAGATATTAGGGAAGAAGGTGGGTATACTCAGTACAGGTTGCGTGATTCAACCATGGAAGGAACTGCTGAGAATGGAGCAAATGTTTCTGTGACACCTGTCACAAAGGATGTGATATCTCACCCAACCAGCCAAATCACAGTCCATAAAAGAGGACAGGAATTTCTTGTTCACAACACTAATGGTGCTTATAAAAACTTAGATACTAAGGAAGATTTATATAGTCAGGGTTCAATGAGCCACCAGCAAAATGAATCTAACTTTAAACAAGATCTAAATAATCAGCTGCCCAAAATAAGACTCAAATCAGATAAAAAAATTAACTTGTTATCATCTCAAAAAGACCTCCTATTGGATAAACATTACTCAAAAAGTGAAATCAAACATATTAGTGAAGGCACACATGATTCTACCAATATAAAAATGCAAACACCCCTTAATGAAACAGGAAGTGGCTGTAAGGAAGACAAAGAAAAGAGCAAGTCATTCAAGCCATCAGTGAAACATAAAAAAGTGAACAAGAATAAAAGAATGGAATGCTCTCCCAGAACTCAAGGCAAAGTGTCAGATGAGAGTTGTACAATGGATGCTTTCATACATGCAAATGACACTGCAGAACATTCTCTTGAAAGTTACGTGCAAAGCTGGTTGCAGAACATAATCCCTGGGACTGTAACACCTGCAAAGAATTTTGCTTGTCTAAATCATCTCAATAAAAAAGGAATTGTAGAAGAATCCAGTAAAAATGCCGATGCAAGCAAAATAGATGACACAGAGCCAGATATACACAACAATGCAATACAATCTAGGTGTGACATAGTCCATACAAATGACAAGAAGAAGACTCCATTGGAAAGTAACAGCCGCCATTTAAGTGATGATCAAAGGTGTCGTTCTGAAGTTGCAACTCAAGCTGATCCCAAAGCCATTGATGTCATTCTTGGAACAAATATGCAGACAGATTGTGTGAGTAGTCTGCTGTTGCATCAGTTGAAATCAGCAGTGCTCAATTTTGAAAAAAGTCATACTGGATGTGTAGAAAAACCATGTTGCCTTACAGATATTGCTCCCTCAGTCCTTGGATCTTCTTCTGGTATCCTTTTAGCTTGGCTCCTAGTACAAACCTTCAAAGAACATTTTTCCAGTATGAATAATGATGACATAAGTCAAGCTACGTGTAATTTTTCTGAAATAGTTGCACTGCAGCAGTATTTGAAACAAGTGATGGCCAAAGAAGAAGTTAAAGATTTGAAAAATTACATCTCAAATCTACAGGAGTGCACAGGAAACCATTTAGTGTTTTCTGGGATGCAAACAGAAGTACAGGAACCTACACATTGCCAAGAAAATGTGTTTTCAGTAGATACTGTAAACATCTCTGACTTTGAAGCACAGGGGAAACTAAGCAAAACATTAAATTCAAATAATAGGTTGGATTCTAAAAAAGTTACAAATTCAAACAAGTTGACTGAAGAATTAGAGAGGAAGAATCATGAAAACTACAGTACTTTAACGGAGAATCCAAATCTATATGATTTGGATAATCACTATGCATTGCACGACTCGGACTGTTGTGATGCTTATCAGTCCAATAATTGTCGGTTAACATCAAATGAGAAAGTACCCAAAGAAAATGACGATACTTCATCACAAGAATCACTGGACAAAAATATAGACAGATCTTTTAATAATGAAGAATCAGGGCTAACAGAAGAACCTCGCTCTACTACTTACAGCCTGACTTCTAATGATAAGGACCACACTTTTGACATAGAAACATCAGAATTAGAAGACAAAGACTCAAATAGTATAGAAGAACAAGAATGTACAGAGTCTCCACAGAAAGAAGAAAATTCAAGTGAACATCTTAGTTTGACTGCTGAGAATGCTGCCAAAAGTGGCAGCAACGAAAATTCTGTACAGCAGTGTGTGGAGGAAAGTGGTACTCATGAGGAACCATCAGTGCAGTTATCAGCACCTTCGCCACAACCTTTTTGCCATGAGTCTAAGCAACTTCCTGCGAATGCCTCTGTAGGAGAACCAATATCCAGAGTAAAACTTATAGTAAAAGAACTTGAGTGTGGATCATATTCAAATTCTCCTTCAACATTCAAAAGATCCTTTAGAAGTTCTACTGCTTCTGACTTGTCAGATTATCCACCAGATTCTGAAAGAAGTGACTATACTTATATGCCTTCTAGTGACTTGACCTATGGAAGTACGGAAGAAGCAGTATATGAAAAGGAGTATAACAGAGGTTTTGTTAAAAGAACTATTGAGAGACTTTATGGTAAAACAGAAATGCCTCTCAAGCCTATTTCTAAGCTCAGTTCTCCATCTATGTCTCAAATGATTGCAGGAGATACTGAAGAATATTTCCAATCAACGGAAGAAGCTTCTTCCCTATGTAAAGCAAGTAATGAAAAAATGTCTTTACTGACATATGAAATCCCTGGAGAAATACACACAAACAGCAACCAATGGGAAGAAGAAAATGTTACATGGCCTGCCCCACAATTCAGTCTTAATGGAGAAGAAGAATGTTACAATGAGGAATCTTCAGTTCAATGTACAAACCAGTATTCTCAGTCTGAGGCCCACACTGCTGAAGATGAGGGAGTACTGATTGACAAAGGGAAATGGTTTCTTAAGGAAAACCATTTAATAAGAAGATCACCTCCTGAAAACTCAGGAATGTATGGCAATATAGAAACAACATCTACTGAGACAGTGGTTGACAATCACAGTGATGACATTCCATACTCACATTTTGGGAATTTGGATCGGCAGCCACCACTGAAAGAAATGTCATCTGAAACTGAAGACATTGCTAAGCCTTTTGATGATGGATGCAACTATTTCAACATGCCCCATAACAGTGAGTCAGAGCCTCTTCCTGATGAACTCAGCATAAAAAGCAAACATAGTCAATATGGCAACACTTTGCCTGTTGAAGCAACTAGGAAGGAATGCACCACTCCCACACGACCTTGTGCAGAAGTTAATACCAATTCCCCAAGTTTTAGAACTATAGAGTTTAGATTACCTGACAATAAGGTACATCCTTCAGAACAGCCTTCACAGGATGAGGTACACTTAACCCAGCCAACTGGCAACACTCATTCAAGCAGAACTCGTCATGAAGATCAAGATTCTCTGGATAAGCTTCATGCTATTTGTGGACAGCATTGTCCCATTCTGATGGCCATTGTAAAGCCAACCAATGAGGAAGTTAGAGGATGTGCTTATCGAAAAGCCTCTGATTTTGAGAATCAATTGGGCTTATATTTTTTAATGAACTCTCTGAATTTGAAGTGGCAAGGCAAAGATGTAAATAAATTTGGCAACAAACTTGTGGACTTGAAGAAAAGCTGTATTAATACAATTACAAATAATATTTTCATCAGATTTTATGCTGAGAGTACTTTAGAATTCATGAATGAAAATAAATTTGGACTACTCATGTCAAAAACTCTAAAAGAAAGCAAAACATTAAAGAAATCATATGCCAGAGACAATATGGATGTAGATGCCGAGGAGCTCAATAATCTTGAAAATCATGCAACTAAAAACATATTCAGGGAGATAACAATGGATCACAATCCTAATGTGTTGGTGTGTCAGAGTGCAAGAAATAATGGAAATCATGTGGCTGAAATGCAACCAGCTTCGTCATCTGCAGATGTAGCAGAAGGTTGTGAAAGTGAAACTTTTTATTATTATGAGACATTCTTAAATAACATTAACTGGAATGCAACTGTAAATTTGAAAGATACAAATACTGCTGGTGTTACAGAAGAAATTCACTCTTGTGTATTGGAAGAGAAAAGCAGCAATGACAATTCAAACTCAACAGTTATCATAATTCTTTGGCACTTCATATATGTGCAGATAAATATATTTTAAAATTGTTGGAATGAATGCAGAATAGTCTCAGAAGCATATAATTCCAGGAATATAAATGCTCAGTTTCTGTATTAATTGTATTTCAAAACCAGCAACAATTCTTCCATTATGATTTATTCTATTGTTTTGTTTCTTTCATTATTGTATTTGCTTACCAATTGCTGAATTACATTTTAAATACAAAAGAGTCAGTCAATTTGAATGAAATCAACGATATATCACAGCTGGCTCTTAAGGCAATCTTACTTCAAGAGAAGGTGGAGCTAAGCTTGTATGTAGAATAGTGTCGCTATTTATAAGGATTTGGAATGGAGATTTAAAATTATGAAGCAAAGTAGAAAATGCAGACAGTAAAAAAAATAGATGGTAATTGTGGTGAGCTGAATATAGCATAACTAATTTCTATCCTATTGATTAAAGTAATAAATTTATATCAGTAAAAAAGGTGGGATAAAAATATAAAAGAGAAATGATGTAAGCAGAAATCCATCCTATAGAATGTGTTTCCATAGAACTTAGGAAGTACTTATGGTTCTGTCCTCCGTTAACAATTGAAAATCAGACAATAGGTTTTAACTGGAAAAAACTAATAGAGGTTTGTTTATGTAATTTCTTGGTGGAAAATTTTAAACATCCTCATGGTCTTTTGAATGTCATAATTTCCACACCCACCAGTTTTTCAGACATGAGCTATATGTCTCCCATGGTCCTTATTCCAGCCTGGGTGAAGATGTACCTACTAGTATTTTAAATTTATTTTAATATTTTTGTCACACTTTTCTCCCTCCAATAGGGACCCAAGGCAACCTATAAACATGCGAATACAATTTAAATAGGTAAACAAGGGCACCCATCCCCCAACAATATAGTATACCACATCCTGGCTAGTTCTGAATCCATTGGCCTGGTTTATGCAGGGTCTCAGACTCCAAGCCCTTTGCTCTAGTTCTTCAGCTTGCACCAAAGATTTCAGAAGCTGATCATGCTCAGGCTAAATATCTGCCAAAAAAAAAAAGGAAGAACAGAAGTTCAGTCCAGATCTCATTCATCTGTCATGAGGACGTTCCTCACTTTCTTCACTTGTAAGAAATGCCTCTGGCCACACCCAAGCTAAATAAGTGGTCGATACCTAGAAATGGAAGTAGTTACAATTTAGACATATTTAGTAATGTAAACTTGGCACAGAAAATTCTAATTTGTCCAATGACATATTTTGGAGAGTTGTATATATTTATATTATTTTACTATATAGTTTGGACATTTATTTTTGGAAGATAAAAACAAAACAAAATGTGCATTGATAGAGGCAGCCATATATTGCAAATAGTTAAGATTTCTATGTATAAATATAGTTTTCCTGCCCTACAGTTTTCCTAACCAGAATGCCCTCTGTTCTAATTCAGTATATCGTTTAAGACTGGTTAGCCTCAAGCTATTAAAGCTATGCTAGAATGGTGGTAGAGTCAGTAAATGGAAACATTGTAAACACTTCATTTATATTTCATGCAATTCTATTTAATAAGTTCTTGATAGACATTTCTGGTATGATAGGTACATCTAGTGAAACAGAATCTGGTTCATATTTACTGAATGTATTTACATATTTACCAATGGCAGCTATGTTTGGCTGTAAATACCTGGCAGTTTCATTGTTTCAAAACAATATATTGGTGATATAATGTATATATAGAATATAGAAGAAATTTGATGTGAAAATTAAACAAACTGAAATGATAGCACTGAATTACTGGATAATAAAATGATTAAAAACGGAAGATCAGTGAGCTTTAACTGAGTCATGCATTGGCTTAATTAATGAGAACATCATCTTTCATGATATCACATCACTACAGAGTGTGAATCCCATTTCTCAGCACTTATCACTGGTACAAAAAAGTTTCAGAAAAAACTACTGTCAGACAATGTGTCACAGTCATCTCGTTTATTGTCACAGCAATTCTATAAGTAGCTTATTAAGATCTCCAGTTTTCAACAAAAAACTGAATCTTGGAAAGTATAACTTGTACACGAGAGCACCCAGATAGTTCATGTCCGGGCATATATTTGGCTTTCCATCTTTCTATTTTATGTTTAGCACTATGTCTACAGGATGATGCTAGATTTCACATTAGAAACATTGGGAATAATCTGTTACAGGAGTGGCCAAACTTGCTTAGTATAAGAGCCACACAGAATAAACTTCAGATGTTTGAGAGCCACAGGACATGAACAAATATAAATATTTTAAAATGCACATAAGTAATAATAATTAGACATGTAGTATTTTTATTAATTTTTATGAACATTAAATGAGACTGCCAAAAAGAAAATCAAAGGGAATAAAAACCAGATATTGCTAATGACACTACTTATGGTAAGACTCTAAATATCTGGTCAAAACGTGCTAGTAAAAGAAATATTGTGAGTCTCCATCTTTGCTGTGAGACATTTAAAATGTGGCTGATATGTTGTCAAGGCTGAATAAATTACAGGGACTATGAGGCCTTGGCCACTTCCACTTCTGACCCCAGTGCCTAGGCTCTTGCTGTCCCTCCCACCCTCCCTCCCCCATAGCAAAATGTGGCAGGAAAGCCAGGGACAAGAACATGCACAGTGGGAGACTTTCCAGAAGAGGGGGAGACCCACTCCACTAACCAGTCTCCCTGGCTGCAGCACATTATCTGCCAAAGAGCTGCATGAAGCTCACAAGCTGCTGTTCGGCCACCTTGATCTAGTACATGAATCCATTTACTAATATGTAGTCTTTTTTAAAAAAATCAATTGCAATGATAATTGGATAAGAAAGTATGTGGGACAGGGCAAAGAAGCTGATGGCGGGGCATCCCACAGCTCTTTGAGGCAAATCACAGAAGTGGGCACTGCCATGGAGCAATGCTAGCCTTCAATCAGATGCTGGCATGGGGAGTGGACGGAACAGGGTGTTTCCGGGGGTGGAGCCAACTTAAGTCAACTTCCACCCGGACTTTAGAGCTGGGAGCACCAGCTTTGGCTGGCGTTACTCATTTGAGTCCTATGGAGGGCTTCCAGGCTGCTGGGTTTTGTTTTTGTTTTTGCTTTTTGCGGCCTCCACATGCCATACAGAAGTCCTCTGGAAGTGATCCAGTGGTGCAGCAGTGGCACTGTTCCCAGCTGGCTAGCCTGTGGAATGGACTGTGAAACAAGTACCGGTACACAGTTATTTTCACACCTGGATCCATATTATTTCTAATAATTAAAATGAATGTCATCATACCCTCATCAAAAGTGCTGGTAGTATCCTTTGTGTGGCTGTGTTGATGTGGAAGCAGTGGATGGATGTAGGTGCATGAGGTTCCAGTTGTGCCTGCAAGGATACACCACAAGCATCATTTCAGATTAATTGTAAGTTGAGAATCTGTAATTCACAGCAGAAGTTCTCTGTAGGAACAAGTACAGCAATATGTACATAGGGTACCAACCATCATAATATTGATGTGTGCCTGCAGTTTTGTCATGGGCCTTGCAAGATATGCCCGATTCAAGTAATCCTTGACCAGGGCTCTGCTAAAATAGCAGTTTATTAATCTAAACATCACGATGATGGATTGTAGCATATGATTTTCATTATTCTGCCTGATTAGGCAGATCTCCATTACATCACATTACTGATGAAGAGGATCAATTATCTGGGCCCTGGAATTGTCTTGAGGTATCAAAATACAGTATGAATAAAATGCAGATGTACAGTGACCCTGATAACATTTTTCATCATGACGAGATTATACTTCCTGGATCAATGTGCAGTACTTAGATAATAAGAAAAGATAGCATACAATTGTGTCATTATGAAATCCATGGATAGCAGGGGTTCCCGGAACAAATCTTATGGACCATGTCAGACCTGTGAAGACCATTTGTGAAGATCATTATCTGAACCTACCTGAATCTGTTAGCAGTGAAAAATAAATCACAGACATAGCTACTTTAATAAAGTCTATTCCCAGACACCCAGCCAGAGCAGACTGAAGTGGAATTCCTGCATGCTCTTCTGTAATAATACAGTCCCCGCCTCCTCTTCATACATGACTTCCAGTCAAAATAATTAATGAAGGGTAACATGGTACTTTCAACAAGAAGCAACTGCCATAGCTCTTCCCACATATGCAAATTCCAGGACTGATGAGCTCACCCAACTGGTGGCAACTGCTGCATGGGCTGTAAAATCCAACTTGTCAGTAGCTGTTGCTGCAAAGTTGCCAGTTCCAGGCTAGAAAATTCCTAGAGTTTTTAGGAGTGGAGCCTGGGGAGGGCAGAGTTTGGGGAGAGGAAAGACTTCAGTGGGGTTTAATATCATAGAATCCACTTTCCAAAGCAGTCATTTTCTCCTGTGGAACAGTTCTCTATCATACGGAGATCAGATGAAGTCCAAGGAGATCTCCAGTCACTATCTGGAGGTGTCTTCTTGCTGCTCCCTGCACTGTGCTATTCAAAGAGGCAAGGACTTAATTATACAGAAGGTGGAATATGGGCTACAGACGTGGGAGAATGTTCCTTGCACAAAAAACTTTATACAGCCTTGGATCACATAGTAAATCAAAATGAGTTGTCCATGCCTTCCCTTCCTGCTGCAGCTTAAGCAATTTCCCAGGAACAGCATGAGATGGGAGGGGGAGGTAAGGATACCAGTTTGGGGCTGGGAAATTTCTTGAGGTTTTAAGGGTGGAGTCTGAGGAGGGCAGGGTTTGGGAAAGGGCCTCAGTGGGGCACAATGCCATAAACTCCACCCTCCAAAACACCCATTTTATCCACAGGAAGTAATTTCTATTGTCAGGAGAGCAGTTACAACTCCACCTGGAGGTTGGCAGGTCCCCCAAGAGGTCTGCAGTACGGAATAAGTGATTGGTGAAAATCTCTAACCCTCTATTAGCCAAAAATTTCCTCAGGATACTGCCCACTCTGCTCAACTAAGTGCAGAGCCTTTTTCTTGCATTTCCTCCAATGGAAGAAATTCATACTCTGATGGAAAGTTCCTTATGTGGATGGCTATAAATAAATGAGCAGAGTGGTAGGATTCAGCTCCACGGTGCATAATTTTTTTCAATGCATAATTTATGACTGGAAAAAAATTAAATATAAGAGTTGTCCTAACTGGTTAATGTAGAATGACTAAATCTACAGTACATCCCTTCATTTAACATACAAAAAAAATTTCTGCTTGACAAAATTGCAGGCTATTATGTATCAATATTCATTTCCCTGTCGTACGTGCACAGTTCTCCATTGTTCATTGGAACAAGTTGGAAGAAATAAATAAACCCATTGTTATTTTTCTTTTAACCTATGATTCTCAAAGTCAGTTTCCTTCACTTTTATTACATAGATGTCACTAAATTGTAATAATCCGATGAGCACAATAATTAGGACCAGTGAAGAGACTGATTTAATAAAAGCAGAGCTGAACAAATCTTATTATTGGTACTAAATTATTAATATTGTAGCTTTATACTCATTACTGAGACACAAGTATAGGGACTAAAGAAAAAAAGAAAGCATAACATGGGCTCTTATCAAGAGTTCCTGTTCATATCATGAATAATTTATGTGACCATAACAGGAAGATCACCAGAGAAAACCTGTGCTAAAATTGGACCTGATAGAAGACAGAGCCAACGTAGTGTAGTGGTTAAGAGTGGTGGCCTCTAATCTGGAGAACTGGGTTTGATTCCCACTTCTCCACATGAAACCTGCTGAGTGACCTTGGTCAAGAACTCTGTCAGCCTCACCTACCTCACACAATGTCTGTTTGTGGGGGTGGGGGTGGGTGAGAGGGAAGGCAAATGATAAAACATGCAAAAGGTAAACAATAAAACATGCGGACTGTTCATTTGGAAAAGACCTTGGTGGCACAAAGTGCTTGAGGTTCAAGGAGGCATGAAGGTAAGCAAGCTTTGAAGATAAGACAAGACCATGCATAGCACCTTCAGAAACCCAGGTAAAAGGACAGGAAGTGAGACAAGCAAAAGAAGCCATTAACTCTCAGAGATGATCAACAAGTGAGGCATTTGTTGGTAATCAAGCCAACATAGTCCTGCTGGAAATTGCTTTAGTCAAGCCACCTCTGGACTACAGGACACTAGTCAGGGGTATGTGTGAAGTTCTGGCAGCCTAATGTCAAAAAGGTTGAGAACAGAATGAAGTGGGTGCAGAGGAGAGCAACCAGGATAATCAGGGGCTCTATGAAGAAAGACTGAGGAACTTGGGAATATTTAGTGTGGAAAAGAGGTGGAAGGGTGACATGATTGCTCTAGAATCATAGAATTGGGAAGGGATTATACAGATCGTCTAGTCCAACTGCCTGCTCAAAGCAGGATCAGCCTGTGACAATTATGCTGTTTACAGTACAACCCAGGACATGCAGTGTGTGTGTATACATGCCCCCCCCCCCAAACCTACTGGGTAATGGAAAAGGCAAAAACCCGAGGGCCTCAGAGCCAGTTACAATGCTGAGTAAAATTCCTTTCCTGCCCTGTAAACCAGCAATCCCATGTAGGCATAGCAAAGGATGAGTAGCACACTGAGGATAAACTTTGAAAGCATAGGGTGACATGGTGAGTCTCCTCTGTGAATATTCCAAATGGCACACCACTTCCCTAGGGCAAATGTGGAGAGCAGCCATGTTGTGATTCTTGAAACAGTTCCTCATTACCTGTGCTTGGTAAGGTTCCAGGGGAAAGAAGGGTTAAGATGAGGAAACAGAAAGTTCAGCTTAGTGCATTTCTGAGGAGAACAGTAATTTCAGCTTCAGTGAATTTCAGTTTTTCTTTCTTTTCTCCTTTCTTGCAGCTTGCTTTGCTGAATGCATGCAATAGATTGCAATAGATTAACAAGAGAAAGTTCCAGAATAGGGTGGGGAAGTATACTCTACCCTCCCCCAGTTCCTTCTCAACCCAAGCTGTGGACTAGAAGGAAACCTGGGGATCCAGTTCCTGTTCCCACTTTTCTGCACTGACTGGCCCCAGAAAGGCAGGCTACAGGAAGGTGCTTGGTAGATATGTGGCTTACAGCAAAGCCAGGCCTTTCCCCCTGGTGTTGTCCTTGCTTCCAACTTCCACCCAGCACAAATGGCCCTTCCTGTCTTCTCTGAAATCTATGTGCATAATTTCTAAAGTGCATAAAGTATGGGCCCCACTACCCCCAAAATAGAGGTCTATGCAGATGACCTTAAATACTGGGCCGGTTCATCATATTTTCCAGAGGTATATATCTTAGGTACCCTCATCTCAAGATGCTTGGAGAATATGATTAGGAGGACATGGGAAAATGAGCTTTTTTGTGCGCTTATCTGTGTGATTGTATGTGTGCACACTCTATTTCAGAATTCCGATGCAACTGTTAGCTGCTTGAGACTAACTCACAGAAGTGAAGTTCACGTGTTCCTGGAGATACACTTGAAAGACACTATGATGTCCTGTAATCAGACATTTATGTTTATTTTTCTGCAGCTGCCAAATGGAAGGTAACAGTTTTTACCAGTGACCAACCATCTGCAGGTACCAGCTCACAGGTTTATATTGCATTGTATGGGGACCAAAGTAATTCAGGAGCTATCTTTCTATATGGAGAGAAGAAAAATGTGTTTGAAAGAGGCAACAAAGACACCTTCATTGTAAGTAATAAATATAGATATTTACACTATTGGTTAACAGCAGTATGTCATGATGTAAAATGAAGATCTGATAATATTTTCATTAAGCAACCTTTCCCACTCATTTAATGTTTAATGCAGTAGTTCTCAACCTGTGGGTCACGACCCCTTTGGGAGTCGAACAACCCTTTCACAGGGGTCGCCTAAGACTCTCTACATCAGTGTTCTCCATCTGTAAAATGGATAAATGTTAGGGTTGGGGGTCACCACAACATGAGGAACTGTATTAAAGGGTCACAGCATTAGGAAGGTTGAGAACCACTGGTTTAATGTCTATTGCAATAATTATCTAGATGGGTGGAAAGGAAATATGTTTTATGTAAATAAATATTAAATAAATTAAATAGATGGTGGAATATCAAAAACAAAATCAATGTACATTTTCCAATCAGCCATGATTCTATTGCTCCATGACAGTAGATATTAGCATCATGACTTCAATTCACACAACCATTTGTATAAAAATCATAGTCCAGTCACCATATGATAGTATAAATGTGTGAAATATGTATTGATAGCCAGCAGAATGTATTTATTTATTATTTATTTGGGGCATTTCTGTGCTTTTTTTTCTCTCCAAAGGGACCCAAAGCAACTTACAGGCTTGATTCGCTGCTCTTCCACAAGAGCGGTGGACTCTAATCTAATGAACCAGGTTTGTTTCCCCACTCCTCCACATGAACCTGCTGGGTCACCTTGGACTAGTCATAGTTCTCACAGAACTCTGTCAGACCCACCTGTCTCACAAGTGCTTCTTGTGGGTGGTGGGGGATGGAAAATGACTGTAAGCTGCTTTGAGGCTACTTTTGATAGAAAAAATAGGGTATAAAAACCAACTCTTCTTATAATTGAGTATGTTTATAACACTGCCACATGGTTATCATGAATTAATCCCAGATTAGATTTAGCATTCTATCACAAATGTACCATATTGTGGGTGGATGCAGTATGAAGTCAAGTCACAACAAAATGACTGAAATCCACTACTATTATAAACTGAAATGAGTTAGCTAATTTGACTTTCAAGCCTGGGAGCAAGTTGGTTAAAGGGGGGGGAAAGGCATAATTAGGGTCCTCAGAGGCAGAGGAGATCAGTAATGAAAAACTGGGTGAAGCACAAAGCATGTATTCCCTTTATTGGTAGTTTCTTCTTGCTTGGTCCAATGAAATAGTAGGAGAGTTCTGAAGGAAGGTCAGCCCTTCACCCTTGGTCAGACCTTCCTGCAAAGAAACCTCAGGTTGAGATCTGTTTGGGAGCTATTGTTATACTTAAAAATACACAGTGGTGGTTATATTAGACATGAAATTATTCCAGTCTGTAAACCAATAATTACAGCTCTTTTAGACAATGTACATTTTCATAAATCAGATGCTCAGTGTGTTGAGACCAAAGGTTCCATTCATCAGCATAGTCTCTTACTTGCTGCTTGGATCGACTGCATGCAGTGCCAGCGCCCTGAACTGCAAAATTACTAAATTGAACTTATTTATGCAACAGTGTTCAACCCAAAGAAGTCACTCTGCTCTTATCTGAACTGTATACCAAGTACTGTGATTTGCAGCTTATAGTTAGGACTGGTTGTTCAGTACTCTGCAAACTGAATATTCTGCAAAGATGAAGACGCATTCTGGACAAGACTGCATTGTAAGATTCTCATGTACTAGATTGTAATAATTTATTTTCAAGCAGCTAAATGAATTACAATATATGTTTTTAACAGATTCAGACAGATGATGTAGGAGATCTGTACAAAGTACGAATTGGACACAATAACTCTGGAGAAAACCCTGCCTGGCATTGCAAAGAGGTGAGCACAATATTTTTCTGTGCTCCCTGATTGGAAGTAATGCTACTAGTTTTGAATTCCTTTGCATGAGACTTCATAGTAGACTGGTGGTGTTTTTGTAATATATGAAGAAAAAGAAGTAACCTGCAGTGGGCACTGGATCTGCCATCCACAACAGGTCCCAGAGAGACAAGTACCGCCTCCCAGATGCTCTGGACAACTCGAAATTCTCTTCCTGATTCACTGGTGGCCTTTCTCACATCTTGCAAACTAAGGGCCTTGGCTTGCTTGAATCAATCCATCTCATGTTGGGTCTTCATCTTTTCCTGCTGCCTTCAACTTTTCCTAGGCTTACTGTCTTTTCCAGTGAGTCTTGCCTTCTCATATGTGACCAAAGCATGATAGCCTTGATTTAGTCATTTTATCTTCTAGGAATAGTTCAGGCTTGATTTGAACTAGTACCCTGTCAGCTTTACCTTCATTGTCCAACTTTCACATGCATATATTGTAATAGGAAATATAATGGCATGAGTTAAGCTGATCTTGGTTGCCAGTGACGTAGCTTTACACTTAAGAATCTTTTTTAGCTCCTTCATGGCTGCCTTTCCCAGTCAGGCAGTCCCATTCACAAACCAGACATCAGAATGTTCAGCTGTGACTGAATTGCTATGATTTTTTTGAGTAAAATTATAACTAGCAGAAATATCAATTAAAAAAAACTGGATTACTCTTTCAGGAATATCCTTTGGTCTTGCATTGCTACCATGATTTAGACAGCACAAAAATTGTTGCTAGGGAATCTGTTTCAATTGAACTGATTATAATATAGCACAGTAATTTGGACTCCATTGCTTGTATTCCAGTTTCTGCTGCAGAATCTCATGACAGATGAACAGTTTGATTTTCCTGTTCATAGATGGCTGGCACAAGACCAAGATAATGGAGAAATCTGTCGGGAGCTTCCTGTTTTACAACAGGGCCAGCCTCTTCTTCCAGGTAGGATACATAAAATCAGAGTAAATATTTTATGGGATAGATATATTGACAAAGAATTACAAAGACCTAGTTTAGGCCCTGAATATTAGAGCAGCTGCACTCAATAACACCAATGGTCCACTCAGTCCCGCATATTGCTCCACACTGTCAAAAACATAGCAATGGAGCATGGCACCCAAAGCCTTTCTTTACTATTGCCCATCAGCACAAGCATTCAGAATGTTACGGCATCAGATTATTCCATTAGTGTGGCTAATAACCATCAATGAACCTATCCTCCATGAATCTGTCTAATCCCCTTCTAAAGCCAATTTGTAGCTATCATCACATCCCACAGAAGTGAGTTCTATAAACTAATATCTTAAAGAGGTGCTTCATTTCATCTGTCCTGAATCTATTGTTTCCCAAGTTCATGGAGTGCTCACAAATTCTAGAAGCATGTTTGTAGGAAGAGATTTGAGTTCTCAAGAGAGGTGATTGCAGGCTCCTACTGAGCATGCCACAGACCTCTGTAACAGAAATGTGTAACAGGAAAAATGGCGTGTGTGTGTATACTGACAGATAAATAGATCTCACATATGAAGCTGTCTTTTACAGAATTATACCATCTAGCTCAGTATTTTTGTGTTCTCACTTCAAAATCTCAAACAGAGAAATATCTTTCTTATCATCCACTGTGTGAGTCATTTTAAAATAGAGATGTGATGGTTTCTCAGCTCAGGTCCTACTCTGGCTTTCAAACAACTATTCCATACTGTCTCTATTCAATAGTATTCAACAGAGAAAGGCTTCATAAATTAAAAAAAGCTATATAAGACGCTGTTTTCCTTTATTGTCAGTTGCAATGTATGAAGTACAGGTGGTAACAGGTGATCTGTGGAATGCTGGGACAGAAGCCGATGTCTACATTTCTGTCTATGGAGAAGAAGGTGACACAGGATCCCGACAGATGCATAGGTCAAAGAAACCAAGGAAATTTTTGAAAGGACAAGTGAGTGAATAAAAGCAGTGTGTCTGCTTCTACTACTTCCTTCCATTATTGTAAATATATCTGCAGTTGTATTAACAAGTTCCTAATAGTTTATTGCTATATGTCTTCCTTTTTAAATAAAATAATAGTTCATGTGGACAATGTTCTTACATACCTGTGTTTCAGGCCTTTGAAGCTAAATCCCTGGCACAACTCACCTATGGAGCCCCATTGGCAATAATTTCGGATTTCACTCTATTAGAGAGAGTCCTATCCACATTCTTCAGAGCTCTTTTTAACACTCCTAAATGTACAGCTAATGTAGTTTTAAGACAAGAAGCAGGGTTGGTTAAAGTTGAGACAACCTTTTGGAGGCTTATTATCAAATACTGGCTTAAGAGTCCTCTCCCATCCCATGGGTTTTATTGCCTTTAGCTTCAAAGTGGCAGCAACACCATATCCAAGCTGGCTAGAAAAAATAACACTTTAAACTTTTACACAGTGTGGTTTTGGATCCTGTATAATTATTGGAACTGGATCATTGCAGAGCAAAAGCCTTGGTCCATCAACGGCTCAATGATATTGAAATGCAAAACAGATTTCTCCTCTAGAAATTACCGGCAAAGTTATATAGCAACCATATTAGTAAAATCTTTGACAGGTATCTGCAGCTGCCTCCCCTTACCCGCTGTCCAATACTATAACATTCTACGTAAATGCCGGCTGGGCCTCTTTCAAGCGGCCCTTTTGACGCTTTTCCATCAGCCAATCTAATGGGCAGATTTCAAAAAAATCCCACGACATAGGAGACTATGTGTTTGGTAACTCAGGGAAGTGGACTCCTGTATTACATATATTTATTGCATTGTGAACCTTCCATAAAGGGGAAAGGGAGGCGTTTAATTCTATCCATTGTTTATCCAGTACATGAAATTCAACTAGAGTTAATTCCTCCGACTCAGTTCTTGTGAGAATTTTTGCTGGAAGACCGAAGTTTCTCTTATATCTCAGCAGGTAGCTAAATTTTGTATGCTGGCATATAGTAAGAGAAGAACCATGTTGGGACCAAGAGCCAGACCACATGAGGGTGACCGTAAGAATGCTACAAGCTGATGATATTTTTTGTGTGGATTTCTGTTTCGTGGATTTCAGTGCAAATTCGATTGTTCTTTTGTTTGTTGTTCCTCCTTTTTCTTGTTCTTCTCTGCTCTTTTTTGCTGGCCTAATGGCCGTAATAAAACTGAACTGAACAGCCTGTGTTTCAGGTTTTTACCACATCTCATCAAATTGCCTTTCATTGCTTGTTTATAGGCTGATATCTTCTCACTTGAAGCTGTACATCTTGGAAAGTTACATAAGATTATTATAGGACATAATGGACTTGGCTCAGGTCAGAAATCTCAATGTACTTAGCAGATTCAAGCTACATTATCTTCCATGCAGAAGTGGTTGGTCATTTGCAAGAGAGACAGAGCAGGAGTGAAAGAGTGACAAGTGTAATGAAAATTATATGGCTGCAGTGCTTTGCCATTCAAAAACACTATAGCTTTATCTACATGGGCTCTTGGGCTCTTTCTCCACATGCACTTAACATTCTGAAGAAATTTAAAACATGTTTTAAAGTGTACATACAGTTAATGGGTTAAATCCAATCAGTTTTTCTGCTGGTGAAAAGATATGATCCCCTTTGACCATCAAAGAAGAAATGATAAGTATCTTAGGACTTGCATGGACAAAAATTAGTTTGGATTGAGTTCTCACATGCTTGCCTATTGTTTAAATGGTAGCTGAATAGTTGGATGTGTTAACAGGCTAACTGAAACATTTTAGATTTAAGGTGATACAGCACAGTCTATCTGCTGTTTAACTTTTTGATGATACAAATTAAGTATGAGCAGGTTTGATCCAATCTGTAGCTATGGTTTAATTAAACATGAAAAACTGCATTATTTGAAATGTGATTTTTATAATTTTTTTCCTAGGTAATGGTTGGTTTCTGGAGAAAATTGTAGTCATTGATCCCATCACAAACTCAGATTATAACTTTTTGTGTCACAGGTTTGTAGAGTTTATTATATTGAAGACCTATTGTTACCAACTGTCAGTGATAATATTATGTTGGTGTTTATCCCCTTGAGTGATAATCAGCCTCACCTGATCACCACAATCATCATTAATGATAAAAATTTCATGATGGTTGCCTATTGTTCTTTACCCAGTTCCCATTTCTGTTGCTTTTATAATAGCACAAGTGGGGACCCACATGGAACTTGCAGAAACTTTCTTTCTCCATCCCCCACTCTATCACTAATTCCTGTTCTTTCTTGCCTGCCACAATGCCACCAGCTCCTCTTTTCCTCACCTGCAGTCTCACTGCCAGAGAAGAAGCAATGGAAAGGCTGGTGACAGTTTCTCCTTCTTCCCTCCACCTGCAGCACTGCCTCAAAGAGGCTGGGATGACAGACCCAGAGGTGGAGCAGGGGAAAACTGTGCCACGGGCGAGCGCGCACTCTGTGCCCCTGCCACAGCACCACCCGTCACCACCCCACCTTGGAACGCCCCTGGAATACCCCTCCACGCCTCCTCCATGGCCCAGCCACGCCTCTGCTGCAGCTCTGCCTGGGGCGTTGCACCCCCCTGCCCTGTGGGTGATATGTCACTGGTCAGACCTGGTGGCAGTAATAGCAACAACAGTTCCTCCTCATTTTCTCCCAACTTGCAGTACCAGAACTGGCAGGGATTGAAGGCTGTGGTTTTTCTTGCAGCATCCACAGCAGTAGCACAAGTTCTTCCAAACACAGCATCACTGCACTGTAGGAGTGGTAGCACCACTGGCAGTTCTACACAACCATGGGTCCTCTTCTGGCAGCATGGTGGGTGGTGATTCCTCCGCCATTCCACCAACTGCCCCTACCTGACACATAGCACCATTGCCTCTGAGGCTGGTGAGAAGATGCAGCAATGAAGAGGGAGAGCTTATGGCAAAAGTGGATCCTTCTCCCTTGCTCACAGCCATTCTGTACAAGGTTCATTTGGGTGTGATTAACACCCACATCATTTTGCGTAAATTTTTAGATTGTTCTACAAACCTCCAGGATGTCCTTAGTTTGTGGCAAACTCTTCCTTCTCTCTACCTGGCCTCAACTCACAGTATTCAGCATCTGCAAATGGAGTCAGGTTGAGAATTAGATATACTGATGGTTCAAATTCCCTTGTTGTTATTCATGTACATTTTAAGAGAGAAGTTAACAAAGCATTCTTTTTGAATAATGTTTTCTTTTTCTGATTTCTAGAGAAGATTTTTATCAAATATAACTATCATTTTCAATATAAGTACTCTGAAACAGGACAAAAAATAATATTAATCCAGACCTGCATAGGATATTCTTTTTAATACAAAAAATAATAATTTATTAAAAGTATAATGCCATGATTGCATATTTATTACATATTACCTTTCCCAAAGATGGCTGGATCAAGGAGAAGACGATGGCAACATTTTCAGAGAATTACATGTCATCACTAACAGCACCTTTGCTGGGAGTAAGTACAAACAGATGCAGACAAGTAATGACAGTATATGGTAGGTGGGACCCATACCCTTGACAATGTAGATGGGTAGCTGACTTGAAAAGCATGTTCCAAATACTCAGATTTGGATTCTATAATATCAGTTGTACTCTGATATCAGAGAGGCTTTTATTGACACTGAAGGGTTAGCAAAGATGAACCCAGTCAAGAAAAAAAGCTAGTTAAGGTTTAAAGGTCAATTAAATTATGAGGAATTTACAGACACAATCCAGCTGATTTTAATAGAATGCTTTGGTTTCTGTAATACCTGTAACATTTCTATTTTACAGGGCAAGAACTAGAAATCAAAAGAAAAGAAATGGTAAAGGCATACTCTTTTAAAATGAAATAAATTACATTATTTATCTGAACCTTGGCATCAATATATTTAAAAATGTTTCCAGTGTATGTATGGGCGAGGGGTGGGAAAGGTCACGAATGTACAGATTTCCAGATTTACTTTCTGATATATCCTCTCAAATGATGCCACATAGCATTACTATTTCAGACCCTGGTTAGCTATGACAGCCACACCACTGAACTAGATTGACCAATGGACTAACATAGTATAACACAGCGTCAAGTGTTGATGTTCCTGCCATGATGGGTTGTCTGTTTTGTTTTACTGCCTATGTGTTTAACCAGTGGGAAGCAGAAAAGTGGAAATATCAGAAAGGGAACACACTTCAGTTATACAACAAGGTTACCCGAAGTTTTATACGCCTCAGTCCAGATGGAACAGTAGATGCCCTTGGAGACAAGAAGGACAAATATGGTAACTTTTTGTTTATTTTTTGTAGGTGAAGGATTGTTTAATAAACTCCTTTTTATAGTTATATGTTATGAATGGTTTATATTTTGAATGGTTTGTATTTTGTCAAAGCCTCATTGATTTTAAGGTTTTAAAAATCCTACATTGAATATGTATAATACAAAACATTGCTTATCAGAATACAGCATTATAGACATTTTTATACCAGCATAGCATAGTGTCTGAAATTATATATTCCGCAGGGCCTGCAAGAGTTCCTGCCGTCTCTCCCCTCTTTTAGGGGATCAGTTAGTAGGTCGCCTCCTGTTGTATTATTTATTGTATTTGATACTAATACGCTGCTTTTAATGGGGTTTTAATGATTCAAAGAATATAGAGCCATTTTATTATGATTTATTTAATTATTTGAGATTTATTGATTTTATTTTGTACTCTACTCATATACTCATGTTCACCGCCCTGAGCCCTTCGGGGGAGGGCGGTATATAAATATAATAAATAAAAATATATATATTAGGCTACTCTGCCTAAAAATTATTCCTCTTAACTCACAAACTCTTTTCTGTGATTTTACATCTGTGTATGTGTGGGTGGGTGGGTGGGTGGGGGAGCTGGTTATGGTTACTCAATGATATGGAACAGCATAAACTTTATTGTTCCTCCTGTCCAAGTGCTAAGACCTCCCACTGGTAACAGCTTCTGGGACTAAGCTCTGGTGACACTCAGCAACATAAGTAGATTTGGAAACTGCTTACACTTACTGAAACACAACTAAGAATAGGCAATACAGGACTTTACCCCTTTACCAGCATCATACTGGTTCCCCACCCCCACATTTAGCAAAGGCTCATGAGTATGTTGTTAAAATGATCACTATAATTTGAAAACATAGTCCAAGGCACTGACCTTGGAGATCAGGAACGTGTACATTCTATCTTCACAGCTTTTAAGTAGGCTCCAGTGTTCTGCTCTTTGGAATCATCTTTTTTTTCAAGTTATTTTTGAAATGCTCACCATAACTTAAAATGATAGTTCAAGGCAGGATTAGGCCTGCTAAAAGACAAAGAATGTGGGGGCTCTGCCCACAGGGGCTGGGGCTGGGCTTTCCTGGTTCCTTGCAGCAGGAAGGGGGGCACCTGGAGGTGGTTTGTAAAAAGTAGATAAACAGCTCGCTTTGGCAAAGCTGTTGTGCTTCCATTGGGAGGCTGACTCTCTGGTCATGTGGGGGGGGGGGCTGATTTTGCACCCCCCACGTGACCAGATGGCATGAGCACAGAGACATGGGTTACCCCATGTCACCGGGCAGATACGCCTCTGCTTAGAACAAAACGGATACATATTTGTGATAAACTATTGTATATTAAGTTTTCCTCATTGCTGTTGCCTTTTCACCTACCAAGTTTAACCATGAAACCTCCCTGACAGACTGCCTGGACCTTTTTCATAAGAGTGAAATAAAACCGTTCATGTGTTATGAATTAATATCAGCCTCTCGTGTGCCATCTTCAGCCTTTCATGTGCCATCTTAATAGACCAGCAAAGGGTTTTTCAGTCCTTCAGCTTCCTAGACTGGGTCAGAATACATCAATGTACATTTTAACAATGTGTATGGGTGTGTGACCAGGAAGACAGACCTGGAGGACAGACAGAGAAACAAAGAATAAGAAAAAAGAACCACAGTTAAATGAAAAAGGAAGTGGGAAATCATCATATAGGCCTATGAATAACTCAAGAAAGGTTGCAAGAGATTGATGTAAATACCCCATAATTCCTTGTCTGTGACACACACACACAAAGATTGCTATCTCGGGATAAAATCTTAGGGTATACTTTATTTACTACTTTAGTTTATAACAATTAGGTAAAGCTAGAACAAATACAGTGAAGACAGTAACCTTTTTTTCTGAATTCTGTAGGTTTTTTTGATTTGACTCTGAAGAAAGGCAATATATGTACGTTTAAGTGTCATCCGATGCCACATCTAGCCCTAGCTCTTGTTCATGGCTCAGTTACTGGAATGGTATGTGTGAGGGAGCATTCTCTTTTTTCTTTGTGAATAAATATATGTGAAAAATACTCTTCCTTCCTTCCTTCCTTCCTTCCTTCCTTCCTTCCTTCCTTCCTTCCTTCCTTCCTTCCTTCCTTCCTTCCTTCCTTCCTTCCTTCCTTCCTTCCTTCCTAGTATATATCACTGCCACCAGGAATTTAATTCCAAACCAATTTTTAAATTTCTCTTAAAGTATTGTGTCAGAGCTCTAAGGCTGTTGTGGTTCTGAGGAAGAAACCCTCATTAGTTACTGGTGTAAAAGTCGAACTTAATTTGAACAAATTAAAATTTTATTTTAGCTTAAGGGTTACAAGAAGTAATTTATATCTTATCTCTACAATGAGTAAAACAATTTGAAGCAATAACTCTGGCTTAGGTGACTTTCACTTCACTTAAATCTGCTCTCCCACTGTCTTATATTCTCTGTAACCGTATTAGGTTTTGATCCATTTCTGGTCTCCCAATATTTTCTATGTGTATCATACCTATTTATTTGGGCAGTTCTGTACTTTATATAACAAAAGGAAATATTCTAGTCAGAAATCTGCTTTCCTGACTATTAACATCATGCTGTTCTCTGTTTCCCTTCTCACTGTCTTTCCCTAACTGATTTATTATCTCTCAAAAAACCCAGCAACATTTACTGCCTCTCTGAAGTGTCAACCAATCACTCCACTTTTTCACTTTCTTCCTTTTACAACTTACCTCTCATTTAAAGAAACACACACACACACCATCATTACAGTATGAAACTACCCAAATGTGTCTGTTACCTTACAAATGGTTAAACTGATATCACACATATAATGTGGACTAAAAAAATCTTTGCAGACGTGAATTAAACACTTTTCAAACTGCTTTTGATTACAGCCTTGAAATATTAATGTTTCTGTCAGGTGGGGATATTGCAACATAAAAGAGGATACACTGTACTTTCACCTTTTACCACTGTTTTCAAAAACCTCTTAATTACGTGCTCCATTAACTTACAAGGATATTGGCAATTGATAATGCACATTTCTTTCTTGTTTAATTAAAAACAGAGGGTTTCTACTTATTGAATAACTTCTATTATACTTGGAAATACATCCTTTGAGTCAACCCTATGAAATATATCTGACATTCTTTTATGGTATCATGGCCACCTATTATGCATTCTCCCTGAATCATTGTTGTACATTCCATTCTCAAACGTAAAAAATGCCTTATGGGCTTTTTGGGTGGAGAAACTGAGTGCAAAATTTGAAACAGATATATGCATTTCAAGCTATTTCCTTCACCTGGGATCACATCACCAATTTGCATAGGGTTTGGCATAGTTTACTTTCTGGGATGCAATAACAGGTAGAAGCCTGGGTGTCTGACCTAGATGGAATAGTGTGGGACACAGGACACTGGACCAAATGGTTTGACCCAGAATGATCTGATCTAACATGGTTATTCGTATGTTGTAAATCTTACATTTGAAATGAGTTACCATGAACTTTTGTTTCTAGGGCTTGGTCAGGTTTTGTTCTTTGTAGTTTCCTGTATAACTGTTTCTTTCCACATAGTTCAATCCTAAACAGAGCCCACCTGTGTTCATTGATTTTAATGGACTTCAGTTTAGAAAAAATTCATTCTGCGTAAGACTGGGAGAATAGTATTCTTTATAATTTAATTTAGTTTTAAACCATTTGATGAAATAAATTAAATCCAAGAAATCTTCAGCGTGTACACATATGCATTGCACATAATCACATACTAATGTATCTTTACATCTTTTGAATGAGTGTGAAATATGAATCTGATATACAATGTCCATGGTCCATATATAACCAAAACTGGGTATAATCACAGAGGTGAAATAGGCCATGAAGTTTGCATAAAGTCAATATATTGTTTCAGTTGCAAGCAGTAATCATGGATAGGACATCAAGGAGGAGCAGTAGCTCAGTGATGCAGGATCTGCTTTCCAATTAAAAGAATCAGGTAATAGTTAAAGTGAAAGACCTCAGCTTGAGACCCTGGAGATCCACTCCCAATCAGAAAAGATACTATTCATCACGAAAGACCAATGATCTAACTCAGTACAAGTCAGCTTTGTGTGTGTGTGGTATGTGTGTGTGTTCGTTTCTCAGGACTTTTACCAGAGGCGTAGCAAGGGAGGAAAGCGCCCAGTGCACCGATGCGTCCTCCGTCCCTGTCCTGCACCGGAACACCTCTGTCCAGCCCCAGAACACCCCCACAGGGGTGCATGCCCGGTGCATTGTGCCCCCTGTCCCCTTGGAGCTACGCCTCTGACTTTTACATATCTGCTGGGTAAATATTGCACTGTGTGATTAGGCTCCACATTAAGTAATTGTACACGCGAGGACAAGCAGTGTCACTTAATAGAGGAGCTCAGTTATTATTATTATTATTATTATTATTATTATTATTATTATTATTATTATTATTATTATTATTATTATTATTATTAATTCAATTTCTATACCGCCCGATCCCCAAAGGGCTCCGGGCGGTGAACAACATAATATATAAACAATAAGCAGGAGCAAATCCGGTAAAATACAAACATAGGCTCCGTCAATAAAACATCTTAAAATACATAAAAACAGCGGCTAACAATTAGCAAAATTAAACAAGAAGTATGCGCCCAGGCTCAATTTAAAACCCACCCCAAGAAGGGGGGGACGGCAGGCCCCTCAAATATGAGGGATGAGCTCTGTTGTACCAGTGCCAAAGCAGAAGCAGTGTGGGGGCACCATATCAGCGGCTGGACACTCCAAAGGCCCGGTGGAACAACACAGTCTTACAGGCCCTGCGGAACTCACCAAGGTCCCGCAGGGCCCGGACGGTTGGTTGGGAGGGTGTTCCACCTGCAGGCCGTCGGGCCAGGGCGCTGTGAAAGTCCTGGCCCGTGTGTGGAGTGCCAGCCGCTTAACATTGAGGGGCCGGGGACCACCAGTAAATGTGGCCTCTGCTGATCGCTTGAGAGGCAGAAAGTAGGGACATATGGGGTAATGCTGGGTCCCGGCGTACAGTAGGGGTCCCAAGACCAAGCGTAATGCCTTTAAAGGTCCACCGAGAATCCACACCTTGAAGATGATTCGGAATTCAAACGGGAGCCAATGCAGCTGGCGCAACACAGGCTGGATATGCTCTCTAAAGGCGCCTCCTGTGAGGAGGAGACTTGTGGGTAGAACTAAGTCATATGATGCAACAGCCTGTGGCATTGGAAGCAGCATTGTAGATGCCCTGAAGGTAGGATACATATCCATGCGTCTTGTATTGCTACCAGCAATGTGGCATGGCTTTGTGTACTATTGCATAGACACAGTGTACCTACTTGTAAATTGTTTCTAACTACTCATTTTGTTTGATGTCAAAGTGCAGCATACAGGTATGTGACACAATATTGGAGTCAAGCACTTTCCTCTCTGTCTAAACTACTTAACTGAATGATGGTATGGATAAACAAAAGGGAGGTAAATATGTCCACTGCCTTAAACCTTGGAGCATTGGCAGGATACAATCTCATAAAACAATAAATAAATATGTTGCATCCTTGGAAGGTACTACACAAAAACTAAGAATAGGATTATTGTTGATTTTATTTGTATGGATTAGGAACTGGGAAGGTTTAGGTTGACCTTGAATATTCAGCTCCTGTTCCTACAGGAAAATCCAGAGTCCTAATTAGGCTCAACAAGTCTTTCCTACTGTTAAAGCTGCTGGAAGCAACTATTGATTTATAAATCAAAGAAATTCCAGATAGTAGAATCTGAGGTCTTATTACAATTCTGCAGCTTGATGTTCCAAACATGAGTATAAAGCCAACAGATGGACATTTCCATAGAAGGCTGAGCTTCACTGCCAATAACAATATGCCACTGGCATTGAAGGGCAGTAAATAATAATGCCAACGCTGAAAGCCTTGACCTGACATCTGTTTCATTTTTCAGCATATCCAGTAGTTAACATGGCTGATTAGAACCATCTTACTTTCATTAGGATAATGGCGATATCAGCTGCGAGCTGCAGGTTCATCTTCAGGCAAATCGCTGCGCAATTCTGGAATCTGTCCGGAACCCAGGGCAGATTGTTACATTCAATCTACAGGGAACAATAGCTGATGATACCATGAGCTATGCAGGCCTAACAAAAGAATTCGTTGTTCATGTAAAGGTAAGGCAAGCACAGAACAGTATATTAAGCTTCCACTAGATTCACATGGGTCCTAAAAGATGAAAAGAAGATCTCCACCCACTAGGTGGAGCTAAAGTCTGCAATTGCAGCTCAATGAAAAGCAATTGTATAAACCCTGTGAAAAATCCCTTTTGTTCATTGCATTTCTGTATTGTTCTGCTGAAGACACTCTGAAGATTGATGAGTAAACATAACACCTTAAATAATGCCTTAAAACTGCTGTGCCTCATTATTAGGACTAGGATTAGTTCACCCTTTTGCCTACATGGAAACACTGGTTTACTCCCCCCCCCCACCTTTTTTTAAACCATGATTTTCCTACTTTTTTTTTTTACTACTTTTTTAATAGATAGAAATTAACAATACAGAAAAAAAGAGAAATCAGAATCAAATTATAGTTACAATTGATTCAAGGCACTAAGATAGGAAACACTATTATGCTATAAAAATGCAAAATTACCAATATTTCTTATTATTAATATAAATATAAACCCAAAATATGTAAAAATGCTTTGAAATGAATACTATTCCAATTTTATCATAAAATAAAAATTGTATTGACATACAATCCTTATGATGTAATTAATCATTTGTCTATTTCCGTTTGAACCCCTCTTTGATATAATATTTCTCATAATGATAATTTATATACATTATTTCAGTAATATCATTTCACTAATTTTTTTTCCCTTTAGAACAATATGTATATATAAAATGCTTTCAGTTTATTTTGAAATTCTGTGATTGGTCCTTTATTCACAAATTCATCCATTTTGTCACTGTTGGATATTCCACTAGTTTCCCAGTTTTCACAATAATGTCCATGCAGAGGTTTGAACATTTTGAAAGCTGTTAATGTTTTTGGTTTTTTTTACAATTTTCTTTGTAGTATTATTCACAGCAAAGAGCTCTGGCTGAGCCTTAGAGCATCTCCTTAACATGCAGAAAATCCCACATTTAATTCCTGGCATCTCCAGTCAGGATCAGTTTGTAGGTAGTGTTGCCATAGACCTCCAGCTGTCAATCCCCACTACCTCTCTGTCAACCAGAGGGAAACAAAATAAGTTTAAAAAACGCCGTTGGTGCAAAAGTGTTCTATCACCTCCAAGGAACACTGGAAACCCCAGAAATTACATCATGTCTCTCTAGAAAACACCAGAAACTCTATGTTATTCCTTGGAAGTCATGCAGTGTTGCTGCACTGAAACTGCCCTCCGGAGTCCTTGCCACCCGAAACTCCCTCTGCTTGCCAGCTGACAACACTCTTTGTAGGTGATATGAAGACTTTGTAGGTCTTTACCTGAGAGCCACTGCCACTCAGAGTAGACAAGACTAATCTTGACAGACCAACTGTTTGATGCAGTATAAGTGAATGCATTATATGTGAACTGGCTCTCAGTGACTAGACACCATGTAGAGAATAGAGAATCCATTAATAGTATTTTTAAATATGTGCAGTTGTGATGCTGTTTATTTTTTTCCAAAATAACCATGGCCTTATTTCTTATCAGACATAGAATACTTGCACCGACTGCTTTAGCACACCTAAGTCTGTCACACAAGTCACTATGAATGAATCATCCAAAGCCATCTTTTGAATCATTGACTGAAGTGGATTTGATCCCAATTCTACCAACTTCAGCACTCGCTGCAGGGTTCCACTGCCTCTGTAGCATTCAATTCTTTCTTTGCTCCCATTGCATGATTCTATAAAGAAAACAATATACAAAACTGTTAGATGTATTTTGGGTGAGTTTCAGGACCCACATTGGAATTATTCCTCATTTATCAGTATTTATCTGGCTGAAGTGAGGGAAAGTTTGCCATTCATCTGGGCTGTCTTGATGGTGATGTTCAGGGGCCTGTCTGCCTAAAACCAGCAAAAAGTATTTCCTGATTTGATGTGGCAAACAAGAAGTCCAGAAGTAATATAGAAGTTACTATATTAGGGGCAAAAATACAAGAGTAAATAAAAAGGTGTGTTATTTACAACTATTTTATTCTCCAACTTCCAGGGAGTCTTCCATAACAGTGCCATAATTTTACTCACCACTAGTCCCTGCCAATCTCTTTGCCTAAGGCCTGATGGGAGCTGCAGTGGAGCAGGAAATCAAACTGATGATTCTTACTGGAGAGTGCATAAAATCAGCTCTGGGGTCTGTATGTTTGAAAGTGTAAAAAACCCACAAATGTATCTGAGGATCAAAGATGACCAGTGTGATGGAAGAGTAAGCAGTTCTTGTTCATAATTTTATGATTCTGTGAAAGTTATTTAAGTAATTCTAAAGGACATAACAGGAAGAATAATAATTTGGATTTATTCCCCACCTTTCTGTCCCATAAGAAGACTCAAGGTGGCAAACAAACTCCTTTCCCCTCCTCTCCCCACAACAGACACATTTTGAGGTAAGTGGGACTGAGGGAGTTCTGAAGAACTGTGACTAGCCCAAGGTCACCAGCAAGCATCATGGGTAGGAGGAGGGAAACAAATCCAGTTCACCAGATAAGAGTCTGTCACTCATGTGGAGGAGTGGGGATTCAAACCCAGTTCTTCAGATTAAAGTCCCTTAACCACTATACCAAGTTGGCTCTCCTGGCTATGACTTGTTGGTTAACTGATTTTAGGTGATATTTTAAAGATCATGTGACATAGGAACAAAGTATTTCAAATACTGACACTAGTGCTTGTTGCATTAAAGATTGTGTGTACCAAATAACTCCCTACCAAGAACCAAGATTGCAATATGCCACTTTAGGTAAATGCTACCTTATCAAGAAAAAAATTGTGGAAGTGGAGGGTCACAGCATAAAGCCCTCAAATCACTGACCCTGCATGCTAAGGTAATGGTAACTAGGAAGGCCATCTTCTATGACTAAAACCTTAATGGACATGAAGCTAAGGGTCAAGGACGTAGGTATAGATTTTTAATGGGTGGATTTGGGGACTAAATAGCAATGTGGGTGAGGCTGAAAAGACTCCTGCTTGTTTGTTTTGATGCAAAAGACAACTTTTCCATTACCAGGACAGTGGCACAACTGAGGCTTTTATGGCCCACACCAGAGCAGAGGCAGACTCCTCTTACAACCACTGCTACTGGCAACAGCTAGTGAGAACCTTGGCTTATTCTTGATCTTCCTTTTTTAAGATGATTCCATATGGGCGAAAAACAGTGGTGTGAAAGTGGTATGAAAATGGTGTAAACCCTTTTACATCATTTTCACACTGCTGTTTTTGACCCATGTGGACTCCGCTTAAGAGTGGGATTTTAGCCCTTATTGAGTTACCTTTACCATTTGCTTTCCCCATTCTTGTCTGCTGGCCTCTGATGACCGCTCCAGCTAGCATATAACTTGCTTCAGCCAACTCCTACAAGACTCTTCAGAGTCCTGCCAGCCACCATCCTTAGGTGGGATGTCAGACAACTAGGATCATCTTGCCAATTGCCTTTACCAGTATTTGCTACCTTAATACATATGGACACAAAAATACACACACACACACAAAACAAATAGGCAGGTAATTTGAGGTATGTGCCACAAAAAGAGAGCGACTTTTGGGTAAACTAACAAAAACAAGAAAATGAAGGCATGCTCCAATCAGTTTCTCATAATAGACAATAGAAGCTGGTAGACCTGGATGGGACTAATAGTACACTCAGTAAGAACTTCTACAACCCCATTTTCTCTATATATACACACTTCCTTTTCAGCAGTCTTCTTTGCTAATCATTAAGTGCTTTAGAAATATAGAGCTTTTTCAGTTAAATTATGAAAATAAAGTGAATATTCTGTTGCTTATGCTAATAAGCTCCTTATTTACAGGGCACAGGAGATACAAACTGTCATTTTAAAGTGGAGAAGAATTTAGAAAGTGGCGCAATAAGCCTAGAATCTGTGCGAAACAGAGGAATATACGTTGGTCTTCTGCCAGATGGTCAGACCAGACCTGTTGTTCACACTGGAGAAAGCAACGTTTTGTTTTACCCACAAGTTCTCAAATGTATGTAACATTTAAATGATGCATATTATATTTTAATAGTTACTATTTGCAACTTGTTTCTGAAGATTATTAAATGTATTGATTAAAAATAAGGAAAAAATGCAATTGCAGGGACTAATTTTGAAGAAAGAGTGGCTATGATTTTTTGATGTCATCAGGAAGGGGCGGTTGGGAGCCTTTATAAGGCTTGCCCTTATTGGTGTCCAGCAAGGCTTCCGATTGACTACTGGAGATTTGATTTGCTGTGCAGATTTTTAAAATATTACTTTGGTAGCAGCTGCCACCACAGCACAAGAACTGTGCTGTGGGTCTCCTCATCTAAATTAATGTAAAGCTATCTGATTAATGCTGGGCAAGTAATGGTTTAGAATTATAACCTTATAGTTATATAAATGTCCTTTGATATTGTTACCAAATCTGAGCATTATCAGGCTAAACAAATAAATACATGGAATGGAATATGGAGTTGTACAACCATTTCATACCTAAGTAAAGTAGCAGATGTTCACTGAGCCACTGTAAGGAACCATGAAAGGTGGGAAATCTGCAACTTCACATTAAGAGAAAACTGTCAATATGTTCACTTAATTACTAAAAAAAATCAACTAATGAAGAGCAATGTTTTAACTACATTAGCTTTCACAGACAACTCTTAATAGACTCAAATATCAAGCTGACTTCTGGATTGCTGCTGTGTGCTGAAGTTAACAGAGGCCCCTTCCGCACAGCACAGGGAGAGTGGGTTGCAGACAGGACAAAGTAACCCGCTCCCTTCTTTTCGTGTTCACATGCCTCCATGCAAGCAGCGAATGGAACCCACAGATGCAATGCAGGCTGCTGTCACCCCTTTGTACAGTGGCATGGCATTTTTTAAAAAACCCACCTCCCTCTGCCAGAAGGCTGCAGGTGGGGACTGTTAAAACCTGGGAAGTGCAGCCAAGTAAAGTGCTTCCTGGGACACATTAAAACAAGAGAATCGCGGATAGTGTAGTTATCCAATAACTCTTTTTTTGAGGGGGGGGGGACACAGGGCAGTCTCGCTTTAGGGGCAGGAGCCATGCAGAGTTTCTCCCTGAAATGGGCTTTTCCCCGTCCCCAGCCCATGTTTAATGGCCCATTCAGAAGGGGCCTATATATGTACAGAACCACATTTGCAAGACTACTTCCATATTCAGTTTCCATCAAAGGAGGCTTCCGTTAGTGCTCCTTTGAAATAAGAAGGGCATGACAGTATCGAGAGAGATAGTCGAGGAACATTCCTCAGGGACAAGCCATTTGATATGTACATAAATGATATTGCTTAGGTTTTCAAAGCACTAATCTGAATTTATTACTATGTCATTTTGTGTCAGGAGGTGAATGAATGTTAAGAAATGATGAGCTTCTAAGAGGGAAAGTCAATTATGCGTAACTTTTACAATTCATATGGGGAAAATGTCCATTGCAAGAACTATAAGATTCTTAAAAATACAGGAAGTTTCCCAATGCATTAAAAGTGATGGTATTTCTTTTAATTAACCCAAAGTTGGCAGAGGAAAACCTATGGGAACATCTGCAACTGCTGCCGAACAGAAAGCAGAGATCAGAGAATCCAAACAGCCCCCACCAGGAATCCAGAATCTAGTGAGCAATGGTGAATCAGATTCTTCCCTCTCAAGTAAGGAAAGTTTATTTCAAATCTATAGTTCAACACTATTTTTGTCTTGCTTTCCTTTGACAACTTGGTGGTATCTGCCAGACTTGCCACCAAATTTCTCATTATTTGTGTTTCACAAGTAAATTGGGGATAGAACATTTAAACTGAAAATCTGAAAATTTAAATGTGATGGATTATCAACTCATTGGTATCATAATAGAGAACAGTATCTAACAGCCAATAATGGCCAGCTTGGATGCCTTCTGAACTGGGAGCATAGCTTTTGAGAGTCTTGTTATAAATAGTTAATGTCTCCATCATTTTCCTGTGCATTAAACTTTATTTGTGCTTCTTTTGGAGACAGCCACATCCAAAATATTGCAGTGATTTGCTTTTATTTTGATATTTCTGTTGACTCAGGGAAAAAATAGTCATGTGAACAAGCTGTAAATTAAGCAATTGTGCCACTTTAGAGTGCCTTGCACAACTAAAATATACTGGTGCTTTCTTGCCAGTTTCACTGGCCTTTAAATTAGCCCAATCTTATTATTGGTTACCGTGTTACCTGCTCAAGCAGTAAGAGGCACAGTACAAGAAACTGAAAGTAACGCATGTTTAAAATGCTGGGAGCTAGCTTTCAAGTTGCTCTTTTCAGGTGTATCCATTTGAATACAGAAATGAAAGCTGATACATATGCAGGCTGATAGATTAAATCTGATAAAGACAAGTGTTCTTAGAAACAAAGGAACACAAAGGTTTAATCTGGTTCTGTATTAATTAGATTACAAACCATCTGGCCACAAGAAAGAAGGCAGTGAATTTTTTTCCCAACAACTGGCAAATAATTTCATCCAAGAAATATAAAGTAACAAGAGTACTAGGCTTCTACTGGAATAAGATCTCTCCCCCCCCCCCACCCATTTTGATCTGGGTTCGTTATAACTGGAGACAAGAGGCAGAAAGATTGTTACCAAATGGACTTATTCCTCATCTATTTAGCCTTTAGAATTTCCTTTTTTGTCATGGTGGATTTGCATCCTGATCCCCTGAAGTGTGACTAATCTGGGTTAACAAACAAATCCAGTTTTCAGAGTAGACATTTTTAGCCTGTGGGAAACAAATGTCACTGGTTTACATATCTCAAAAAGCTATTTATAGAGAAGAAACTTGTAGGGCAGTATTTGTTTAGGATTTCCTGATGAAAGTTCATGATCGTGTAAGACCTAAGCATGATCCATAGTCTGATCACATCGCCTCAGTGATTCACATGAGGAAGAAAATAGCCCCGCTTTCCTTTTCCCCGAGCATCTTTAGTTTGCAATCTGAATGTACGCATCACTGATACAATATCAAGCAGGCATGAATCAGTCGGTGTTAAAAGAGTATTTATTTCATTCCAGATCTATCATTAAGGATACCCCCAGCTTGCTTATTAAGGATAGCCCCAGAAAGACTTTCAGTTTAGCGTATTCCCTGATATCTTCCATCAAGCCAACTGGCTACAATGTAATGCTTTTTAAACATGTCGGGTATATTTGTATTCTTGCTTTAGTTTAAGTTTAGCCTATTTTATTTACTGCAAGGAATTTTTCACCACATACAAGTACTGTCATTTCTAACACCCACCAGCGATAAACATTTCAGAAGGTACTTTTCATTGGGATTATGCACAGAGTTATGTCCACCACAGCTTGGAAGCTGTCTTTTACTCATCCCCTTCATCCTAAAAAGAAAGACACTAAGAGTTCTGGGGAAACATGCTGGGAGACTGGGATTCCAGGCCAAGTAAGCAGGCTTAACTTCTTCCAGACCCTTCAAGGTTGGGCTTTATCTTGGCAGGATGAAAGCAGGGTTTATGATGGAGCTACATCTTTCCTTGGCATACTGTTGTATGCAGGTTAGTATAAGTTAAGGCCATTTTCGGGCCTCCTAGTTCTTGGGGTAATGTGAAATTGCTATTAACACTGGCATGCTTCTGGCAATCCATTAAGTTTGATGTCCCCACTGACCATGGATCTTCACTAAAGCTGAGATCAGTTGTCAATGAATAAAATCCCAGTAGAGCCCATGTATCTTCTATGGTATCTTTATTTTGGAGTGGGGGGGGGGGTTGCTATAAAGAGCTCAAGCCAGATGGGAACTCCAATGCCAATCCTGCAGCCTCTGTAAAAGCAGGCAAGAGTGCAGGGCTATAGCTACTTGGCAGGGACTAGAAGAGGACATGGGGCTTACCTACAGCTCCGTAGGCTAGACTGGTGGTCAGTTTGTTTATTTGTTTGTTTGTTTGTTTAATTTCTACCCCGCCTATCCCCGAAGGGCTCAGAGCAGTTTAGCTGAGGTTCCAGGCTTCCTAAGGGCAGCAGAAGTGGGGGGCAAACTGGCAATGTCATGGCTTCAAGTTCTGGCAGGCCAGAAACCAAGGTCATGATTTTGCTGCCCATAGATGCCTGATTGAGTAGAAAGAGTCCAGAACGAAGCTTGCCATAAGGAAGCACAGACCATGAATCCAAAACTTTTCCCAGAGATGAAAGGAAACTGCTGGAACTGGCTAGTTCCCCATGCACCAGAGAAAAGGAGAAGGACTTCCATGGACAGTGAGGACCTATTTAAACTCCTCTAGTCTAGATCTAAGGAGGACATTGTTGGGACTCCACCTCTGTCCATGAAGGTAGCTTAGAGAGAAGGGAAGGAATTCAACAGGAGGAGGCGGACCAGGATGAAGATTAACCCCTTCCCCTTCCAGTTCAAGGCCTCTACAAGGCTGGAGGGTGAATTCAGTAAGTCCCCTGTTGGTCTCATCCCCAATTAAGCAGATGTGCAATACTTTCACTCAACAACCCATCAGCCACTGATTGTTTGATGGTCTTCCCTTCTTGCAGTCTTCCTTACAAGTGGGAGCAAAGGCCTATTCCCCTCCCACCATCTATGATTTTATTCCATAATGCCTTGGTTGGTTTGAAAAATCAAAAGGCAGAATTTCTATTTCAAGGATATAAGAGCCATGTGCAGCTGTGTGACAGTGAGATATAAGACTATAGAAGATTTTATGACTCATTATAAACAAATTTTGTTGCTAAAAATATTGTTACCAGATTAGTTGGAAATTGACAGGATAATTTATTATTTTTATTTAGCTTGATATTGTTCATTCTCCCTGGAACTGTAGAGTGATATAGCTGCATGCACCTGCATGTAAGAATTATTCTAAGCTACATCTTGCTTTAAAAGTTGTTGACAGTTTAGTTGGGGTATCTTAATATAATATGAAATATATAATGGGCTTGCTTCTTACCCTATCCTCCTGCTCTACTGAGCAATGTTTGATGTGTTTCTCTAGACTAATAAGACTTCCTTCAACAAGTCCTTCCTCCAAAAGAAGATCCATGTAATTTGGAGGAAGTTTCCTTGAAAGAGGGATAGTTCCACCCCAGTAAGAGCCTTGTGTGAGATTTCTTTATATTAGAATAGTGAAAAAGTAAGGATTTGGTCTTGTAGTTCCTGGAGTTGGAGCATGAATATCACTAATAGGCTAAAAAGGGGGATCTAGCTGACAGGGAAATCCTAAACCATCAGCCACTTGTAAGTCTATTTACTTAGAAGGGTATTATTCTGTTTATTATGGCACTGCTAGAACAACCTGGAATGGAAATTGCTTAGAAATCAGAGCCAGCTTCACTTGGAATGAGGATATGCAGTGATGGTCCTGGTAATTGGCAGTTTTGATGAAAAATCTCACTTGGCCAGGCTTGGCATAAATGCTAGGATCTTGGTTTTCTACCTTTGCCTGGACAAATGATCAGTACATTGTCGGCTATATAGCAAGCTTCAGCTTCCTAAACTTTTCTAGTACTTTTAACTTAACTGCAACTGATCTCAGGACCCATAGATGGAGAACACACCCTTCAGAATCCTCTATGGGTAGCTGCATCAAAATCTTGTCTAGAGTCTAAAAGTTTTTTTCCCAGGGAAGGGATCTCTGTGAACCAGTGTATTGAGCATGAATGGAATTTGCAAGTAGATTTTTCATAACAGATCTGTTAGCTCATGAATTTTTCCAGAAAAATCTATACTGCTTATTTAAATGCTTTCCAAAAGTATTCATCTCCATAAAGCATTCCAGAAATGCTATTCGAGGAAATCACAAGAATCAGCCCTGATTAAAAAATTACATAAAAACCAATACATGTCCAAAAAGGCACATTTCAGGAACACATTTGCATTGCCATAATAGAGACTGCATTTTTTTCATCAAGTCGTTATTATTGAAAAACTAATATTAATCACATCAAGGCAATTGAAAACTGGAGTTTGCCCAGACATTGGAGAAAAACCAATCAACTCACAGCACGTAAAGGCAGCTAAAGTCACATGTAAATAAAATGAGTGCTTTGTGACATCAAAAAATGGAGCATCAATTACCTAAATACATGTATATTTACTATCCAAATTTGATGTTGTAAAATCAGCTGTTGATAAGTTTAGCCCATAACAGTGAAATTAGACCATAGTCAGAGAAGTAGCTGATAAGAACATAAGAACATAAGAACATAAGAACATAAGAACAAGCCAGCTGGATCAGACCAGAGTTGGGGGGGGGGTTAAACAGGGCTATGCTTAAACCATGTGTGGTTCAATCTGCTTAGCTACATAAGTATCTTCTCCCTTGAAGCCCTAATCATGTGGAATTGAGTGATTGCAATAAGTTTAAAACTTATGACTGGTTTATACATTAGAGAATTGGACAACCACTTATATACAGAGGTACTGACGCATGGAAATGTACACATCACTATGTATGTAACTTAGTAGAGAAAAGTATTAGTAGTCAGGATAAATATACAGAATTGCTAGCTTAATCCCAGAGCAACCTGCTTATTATGTGTGGTATCTGTTTGTTTGCTTCTTGCAATTCAGGTTGAAATTAAACGTACTGGAAGCATTTACAAGATTCGAATAGGGCAAGATGGAACAAAGAAGCATTCCGAATGGATGATAGCAAAGGTAACATTCTAGACTATGATCACTTTTATGTTTAATTAATGCTTCACATCACTGATATTTTTACACAGTTCTTTAACAAAAATACAAATAATTTTCAGATCTGCACTGCTTCTATAACACCTTCAGCTTTGAAAAAATAGACATAATTTCTCTCTGTAACCAATAGAGGATCTTTTACAATGAAATAGAATTGGTAGTTGATACAAAACAAAAGTTTCTTCATATACTGATCATTGAGTCTTAGATGCACTAAATGAAAGCCCAATTAATTTTTTTATTTTTAGTTACATACCAGAAGACTCATTTCATTTTCTAAACGACTGTGCCATTTTGCCAGTACCATTAATAAAATCATATTATATGGACATTTATGTTATCTATAAAATAGTGTCAATTGGTCATTGAGTTTACTAATGATTAATGATGAGGTGATCTATTGATGATGGGGCCAAAACAAACATGATGTATGATTAACCATCTCCTTTCCAGTGCAGGAGATGATCCATATATTTCAGACTCTGGCTGTTTCCACGCGGCCACACTGCAGGGGTGCGTCAGCATCAATGACGCCGACGGACCCACCTGGAACCGCACGGATGGTCCTGGTAGGGAAGATGGCACTGAGGCTGCGCCATCCCCCGAATGCCTTACCGTCCCCATTGGCCTTCCGGCGCGTCACACAGGCCAGGGGACATGCCCCCTGCCCTGCGCGACAGCTCTGAAGTCGCGGGACAGGGGGCATGTCCCCTGGCCTGTGCGATGCACCGGAAGGCCGGAGAGATGGTAAGGCGTTTGAGAAAGGGGGGGGGAATGGCGCCTTCCAGCTGCTGCCATTCGCACGGCAGCGGTTGGAAGACACTGCTTTCGAAAAACTGCGCTCAGGGAGCGAGGTTCGGAAACAGCGTCTTTGTTCTCATCGGGGGTTGCGAGGCCGGCTTGTGAGCTTTGGCAGATGGAGATTTGAACTTTGGGCTCCCGGATTCTAGTATAAAATTTTAACCAGTGCATCATGGTGTGTGTGTTTACAGAATTTGGGATTTACTTTAAAGTATATCTCATTGTAAGTGGGCTCTGGAAAATTACCAGCCCCTGAACTGGAATAATAACATTTTTGTAAGAATTAGAACAACAATGTGACTCATCGGCCATTTCCGCATGGCCACGCTCGGGGGTGCGTCGGCGTATACAACGCCAACACACACCCCCGGGACCGTTCGCACAAACAGTCCCAGAAGGGGCAGTGAAGACGGCGCAGCGCCCAAACGACATACCTTCCCTGCGACCTTGCGGCGCTTCGCCCAGGCCAGGGGACATGCCCCCTGCCCTACACGACAGCTCTGGAGTCGCAGGATGGGGGGCGTGTCCCCAGGCCTGGGTGACGCGCCAGAAAGTCGCAGGGAAGGTAAGTCATTCGGGAAAGGGGGGATGGCACCTTCCAGCCACTGCCGTTTCCAGAAAACCTCACTTGGGGAGCGAGGTTGGGAAACAGCAGCTTCGCACCGCTGGAGGGGAGTGAGGGCGGCGCTGCTGCGATGCAGCTGTGCCCCCCATGCAAACAGCTCCCTAGGGACGGTGTTTTTGCCGTCCCTAGGGCTCTGTTATTGGCCCGTGCGGAAAGGGCCATCCTTTTGCTTTCAATTACCATGTCCCTTCTCTCCTTGGTCAAAAAGTGTTGTGCAGTGTACTGTGCTTTTTACAAGGTCTCTGGTGAGGGTTCTGACTTGCTAAGTGGTTCACAAATGAACCACACTTGCTTGATCTAAAGAAAGACTCAAGTTTTGGATATATCATTTGCTTGTGTATGTGCAATGGGACATTTCATCCCAGTTGTTAAGAGACAAAGTTAGAGACCCAAACATGTTTACTGCTGAATCCAGTGTAAAAATCATCTGAGTGCAATAATGATTTGAAATGCATGGTATTAAACAATTTAGACAACATATTTGATAAAATGAGGCACACATATATTATCTGTACACATGCCTACTGCGTAATACTCATTCCAAACTAGTTGCCTGGCCACTTGCTCTTTGCAGACATGTATATGTTTGATTCTGAGATAGTAGCTAGATTCTTAAAACTACAACTTCGAGCAACAGTTCTAGTGCTTCAGCTCTGGGAATACAAAAAACCAGGTAGGAGTGGAAACATTTCAGTTCATTTCCAAGTATTTAATAGACTTGATTTTTCCAACTTGTTTCCTCCACTTTTCTTGACAATAGAGTCCAAGGGTCATCATAATAGCTTCTGTATTTCAAAGGGTGGCCTTTGCTCAAGGAAACAAGGAGCAAGCAGGAACCATGTATGTTCTGGCATGCAGTAATTTTTGCCCTTGCTATAAATCAGCATGGAAGTAAGCACACAAAGTTCTAGGTACTAGACAAAATTGCTCTTGAAAAAGTATTGCACAATGTCAGAAAAAAATTATTAGTTAAATCCAATTTTAACATATTTGATGTTGATGCTTCTTACTGAGACTTAACATAAAGGAGTTCTTCTCTGGACAACTTGCATTATTTGGCTTTTTCAAGGAAAACTCTATAATTTGGTAGAGGTCGCTGTGATAATCCCTGGAAATGTTAAATTATACATTTTAATCGTCTTATCACAACATTATTTGTTATTTCCTTCATAGGTGACACTACAACATATAAAGAGCAGGAAAATTCTGAACTTCCCAGCAAATAAGCGGCTGTCATGGAGTCAGGGGAAAGGAGATATTCTATGTGAACTTCCAGTTGAAGAAAATGGAAAATGCCTTTATCCAAGTAAATACTATGTCCTACTTTAGTCAAAGTGTCAAGAGGTTGACCATGGAAATGTCACAATTATAAACTGAATTATATGAGTCTTACCCACTTTTGTTATAGCTCTCCTTGTTCCCCCAAACCATTCAGGCAATCCTCAGGAATGGCTTGGGATACAGTAAGGGTACATTTTCAGAGTGAAACTGCCAATCCTCCCCCCCCCCTCTTCACGCACAAACAAGGAGACATGTCTTCTGTTTGCAGGAGACTGAAATACTTAACCTTGGCTGAATCACACCTATCATGAATAAACTTCACAATAATGCTGTTATTGAAGTACTGCAAGCATTGTGGTTCATTTTGTGGTTCATTTTGAACTTGAAAGTAGACGCCACCTAACATTGTTTTTATTTGTATATTTTCAAATGATTTGCATCTTTTCAATTGCTGCTTACTTTCTCCAGTTCTGAGCTACCAAGTTTATGTATACACGGGGCATGTGGAACAGGCTGAAACAGATTCTGCAGTTTACTTATGCATATGTGGAGAGAGAGGAGATTCTGGCTTAAGGCTTCTTCGTGAGTCTGATAAGCCCATGAAGTTTCAAAGAGGGAAGGTAAGCATGCCAAATTAAGTCTGCATGCACTAGTCACAGATAAACTGAAAGCAGCTCTGAGGCAGGGCACACTTAAAATCAGCTTTGAAGGGAACGCTGGTTAACCTTAAAGGCCAAAATATGGGGTATAAATACTTCCACAAAAAACAACCCCAGGGAAATACACCACCTTCACCACAAGGTAAGGGGTGATGTCTTTCCAAGGGTGCTGTCCATCACCCTTCATATCCCCCTTAAGATCAGCATATCTTAAAGTTAACTGTAGACTTTCCTTCTTTTTATCATTTTCCTAGAGCAGCAGGTCCACCATGATGCTTACTGAACTGATGCAAAATCACCTTCTAAAGGTGTTTTGGAAGTGAGGCCAAGGGCACTTTCTCACATGCAGAATAATGCATTTTAAAGCCACTTTCAATGCACTTTGTAGCTGGATTTTAGAGTCCCCAGTTTAAACAACATTGAAAGTGATGCTATTTTGGGGTGGATTCTCCCCCACCCTGAAACAGCATCACTTTCAATGTTTAAACTGGGGACCTCAGATTCTCCCTTTAAATCCATGCCGAAGGGGGTGGATTTAATGATAATAATAACCTTTATTAGGCATTGAGAGAATAAAGAGAGAGAGAAAACAAGCACTGGCAGGAAGGGAGTGGATTTAAAAGGAGAATCTGGGGAAATTTAGGGGGTGCCTGCTGTCAGGGGTGCAATTATTAAGATAGCAGCACCAAAATTTCAGAATATCTTTGTGAGACCCTACTGATGATACCACCCAGGTTTGGTGACATTTGGTTCCGGGGGTCCAAAGCTATGGACCCTCAAAGATGCAGCCCCCATCTCCTATTAGCTCCCATTGGAAACAATGGGGGATGGGGGCACTCCCTTTGGGAGTCCATAACTTTGGACTCCCTGAACCAAACCTCACCAAATCTGGGTGATATAATCAGGATACTCTCCTGGAAAATCCCTGCAATTGTGGTGCTGCTAGCCTAAAAACTGCGCCCCCTGCAGGCCAAAAACAGAAAAAAACACTGAAAATACAAAAAAAACACAAACCTGCATTTTTGGTGCCAGCCACAAGAAGGCGCCCTGGGCAACAGCTCACCTTGCCTATAGGCAGAAACACCACTGCGCTTCTGCCTCATTGGTCATTTTCACTGCTATTTCTCCAGCTGCTGCTCCATTTTACATTTTCTATTTGGGGAGTGAGTGCCAACAGGCAAGTTTTTGCTAGCGCTTGTTTATGGCCACAAAAAACTTTTTTTTAAAAAAAAATATCCAAGTTTAATAGTGCTAAAAGATATTGTTGAGGAAAGCTGCCCATAGAAATGATTATTTAATGGTTATTTTCTCTGGTGTTTTCTCTGGTGGAAGCAGCCTGCTGTCACCTTCTGTGCACAATGCAGGACTGCACTTTCATCTTTATCCTGAACAGAGTATATATGAATACTGAATTTTATTGAAATGTTTATTGCCCATCCACTGAAGCTGAAACACTTGAAATTTAAGCTGATTTAGTATGACTGACTTGGATATGACTGATCTGGCTTAAATCCAAATACTTGAAGTTAACTGGCTCGTGCTCTTAGTGTGCTAGAAATTCATTTGGGAAATTGCAAGTTGAGTAATGCTAATAGAATTTGAATTTCTTCATTAGTAATGCTTGCAGTAATTCTATTTGAAATTGAAGACATCAGTAAAGCTTTCTTGAGAGAGCTTTTACAGACAGGAATGTGTTCCATAATTTTATATGCCTTAAATCAAACAGGCAATTTCAAAGAGGACTAATGGCAGCTGGTGTGTTCAGAATCTGTGGGTGTGTAAATATCTCTTCCTGTCTTCATCTACAACTCCAGATGTGTGTGTGTGTAGAAATACTTACATGTCCCTAAGGAAGCATTCTGATCATACCAATGAGAGCAGTATTGTGTAATATTGAATTTACTGCAGTAAAAATAAAACATTCTTGGTTTGTGTTAAATGACCAATTTTAAAAATTCTGAAATCTTTGTTTCAAGCATTACTAGAATAAAATTTAGAATCAAATACCCAATCATTTCCCTCTCTTCCTTGTCCCATTCCTCCTGGAACTTCTCTTTCTCAATGATAAAAGGAAAAGATAATGGTCATCCACCATTATCTTTTGCTGTCTCAGACCCTTCCTTTCATCTGTCAATCTTCCTAATGGGAAACTCTGCTATAGTCTTCAATCATTGTCAGATTTAAGATTTATCTCTTCCTTTTCTTAAATGATCCACCAATTATCCTGGTCCTTTGTTTAGTATTTTGTATCCTCATTGAAAAAGAATGAAACTCTGTGCCTCCTCCGTAGCCTTGTTTTCTAATCTCTTTCTGCTAGCATATCCAGATCTGTTTTTGTCCGCAACCATCGCCCCCAGACCCACAACACATTCCAGTTTCTTGTATCAACTCTGCCATTACTCGCTTTCTGCTGTTTGTCTTAGACTGCCTCCAAGGACACCTCTATGATTCCTCATCTCTCCCTTTCCACAAATCCTTCTTCTAGCATATTTTCTTTGCAGTGGCATAGCCAGGGTGTGGATGGGTAGAGCCTCTCATCAGATGGAGCTTGTGGGACAGAACCAACAGTATAAAGCTAGAGGCTCGAGAGCACCCATGGTTAATCTGAGCCTGGCCTCAGCCAGGCTTGGATCAAGCTATAAGCTGTAGGATTCCAGCCTGCAGTTTATAGCTGGATCCAAGTCTGACTGAGACCAGACTCAAACAGGATTTTGTAGCCCCCAACCTCCATGTGGACATTGAAGGTGGGGTGAGGCAGATGGCTGGCCCCACTCCCAACCTCCATGTGGAGATGGGGGATGGGGTAAACCTGGCTGCCCCTACTCCTAATCTCTATCTCTGCTCCTCTTGTGTGCAAGTGCACCCCATCCCAGGCTCCCCAGGCTGGGAGTTTGGGGCTAGGGCAGAAATGAGGGATGCAGTGCCTGGAGTAAGCCCCAAGTGACATTTTATTAAGCTGCCTCCCTGTTTCTGTGAAAGTCTTAATCTGCATATACTATTGAAGGATTGTTTTTCTATTTATCTTCTCCTCTATCTTCCTTCTGTTGACTTTATTTCCTGTGGCAGATTTTGTATTGTAAGCTCTTCAGAGCATGGGCTGGCCTTGTTAGTCTGTAAAGTACCACACAGATTAGTTGGGCTGTGGTTGGATTGTTAGTAGAGTGAGCAGAGCCATATTTGCTGAAGCTAACTTCCCCCTCTCCCAATGCTGCAGACTGAAATCATGCTTTGGATGCTATTGGACTCTTGGGAACAGCAAAGGGTGAAATGGAAGTCTAAAGTGGGAGGGAGAGTTGGTAAAATCCGTGCCCCCTTTTTCTGTTGATAGCAGTATCTTTTATCAGTGGAAATCACAATCAAGTCACCATTATTAAACTAATTCTTTTATCTCTAATGCTCACTTTGATCTGTTTAAAAGAGTTAGAAAGATGTGTTTTGTCACTAGTAATTATTTTCTTTAAAGACAATGAAAATGCATATTAGGAAGCTGCTTATCCCAACACTACTTGCAATATGGTACATCAACATCCATTTCTTACAGCCTACATTAATTTCCATGATTCCTTTCCCCTAGGTGATTATGTTTGAAATCCAGGCTGTATCCCTTGGAAATCTAAGGAAAGTTGTGTTGCGCTGTGAGGCCAACCACAAATCACAGCACTGGTACTGTGAGAAAGTAATCATCAGAGAAACTGGGAAAGACTTGGCATATCTTTTCAGCTGTGAGAGGTAGTATTTCAGTTGCAATTCCTATTCTAAAAGTAACTTTCCAAAGAATGTGACAGATTGCATCCAATGAATCGCAAGTCCCACTCACAGAAGGGAGGTTTTTCACTTGCCCTCTCATACTTTAGTTCCCTGAACCTCCTGCAATGCTCCTGTCTGGGATCAGAGGAGCCTCATGAATGATGCAGGGTATGATGATGTAATTTCTGTAGTGTGCAGGGGAAAATTGTTAACAGTTTCCCTCCACCAGCAGACATGCTATTTCACAAATAGAAAACAGTCATTAGACATAGCCCATTATTGCCTAAGATAGCAATAATTTAAAAGTTTAATGATATACCCAGTATCTGTTTTTAAAAAGAAAAATAGAATACTGAAATACCCTCCTGTCTGCCCCAGCACTAGCCTGCCCAGTCCCTCTTAAAAAAGACCAAGCTAGACCCAGTGGGCACCCTTCCATCTGGCATGGCACCAGCCTCCCACCTAGCCCAGCACCAGCCCACCCAGTCCCAAAGAAGAAGCAGGGCCTGGTGGGGCAGAAATCATTCACAAGAGTAAACTACTTCAAGGAAAAATAATTTACAATAATATTCTGCACTGGCACTGGCCCGCCCAGCGTCCCCAGCTCACTTTCACCCCTCCAAAGGACAAAGGAGCAAGCAGGCTTCAACAGTTACCAATGGCAATTTCTCTCAGGGTCCATCCAGCCAGTGGTAGCAGTGGCTCTCACCACTTCAACCTTTGTGAGGCAAGCCAGTGAGTCTGGCAGTATTTCTCCACAGAAAAGTTAAATCTTCCGTAGTGATTGTTCCAAGCTCTTTTCTTAATGGGGGAAGTTCAATCGCTTGGGAGCAACAACTGATAAAGCTCTTAAATGGATTTCTACCAATTTCAACACAGACAACTCATGTTTCCACAGGAAGGTGTACCCATTCAGGTCAGGGCCTGGGAGTTTCATACAACAGAAGGCATTCCTTCTGGTACTTTGGAGCGAAGCTATTTAGGATTGTAAAAGTCAAAAACAGGCCCATGAACTGAGTCCTCAAAAACTGGAAGTCATTATTGCTGTAGAAGAGCAAGTGTCATATGTTCATTTGAATAGTTTATAGAAAGAATCATAGCTGCTGTATTTTGTACTGGCTGCAATGTCTGAACCATGACAACTCCATACAGAGCAAATTGCAACAATCTAATCTGAACTTTACCACAGCTTGTGTGACCAAGGTTAGATTGGTCAGACCAATCTTTTACATGTAAAGAAAGTGGTTGTTCAGATTGGGCATAACACTTCAGAAATTTGGTATCTACCTACCTGAACTCATATTCAGCCTTGGATAACATTATGTTGCATTGCAAAGGGTTTGACACTTTGCTATGAAAGATGTAAAAATACAAATTGTCCATGGACTGGAACAAGGCAAATTACTTCCCCATTCTGAAAAAATCTTCACAAAAAACCATTATATATAAAGAAACCTTACAATGTTCACTACTGATTTTAACAGATCCTGCCTCACTGCTGCGCCCGCCACAAGCAGCTGTTAAGAACCCATTGCACTGTTTAGCAAAATGGGCTTTACTGTTAGTTTTTAATATTTAGGAAGTATTTTTAACTACTATTACTGATTGTCTATCAATTATTATGTAATTGTTTATTATATTATATATGCTTTCCTTTGTCTCTTAACATAATTGTAACTTTTTAAATATGGTTTTTTAATTTTTCTTTCCTTTTTTCATTTCTATTTATATTCATAACAAATAAAATCTGGATCAGACTCCCAGAAGGTTTTTCTTTATTATGAGGCATTTGGATTCTGGTCTTGCCCCCATGACATTTTTGTGATCTGAACTAACACTGTGGAGCTTACATGCTCTGCTGGGCAAACATTTAGGTATTTGTATCAGTACTCATCTTTTTCTAACTCTGTGGGTAAAATAATAGCTCCAGGGAACTATTTCAGATCAGGTAAATGACATGGAATGATAATGTTGGGAGGCTGCTAAACGATATAAATGATAATACAGAAAGTTGTCTCAATTCAGGATACACGCACAACTCTATAAATAGGCAAAGCGATAAAAGCATTAAGATGTTTTCATAAAGCCGTGATTATCAATACAAGTTAATGAAATGTAATGCATAAAAGCATAAAAATAGAGACAGCAGAAAAAAGTCCTTTCTTTTCCCTTTCCTTTTGCCCTCAAAGACTGGGTGACACATAACCTGTTAAAACAGGGTTGACAAGCCAGGGACTATCAGTATCTTCTTCCACTTGTTTGAAAATACATAAACTGCTTTATATCACCATTTTGAAAGAAAGTTATAAAGAGAAATTAGGGCAGCTCTTTACCTAAAAGTAGCAGGTGGCAGTGGCTAGGATCACAGTCATTCTCCGGTGAGGCACCTGGCCTAGAAACTGGCATGTCAGGAAGCCTCGGTATAGTCACTTTGGTTTAATTGGGATGTGGGGGATGGTCAGTAGAAAACGTGCATTAGAACAGAGGCAGAAAAGGTACAGAGGAAAGAATACTGGGTTCACTTTCTCTCTTGAATCTGCTTTATAGAATGCCACTCCTGTAAAAAGGTTAACTTAGGGCAGCCAGACCACCAAGGGGTGGCTTTTCATTGGGAAAAATGTACTGCTGAACCACAATGTCCGTTTCAAAATAGATTGCTCCCCTCGCTGATGAATGCCTTCTTCCTAACAGCCACCTGCATTTAACAGAAAACTCCATCAGAAGACTTAATATCATACTCTCCCCTCACTCCAAAAAAAAACCTGTGGAATGTCAATATATTTCCAACTGCTGACTTGTATTAGCTTCTAAGAATTTCTTTTCATCCCTTTTATTTCTGAATGTAGACTAAGGGTTTTTGTTGTTGCTGCTGCTGTTCTGATTAGAAAAAATATGTGCATGTATAATGATTAGTCTTTTGCTAAGCACACATATAATCAGACACTTCATATGTTTGATTAACTTGGAGCATTTCCTTATTGAAGCAGAGCATCTCCAAAGGTGCTGACTTCTCTAAGTTGCCTTCCTAATGCTTGTGCTAATCCAAACAAGCTGCTCCTTTTCTTGCCTACAGTAGGGGTCCCCAACCTTGTTAAATAGATGGATTTTGAGAATAAGTACTAGGCATCACCATGAAATGAGTTCCAGAAAGGACAGCACAAAGTCAACCATAAATTGGCTGCCGTGAGAACTGGATCTAATCACAAAATGCTGAAATGTTCCAAGGCAAGCATCCTCATATGATGGAACGAGTTGTTTTTGAATGTGTGCTCCTTGTAGACACAAAAGTGATGCATCCAGGCTCTTCTGAAACAACTCCTGCTCAGTTTGGCAGGTGATGGCTAGAATTTCCTCTTTACTTGGGAACAGAAGGAAGTAAACGCCAGGACACATAGTGGTGGGTCTGATGGTGCCCATGAACAAAACATTGGAATTCACTGGCCTTAATGATGCAACATTTTAAGTATTTAGTTGTACCTGTATGTCCAGGTGTGGCCCCTCATCTGACCCCCAACCCAGGCCCAGTCCCAGGCCCACTGCACCTACCTGGCCCAGTGAGGGAAAAAGACTTTGCAGAGGGAACTGGAAATGGACTTCTCATTTTCCAAGACTTTCTCTGGATGATGTTCTCACTAATTTTTAACCACCCTGATGACGTTGTAATTCTTGCATAAATTCCAGTGCATCATCTTGGTCATTAAGTTTTACCTCTTTTTGTATTCAGTCTGGGTGGTGTTTTTGCAGCAGCTGAGTGTGTGATCTACAGTTTCACCAGCTTCCTTCCACAATCAGCACTTTGCATCTTCTGAGGATTTTCCAATTCTAAACTTGGTCATTCATTTATCATAATTTTCTGATCCTGAGCGGCTAAAATCTGTGATTGTCCCCCCCAACAGTTCCAGTGATTAGCCACAGTCAGTTCTTTTCAATGTCCACCTTGTCCTTGATCTTCTCCAGAAATTGGTTGTGCAGTGTAGTGTCGAAGGCTTTCACAGCCAGATTCAACTGGTTTTGGTGGGTTTTCCGGGCTGTGTGGCTGTCCACATAGACCACCAGACCACAGCTAGACAGCCTGGAAAACCCAGCAGAACTGGTTGTGCAGTGCCTTGTTGTGCCAGCTTTCAGTCCCCATTTTGATCATATGTTTTCTGTATTCCTGTTTGGTTTGCTAGGCTTTCAGTAAATTTCTGTTCTTCCCCAGTCAATACCTGTTCTTGACTCTCATTCACATAATATTTATTTATTTATTTATTTATTTATACTTTGGGCTTCTAGACCGCCCCATCCCCGAGGGGCTCTGGGCGGTGTACAGCAGACAATAGATACAATTTTAAAACATCATAAATAGGCTAAAACTTATAAAAGCAGCGAAAACTGGCTAAACATTAACATTTAAATGTAAAATAAATATAGGCATGGGTGGCGCCCGGTGCCTAATATTAAATTCTTCCCCCCCCCCAGGGAGGAACGGCAGGTCTAGATAGATGTTATAAGCCCAGATGTAGGGGCCAGCGGAAGGGGGGGCACCATCAGCGGCTGGACTCTCCAAAGGCCCGGCGGAACAGCTCCGTCTTGCAGGCCCTGCGGAACTCACCAAGGTCCCGCAGGGCCCGAACAGCTCGTGGAAGAGCGTTCCACCAGGCCGGGGCCAGGGCTGTAAAGGCCCTGGCCCGTGTGGAGGCCAGCCGCATCATCGAGGGGCTGGGGACCACCAGTAGATTGGCCTCTACCGAATGAAGAGGCTGTGTGGGAACATATGGGGTGATGCGGTCTCGAAGATACGAGGGTCCCAGGCCGCGTAAGGCCTTAAAGGTCAGCACCAACACCTTGAAAACGATCCGGAACTCTACTGGGAGCCAATGTAGTCGGCGCAGCACAGGCTGAATATGATCCCAACTGGCGCTGCTTGTAAGCAGGCGCGCCGCCGCATGTTGGACCAGTTTCAATCTCCGGATCGAGCGCAAGGGAAGGCCAGCATAGAGCGAATTACAATAGTCTAGCCTGGAGGTGACCGTTGCGTGGATCACAGTGGCTAGGTCCGCTTGGGAGAGGAAGGGGGCCAGCCGCCGGGCCTGGCAAAGGTGGAAAAAGGCAACCTGGGTTATATGGGCCACCTGGGTCTCCATAGAAAGAGACGAATCCAGGTGGACCCCCAGGTTGCGCACGGAGGGGGTCGGCGCCAATGTGACCCCCTCCCACACCGGTGGCTGAAAAGTCCCGCCCTCCCCCTCGCGGCCAAGCCAAAGGATCTCCGTCTTCGATGGATTCAGCTTTAACCTGCTCTGTCGCAACCAACCAGCGACTGCCTCCAGACAATGCTGTAGAGCCGCAGGGGCGGCGGCTGCTCCCCCCTCCATCGACAGAATGAGCTGGGTGTCATCCGCATACTGATGACAGACCAGCCCAAAACTCCGTACCAGCTGAGCAAGGGGTTGTACATAGATGTTAAATAATAGCGGGGATAATAGCGCCCCCTGGGGTACACTGCAAAAAAGCGGGCACTTCCGGGAGGCTTGATCCCCGCGCCTCACTTGCTGATTCCGACCCCGGAGAAACGAGACAATCCATTGAAGGACCATGCCCCGTACTCCGGAGGCGGCCAGGCGGTGGGTCAAAAGGTCATGATCGACCATATCAAACGCTGCGGTAAGATCTAACAATACCAACAGCGCCGATCCGCCTCTGTCAAGCTGTATACGGAGTGTATCTGTGACGGCGACGAGAACAGTCTCCGTCCCATGCCCAGCACGGAAACCGGACTGGAAGGGGTCAAAAGCCGATGTGTCATCCAGAAAGCCTTGAAGCTGCTCCAACACCATTCTCTCAATTACCTTCCCCAGAAACGAAAGATTCGAGACGGGGCGGTAATTGGCCAGATCCCTCGGATCTAACGGTGGTCTTTTTAAGAGTGGGTGGACCACTGCCTCCTTCAACCCATCCGGAAAGACTCCTTGCTCAAGGGAGGCATTGATGATACTCAACAGATGGGGTCGTAGCTCCGCCCGGCAGGTTTTTACAAGCCAGGAAGGGCACGGATCCAGAGGACAGGTCGTAGGTCTAACAGCAGCTAAGGCCCTGTCAACAGCGGCTTCAGAGAGCAGGGAAAACTGGGCCATGCAAGGGCCTGAAGACGGCAAGGGAGCCTCCAGTTCACTAATTGTATCCAACGTAGGAGGAAGGTCCTGGCGGAGCGACGCGACCTTATCCGCAAAAAAGCTCATAAATGCCTCACAGCTAATGCTCAATTGGGAATTTGAAGAACCCTCCGATAAGGAGGTTAAAGACCGAATTATACGAAACAATTGTGCAGGGCGAGAGCTAGCGGATGCGAGAGAGGAGGGAGAAGAAAGTTCTCTTAAGCTTCAGCCAAAGCCATGCATCTCATGAGCTTTCATAAACATCCTATAAGATGTTAAACAGCTTCGTCACGAGATTTCCTCCAAATTAAGCTCTAGGCGTCCTAAAGCCCGTTTCATACGGCGTAACTCCTCCGTGTACCATGGAGCACGCCGAGAGCGGGGGCGTAGAGGCCGCCGGGGGGCAACGAACTCGATGGCATCAGAGAGCCGGGAATTCCAGTCCTCTACCTGCTCATCGAGTGTGCCGGCGGGTTCAGGGTCCCGCAGAGCATTCAGGAAGCCAAGTGGATCCATAAGTCTCCGCGGGCGGGCATAAATTAGCCCGTCGCCTAGACAGGGGCGGTGGGGCATGTCCATCAGGACCGACAGGGTGTAATGGTCGGACCATGGCACTCTGTCGACAGAGGACACGACCAAATCAATCCCCGACCCAAAGACCAAATCCAGCGTGTGCCCGGCCTCATGTGTGGGGCCCGAATTTACTAAGGAGAGGCCTAGCGTCGCCATGGATGACACTAGGTCCGCCGCCGCTGTACATGAGGCGGCATCGGCATGGACGTTGAAGTCCCCCAAGACGATAAGCCTGGGGAACCGCAGCGCCCAGTCCGACACCACCTCCAGCAGCCGCAGCAGGCTGCTTCCTGGCGCGCTAGGCAACCGGTACACCAGGAGAACAGCCAACCTCTCCAGGGCCAACCACTCTAGGCCGACACACTCCATGCCGGTGATCTCTGGGACGGGGAGCGCCCTGAAGGGAATAGACTCCCGGACGAACAATGCCACCCCGCCACCCGGGCCCTGTGTTCGTGGTTGGTGGAGACACGCGAAACCCGGGGGCGCAACTTCGCCTAAGGCGACGGTCTCACCCTCGCGCACCCAGGTTTCGGTGACACATGCCAGGTCCATCTGCTGGGCTCCGAGAAAATCCCGGAGCACCATGGTCTTATTATTGATGGACCTGGCATTTAGTAACACCAAAGACGAAGCAGAGTTTCCCTGAGCTCTACCGCCCTCGTTTCTCGGGATAGGTCGGAGGTCAGAAGGTGAACAAGCAACCCCATATCTCATGCGCCTTCTATCATATGGCCGCAGCCTACCGCAATATCTACCCCGTCCCATCAACACAGGGATCCCCAGCCCCAAAGTTGGTGCCCCCATGACTCTGCCGATCTCTCTCTACCCAAACAGCCTGACTAGTGCCCCACCGAAGTGGGTCTAACTCAGCTGGCAGTAGATAATCCCAGCCTAATCTAAACCTTATAAATACAGTAAATACAGGCTGGGCAGACTAACTATACAATACAATTCAAACTAACCTACAACTAATACTAAACTAATACACCTTAGCTATTACCAGCTGAATAAACAATATATCAAAATTTAAGAGAGTGGAAGTGCATACCAAGGGGGTGCTGGGCGGCAGTAAAAAACTGCCATCCGACCCCTCAGCCCTCTAATGGGCAGTGGCACAGCATGGACCCCCCTAAGAACTATAGGGGTGATGGTAGTAATACCACTACACGGATGATAGACATGGGGCTCACACCACCCAGGCCAGTCAGTCACGTGTAGAGTATTCAAGTCAGAGAAAGCTTCGTCGCCATGACAGTCTGGAGTTATGGTCCAGGCGGCAATTGAGGGGCTGCTGCCACCAGTCACCTCGGCCAGCCCTGAGATCGGAAGCTCTGCGTTCACAGATTGCCCTTTGCAGCGTGATCTATACAGCCCTCTCACGACTAGGTCACACGTTGCAAGAAAGGCAATGATGTCATCAGGTGCCTGTACTCCTTCGCCTTTCCTTGACAGCACAGATAGGAACGTAGATGATCTCTTGAGTAAACTCCGCACTCCGTCCCACCGAGAATGTCCCGCCTCCTGGCCTTCTGCCAAAGCACCTCTCCCTCGATCACGTGGGCGGGAGAACAACCTGCCTCGCGGCAAGATAGATTTCCAAGGCAACAAAGGGAACAACGGAGGTCGAGGACGAAGGGCGAGCAATCGCGCCGTCAGTACGGCCCCCGCAATACCAGAAGCATCCGCGGGGCCGGCTGCATCTCCACGTCCTACAGCAAGCCTCAATGCTGACGTCACTATTCCTAGCGTTAACTCGTTAGGCGCTTCAGTTAGGGGGTGGGAAGGGGTTTCTGCCACCAACCCCTGATGATACGGCCACCAAGATACTTTGGCTCCAAACACCGCACCCCCAGCTGTAATGCAGGCCCCTCGGTCGACGGGGTCTCCGCCGGAGCAATGGAGGAAGGTCTCCATTGGCCAGTGCATGTTTCTCCTCCTAAACCCTCTGCCACCAGATCTCTGGGACAGGTGTAGTCTATCAGTATCATCACATGGGTGTAAGGCATAGTGCATTGTCATAAGTTTCTGAGTTTTTCTATCAAGTGCACCCAAATCAGCCTGTGTCCAGTTGATGATTCCAGTGGTGTACTGATAATGGGTTTGTCTCAGGTATTGGTATTCTGGATGGTTCCTGCAATTTAATTTGGATTTCAAAATTTTCCTGACCCTCTGGGTGTATTCTCTGCTGACCATGTTATCCATCTGCAAAATGCAAAATGCAGAAAGGTATTTTGGGCTGCCTCTTGGTTGCACTTGATTAGTTGGCCATCAGGCATTTCTATTCCATCACACTCTATTCCATCATCTTGCCCCTCTTTATTGATACAGTGGTGCATTTTTCCAGGCCAAACTCCACTGAAATGTCTGTGCTGAATATTCAGACTATGTTCACTAGGACTGGATTTCTGTATCATCATCATCATCATCATCATCATCATCATCATCATCATCATCATCATCATCAGTCTTCAGTCATCATGATCATCATAACTATTATTAAATTCTACAGACTCCTAAACAAGATATCTCAACTATCCTATTTGTTGAGCCATGGAATGGGAAGAAAAAAATGGCCCTGGAAAAGTGTCCATCCTTCACAAAAAAGGAAGAGAAGACAGATTGGCGTCTTTGCCATCATTCCCTATAGGGGACATATTCAAGAAGACTTGTTTCCACCAAGTGGCATGTAAATTGTAAGGATGCTAGTACTGCCTATCTATTAAAGACACACCAAGTTTCAAGCAATTTACACCAAGGGAATCCTTGAACCAGGTACCCCCAGACATCCTATTTGCAGAGAAAAAAGGGTTCCACCCCCACAAAAGAAAAAGGAAAGGAGTGAGCCAGAACCACAGCTCTGCCAGGTCATTGTTTAACTTGCAGCAACTAGGAGCTGACTTCCCCAGGCCACTGCCTGGCAAACTTGGAGAATCAAAGAATAAGATGCCCGCTTTTGTTGCTGATTTTGATTTCCAGTATCCTTAGGCTAGCTTTATCCTTCAAACACACACACAAACAATTACCTACATAATAGAAAACACAAAATATATTGTATTCTATAGTTCAAACAGGTTTATCAGAGTGATGTGTGTTTAATCCAGACTATATTGCTCATTTAATATTTTAAAGATGCTGTGGTAACAATCTCAGAATGATTTAATTGTAAATAATTTTCATTGATTGTAGCTTTCCGTGTTTCAAGGCTACACTGTATTGAACAAATCTTCTTTAGGGTAAAGGTTTTAACATGATAATTTCACGTCTTCCATGTAAAAATGTTTCATTAAATATATTTTAATATTCATGTACATTAAAGGATCATTTCCATCCCATGCAGTCTGCTCATTTCAGGAACTTGTCCCATTCAGGCAATACTGTTAATGTATGAAAAGAACAACACTTCTTCTTTCTTTCTCAGGTGGCTGCCATTTATGTCCCAAGGCATAATTCATTCAGAAATAGAACTCTTCCCTCAAGGTAAAGACTGCTATTAGTATGGAGATGAAATCAATCATTTGTGCACTTGCCTAGAGAACCACAAGTTACATGGAAAACCTGATCAAAGACAGTCCTCAAAGTAAAATTACATATTACCCTAGTAAACACATTTCCACAAGCCTTGTTTGATATATTAATGTGATAATGGTCACTTGTGAAAGTGGACCAGTAGGTTAATGGGTGGCTAAATATGCCTTCAAAGGCTAATTTTTCCCTAATGGGCGTTCAGATTGTGAAGACCAGCACTGTGTGTGGGTATACTATTGAACTATTGAAGAGGAGAAATATGTGTCTGGAGAGGAGTGCAGTACATTCATGCACACACTGATATTGCCCCATGTATCGCCTGCGAGTGCATTAACATTAAAAAGAAAATGAGGTTAGAAAGGAAACTGGGAGAAAAATGGCTTTATATCCTCAGCTGAAAAGGGAAATGAGGTTAGAAGGGAAACTAGCAGTCAGGAAGCTGCTGTTAAATCCTCATCTGATAATGTCAGGGAGTAAGGTTATGCATAACTCTGATAGTAACTCTTCAACATTTCAGGAAGAAGCTGTTTAATGGGATGATTTTTAAACAGAGTTTAGAAGTTTTTTTTATCATACACACACAGTAATGCAATGAAGACCCGTGTGCTGTGGTGACAGCTGTCGCTGAAACTGGAGCAACTTTTTAAAAATCTGTACAAAATCAGTCAGACAGTGAGAAAAAATAAAACTATTATTGTGTTGGAAATTGCCTCTTAAACAACTTAAACTATTTGCACCAACAATCAGATCTCCAGTGGCCAATCAGAAGCCCAGCTGGGTGAACCACCCCCTCCCTCTCTTTCTAAAAACACTTGGCAGTCACCAGGAAAAGCATCAGTGGCCATCATGTCATCTATGGGCACCATGCCGGGGGGCCCTGGCCTAGATTGTGCTATGCTGTGTTTGTCCTACCCCCCTCCCCACCCGTCTTCTGAGCAGAGCACTGACAATGTCCTTGCAATGGCATGCAACGGAGGGGAGGGAGGGTGAGGGGCCCGGCATCTGGACATGGCCCACCCACCCTAGCAAAGGGAGGGGAGGTGGCATGCAAGGGGAGGGGATGAGGGAGGGGAGGGAGGGGTGGCATGCAAGGGAGGAGAGGGAGTGAAGGGTGGCATGCAAGGGAGGGAAGGGGAGGGGGCCTGGCATCTGGACATAGCCCGCCCACCCTAGCAGAGGGAGGGGAGGGAATGGGAGGTGGCATGCAAGGGAGGGGAATGAGGGAGGGGAGTGAATGAGAGGTGGCATGCAAAGGAGGGGAGGGAGGTGGAGGGGGTAGTGGGAGGGGGTAGGACAAACAGTTGTGCCAGGGCAAAAGCAAAATCAGCTACAAGTAGAGGAGGCTAGTCAGCTGGAGATCAGGTCACACTACAAATGTGAAAGTGCAGATTTGCTGAATCCAGAAGCCCGGGTTCTCTACACCGCTGGAAGCTGTTGCAGGAATGGAGAATACCATTTAGTTTCTGTACAGAATGAAGGAAGCACGGCTTGTAAATTGGATGCAGCTTTGAGTGTTTTCTAGTACAATGTTGATTTGTAAAGAAATATGTATTTTATTAATTCAATAGGTTTTTACCTCATCCTTTCTCTAAGGAGCTCTGAAAAGCCTACATGGTTTCTTCATCCTTCCTCCACTGTATTTAAAAAAAACAAACACCTGTGAGGTAGATTAGGCAGAGAGATACTGAGGTTGCTCAGTCTGTTTTAGGGCTAGTAGAAATTTGAACCCAGGTCTTCTCAGTCTAACCATTACAGAATGCTGCCTCTAATATGTTTTCATCAGCAACATAAGAGTGAATATTACCTGACACTTTCCTTCCACTTTTCTTTGTAACTTGCCAACTCTACTAATGATTTTGTTTATATTTTTGGCAGACATGCAAATAAATCATCAACTGAAAATAAAAGAGGAAGAGGATGGTAAGTCTTTCTGTTGCTTTCTATTGGGATAAGCAAAACTGGAGATAAGTTTTTGCAAATATTGTCACCCCACGTGACAAATTTCCTTAGTAATATTTGCCTCTGTTTTCTGTTCAGTGCTTTATGCCCTCATTTTGTATTCGCTTTGTAACAGTTCTTATTTATTTAAATGTATCTCTGCTTTTCTCCTCTTGGAAGCCTAAAGTTGGGACCTAAAGTGATTTACAATATCATTCTCTTCTCCATTTTATCCTCATAACACCAAACCTGGAGGTAGGTTAAGCTGAAAGTGAGTGACTGACCCATGGTCACCTGGTGAATTTCTATGACAGAGTGCTGATTCAAACCTAGGTCTCCAGGTTTCAGAATACAGCAAATTCTTGTGCTTTTATTCAACATCATCACATTTACAGTGTGATTCCCTAGACTTAGCAGCAGCTTGTTGGAACAAACCACACAGGTTTTCTAAGAGGTAAAGGATGGTGACTAAGGGTACTAATTTCTAGGGAAATGGTCATCCCAGGGCCAGGAAGGCAAGTACGGACATACCTATCCTAATCAAGCATCTTGTGGATCTTCTAAATATGAGAAGGAGGCCCAGAAGGACATTTTGCATGGGGCTCATAATGGCCCATGGAAGCCCTGGTCTTTTGTTGTAAAAGTGTTCACTGAAGGATGTTCAAATATAATCAGCTATTTCAAAATACGTTTATGTATACATGCTTGCCACTTTACTTGCTACCACAGTATTATTTTTAATGCATGTTCATCTTTGTGGTCTTATTTACAGTCCCACATGAGACTGAACATGTGCAGATCTGCTGTGGGGAAAAATAGCAAGCTTTTCTTCAGGCATTTCTGTAGCCACAGAGCGTTCCCTCCCCCCCCCCCCCCCCCGCTCTTTCTGAGCCATGGGTGGAAAGATTTCCCACTGAAACAGTCATGAGGTCAGAGGGTGAGGGAACAGCTCCCCCAGTTCTCTTTTTGCTGCCATGTTGAAAGTGCTTTCCAGTTTTTCTGACTTTGGCTTAGCCAGCTCTTCCTTTCTGACTTCACCAACGGAAAAGAAGGGCTCTGCCTTATTTAAAAAGTGCTCCAAATGCAGACCAAAGATGGCAAAAAACAATGGCCATCTAGGCTGCTTGCTATACCATGTAAAAGGGCACATCTAAGCTTCATGCAAGACATGTGCCCAGTTAACTTTGAAGGCCTGACATTAGGGTGTTGAAGCTTAAACAATTATTTCTGAGTGGCCCTTGGGTCTGGATCCTACATTTATGTTGGGGGTAAGTAATTGAAAGCCCCCTTGGTTGTGTTGGTGCTTACCATGCCACCTTCCACTTTGGGACATGGGGAGAGGATGTCTTCTTTGCCCCTTGCTTTGAAGGTCAATAAAAGAAAAAAATGGTGGAGAGGGAAAGGAGCTCCCCTACCAGTAAGAAGTTGGGATGTGCTCAGTGCTCCAGATATTCCTCACCACAGAGGAAATTTACATCTTCCCCTTAGGGACATGTCCAAGGGCATGACTCTTCTTCACATGTAGAGGCCCATCCTTCTGCCAGTGTGCCTTCACCTCCAAGAAGTCTAAATCCTTCATTGGATAAGTCTGTGTGAAACTCTGGATCCCCACCCCCAATGTCAAGAGTCGTGGCTAGAGAGTCAAATCATTAGTGATTCTTTGACCCGACTCCATAATTCACAAGATGGCATCATCATCATCATCATCATCATCATCATCATCATCATCATCATCATCATCATCATCATCATCATCAGAGTTAGGATTTATATCCCCCTTTCTCTCCTGTAAAGAGACTCAACGGGGCTTACAAACTCCTTTCTCTTCCCCCCCCCCCACAACAAATATCCTGTGCAGTGGGTGGGGCTGTGAGAGGTCCAAAGAACTGTGACTATCCCATGGTCACCCAGATGGCATGTGTTGGAGTGCACAAGCTAATCTGGTTCACCAGATAAGCCTCTAGAGCTCAAGTGGCAGAGCAGGGAAACAAACCCAGTTCTCCAGATTAGAGTGCACTTACTCTTAACCACTACACCACACTGGCTCATAATGCTGAAAGTGGTTGACACCGGGATTTACTTAATGTGGATCCCATTCTTGACATCTCCTGCACAGTCATCATCCCTCATCTTTTCAGATGACTTTTCAGATGCTCAGTACAGTAGAGTTGATTGCATGCTCTCTTGGAGGTTTGATTTCCTGCTCATGACAACATGGTTTGCTATCGATTTGCGAGATGCATATTTCCACATCTCTGTCCACTTGCAATGCAGGAAACACCTCAGATTTTGCTGAGGTACCATGTTCAATATATGTACAGTGTTACCTTTGGCTTTGCTATGGTACCAAGAGTTTTCATCAATTGTATGTATGTGGTGTTGGCTTATCTAGTGAGTAGGGAATGTAATATCTTTTCCTGTATTTATGATTGGGTGCTAATAGTTGAGGATGTGACCCACCAGGACCCACTCTGACACTTATTTGTATTCACTAACCTCTCAAAGGAACATCTCAGTGACTGCGATTGAAAAACAAAGGGGATTACTCTGTCCACTTTGGGACCATGGTCTGAGGGAGGGAGAGGGATCACTCTGTTGCTACAGGAATGCCTGAAGAAAAGCTTGCTATTCTTCCTCATAGCAGTCCCATGTCTGCCTGCACAGAAGATCTCTCAATGAACAGTTACAGGGAAGTGCAACTTTGGTTATATCTTCAACTCTGTAAGTTCCAACTTTTCCCTTAAGTTTAATCAGCAGACTCCCTCTCAGATTGTACATAGCGTACGTTCTTTGATCATTTTTTCCTCCTTGTTAAAGGCATGGTTATACTATTCTTAATAATTACTACAGATCTATCTTAATTTTATTTTCACTAGTTAAAGTTTTTCATTAGGCCTTCAGAAGTTTTAACCCAAGGCCAACCTTAATTAGTTTTCTCCATTTCCCAATACTTCCTGTGATTTCTTGTTTGTTCAGCCCATTTTTTCTGATCATAAACTGGATGCAAATTAGCTAACATATATCACAATAAAGCACAACTTTTCACCACCTTGAATAAATGCTTACACATTCAAGATTGGTTCATATGGAATAGTTCCCATCCTTTTGACCAGTCTGGGCAAGGAACTAATTTTGGTTAGCATTAATCATCATTATTATAATCAATACTGACCTAATAATGAGCCAGACTAAAAGTGGGAGAAGTTGAGATTAATTTGGAAATTAATGGAAAGGAACAGGGAGAGGGAAGGTGTGATTTGGTGATCCATTCCTTATTTTTTTTTACCATAATTTATTGTTTCATATCTATACCAGCTGTCAGTTAAATAGTACTTGTATGGCCTCTGCATGGATCAAAAAGCCTACATGATAGAGATAACCTTTTCAGGAATATGGGATTCTGCAAACCTAAGGGAACTGTCAGGCTTGCAAAAAACCTGTAAATTGTTATAAAAGTGGGATAACTCCCAAATGGTGCAGCAGTTGCAGCAGGCGCCGCAGCCCGGCCACATGCCATTGGGGTCACGTGTGGGTGGAAAATCACCTCCCACACCCTCCTCCTTCCCCCTGCCAGGCTAAGCTCATTGGAGGCTGCTGCTGGGTGCCCCTGCTGGTCCTACAGCCCAGAGCAGCCAGGCTGGGCCGGGCCACAGGGCTGGGCGGCGGCCCAGCCAGACTGCTTTTTCAGCCGGCTGCTCTTTGGGAATGCTCTACTGATTCCTTTGCAAGGATCCAATTCAAAGGAGAAATGCCACCACCCAGAAAATCAGGACTATCAAAGAAAAACAAGACGCCAATGGTAAACATTTCAAAACAACAACAACAAAAACCCACTGATTTTTGGGGGGGATGGGTCTGTTTTTCATGATGCCCAAGACTTGCCAGAATTGTTGTTATTTTTTAATTCATTCCTGTTTGGGGTAATTACATTTTTAAAAAATGCCTAATTATCCCAGATTTGGGTTTACCATTACAAAAATCAAAATAAAAAACTGAAATAATGATTTTTGTGTATATTTTCAGGTTTGTTATTTCAGGATGTAAACTCCTAATTGCCGCCACTGTGATTACTGATTACATTTAAAAATATAGTTTTGAGGTGGTGTCAAATGGTCTGAATTTCTGCAATTGCTCTTTTATATGTATAGTTGTCACTTGATTTTTCAGCTATCTACATCCATCTGTTCATCTTTTCACCACCTTCATGACACCAGTTTAGGGTTGAAATGCACATTACATTTGCCATGAGGAGGCTGCTCAAAATGATCTGGCAAGTGATCTCATGTCCTGCTGAAGGAAGTAGGGATCCTGCCAGTTTGCCACTCGTGAAAACATGAAAGAACAAATCTCACCCTTTCTCAGTTAAGCAATAAGACATTAAAAAGTGACTGGGGAAAAAATGAAACAGTGATTTCAGTCTCTACCTTCCATCATCAATTAACAAGTGCAAGGGTGTTTTTCCCCTATTAATATAACCACAGTACACACTGTGACATTTATTCATAACAAGTCTGTGGGTTGGTATTTTATTAATTGTGTTTGCTGTCTGCAGACTGAATTTTAATTGCTGGATGGAGGCTGCTGCACACAAAGGTAGAAAATTCATTAGTCAGAGTAATGGAACTTAACACGATTACTGCTTTTCAGGTGTAGTGATACAGAACTAGACAGGACTGAACTTATCTAGTTAATTACAATTTTATTATATGCTAAAGTTTATGTATTTTAAATTAAGTGTGTGTGTGTGTGGGGGGGGGGGTAACTGGGGTAGGAGCCATCTTGCAGCCCAGTAGGAGGAACAGGGAAAGAGCAAATCACAGCCCTCCCCAAAGAGACTCCAGATATGCCCAGGGAAGGGTGGGGCTATTTTGACCTTTAAAGGCAGGCTCCTGGAAATAGCCAAGGAGAAGAGTAGAATGCAGCTTAGCAAATTAGTGGCTTTAGATACATTGAGCCAGTTCTGAACTTGGATGGAGGTTAAGATGTGCATCCAGTTTGGCAACCTGTGTAGAAGATTTTCTATGTGCACAGATCCTCTCTTGCTGTGTCTAAGCTTTTGACTATTGGTGGTCCTCAAGAGTGTCAGTTCTTGCTCACAAATGGGGTATGGGGTGTTTTCCCTCCCGCTGCAATAAAAACATAGACATCAGTAATGAGAATCAGGCTGCTTCCTGAGGCATGCCCAATGAGCAGTCAGGGAGAATAGTAATTTAAACTGTCATCAGGCTTTGCCTTCAAGTGGTACCTACCCTACTCACCCTTCATGAAATAACGCTGGATTTGCTGATTGCTAAGGAGCCAAACAGTAATTTGGGAGGTTTCTTGTTGGAGTTTGCTTAAATATGGATCAGCCCAGTCCTGTGTGTGAGTGCAGTAAAGAAGAGCTCTTCCAAACAACTATTTGCAAAAAAGGAAAACTTACATTTATTTCAAGTAACTTCGGGTCACAAGCATTGTTCCAGGTAAAAAGTAGATAGATAGAAACCCTAGTCTAAAGAGATAACTTATCCTGTCACAAGCGGGCATTCTAACACGCTATCACATATGTGCAAGCATGGAAAAGCCCCAGCAGGAGCAGGTAGCCATTACATGTGCTTGGTACAAAGGGAGAAGAAGAAAGAAAATGGCTGCAGGGTGAAGAAGGAGGAGTTGGTGGGCAGAGCCTAGACATAGAGAGCAAACAATAGAACAGCACTCCCCCTCCCCCATTGCCCAGGCATGCAGAAGTCACTCATTCCAACACTTCCAAATGTTTCAGAAATTCTCCCCCCACCCCTCTCTCTGGCAATTATAATGTCTTAAGGATGTTATTGTTTTATTTTTCTCAACTGGGAAAACCTGGGTTTTTCAAACATTGCTAAACAAGCAATCATTTTTCTCCACGCCAGGCTGAAGACTTTTCCTGCTTGCCCTGTTCAAACAAAGCAGGCAGGACACATCTTATTTCTCCCAAATGATATCTCCTGCCAGTTTTTAAAGCTTCCTCCCACCCCTGCACTCCTTATGTTTTTATTGCTGCCCCCCATTTTAGGTAGATTCTCTGCCCACCTGCCATTTTGGGAAGTTCCCCAAGCACATTTTCTCCCCTGGCAGCAAAGCTGCCCTCCATTTCTCTCATCGAAGTACAGTGACACAATAATGAATGTGCCCTTCCCCCCCTTTAAAAATGTTTGTTGAAAATACGAAGCTACAAAGTTGCACATGAGAGTAGCCATAACGGAGCATGAGGGGACAGGGCAGATTCTCTTGTTTATTAATGTCATATTTTTATTTATTATACCATTAATTTTAAGAAGGATAGGGGTGGAGAATTCTTTCCATTGTTAAAGTGCTGCGGGGAGGTGTTGGTTGGGCCACATAGGTCTGCTGTAGAAAGTCACCACCAATCGGAAGTCTTCTATCATCTGAAGGTGAGATCCAACAGAAACAAAAGAGACCGGGAACAATGAATGCATTGACTATGGTCCAAGATCCACAAGATCCACCCTAACATCCAATTTACTATGGAAAAAGAAAATGAAGAAAAACTACCATTTCTAGATGCCTTATTCATCTGCAAACCAAACCAACAATTGTATACAGACCACACAGTATACAGAAAACCTACACACACTGATAGATATCTACACAAAAACTCCAATCATCATCCAGGACAAAAAAGAAGCACCATAAAAACTTTGGTAAATCGCGTAAACAGAATCTGTGAACCTCACCTCCTTCAAGATGAATTGAATCACCTAAACTGGACTCTACAGGCTAATGGTTACTGTACTACAGACATCAGAAGAGCTGCAAGAACAAGCCACATGAACAAAGACAAAGAGTCACCTAGAGGGAAAGTGTTCTTACCATACATCAAGGGAACCACTGACCGCATAGGAAAACTGATGAAAAAGTATAACCTACAAACAATCTACAGACCCACTAAGAAAATTCAACAAATGCTACGTTCAGCAAAGGATAAGAGGGATCCTCTAACTACAGCAGTGGTGTAGGAGGTTAAGAGCTCGTGTGTCTAATCTGGAGGAACCGGGCTTGATTCCCCGCTCTGCCGCCTGAGCTGTGGAGGCTTATCTGGGGAATTCAGATTAGCCTGTACACTCCCACACATGCCAGCTGGGTGACCTTGGGCTAGTCACAGCTTCTCGGAGCTCTCTCAGCCCCACCTACCTCACAGGGTGTTTGTTGTGAGGGGGGAAGGGCAAGGAGATTGTAAGCCCCTTTGAGTCTCCTACAGGAGAGAAAGGGGGGATATAAATCCAAACTACTCCTCCTACTCCTCCTCCTCTTCTTCTTCTTCTTCTTCTTCTTCTACTGCAGGAGTCTACCGCATATCATGTAGCTGTGGGCAAGTCTACATAGGAACCACCAAATGCAGCGCTCAGACATGAATCAAAGAACACGAAAGGCACTGCAGACTAATTCAGCCAGAAAAACCAGCAATAGCAGAACACATGATAAACCAACCTGGACACAGAATATTATTTGAAAACACAGAAATTCTGGACCACTCTGACAACCTCACGTCAAACTACACAGAGAAGCCATTGAAATCCACAAGCACACGGACAATTTCAACACAAAGGAAGAAACCATGAAAATGAACAAAACTTGGCTACCAGGGTTGAAAAACACTAGAGTCAAGACAGTGACTAATCAGCTCTACACAAACACGGGATGACTATAGACAGTAAACAATCAAAGGGAACAAAGTCCCGGCTACTTCTATTCATATGCTCTCACCTATTGATTGTTCTATTTTTATTGTTACTCAAATGCTAATGGGTGGATCCCACTCAACACATGTAAATCTAGCTTGCTAATTACTTGTTAACAGACAATGGTTCTTTCCCCCACGCTGGACACTCCAACAGGTATATATACTCCACTTGCTTTCCTACTATCAGATCCTCTGAAGATGCCAGCCACAGATGCAGGCGAAACCTCAGGAGAGAATGCTGCTAGAATATGGCCATGCAGCCCGGAAACCACACAGCACCCCAGTGATTTCAGCCGTGAAAGCCTTTGACAATACATTGTAATAAAATTTCTCAATCAAGAATGAATCAAACCCACACTTTTATCCAAGTACTGATCACCAGCTTCATTTGACACTTTCTAAAAATGAGTATATGTGGGTTCACTGTCCCATGTGACACATGAACAGGCTAGTATAAGGCAGCTTAATGTGTGTATGTGTTTGTGTGTACATATACAGATATATATTGATATGCATATATATCAGATGTAAACATAAAACTGATTTTAACATGTTGTCTGTCACTTTCTATGTCTCTGGGTAGACAGCAAGATCCAGTAAATAAAAAAACGGCCTGATCTTAAATTAGTGAGATGCATTTCTGTCTGTATATATTTATAGATCATCTTTTAGCTCACCACGTCGCTCAAGGCAGTTGATGACTCTAAAACCATGAGAGTGTGATCTGAGCAGCCTGTGAAGGGTCAGTTCCTTGCTTGTCGTGGGCAGGCAAAGAGCGAGCCAAGCCGGCGGGTGTTCAAATATCCCTAAAGGGTACTGTATTCTCTTTGTTCCTGCCCTTGATGTGTTCTGCATAAGAGCAGCAGAAGTCTTTGACCCAGTTTATGCAATTAGCAGAAATTAATGGTAAATAAATCCCTTCCAAAAGTATACCACTACAGGCTGCAGATGGAGGATTGCTTATCTGAATGCTTCCCAATGAAAAATCTCCCTGCATGTTGGACTGTAGTGTGTCAGAATACGAATATATTGAGAATTGTTCGATGTGTAGATAGATGACATTTTGTGGAGGAAAGTGCCCAGATCAGGAAAACTTGATCATAGTTCTGCATGTTGTACAAAGTGTCCTTTAATACATCTACATGTGTATTTGTTATGGATCTCACAGCCTCTGCAGTCTCCACCCCTTCAAATCTTCAGGTATTTCTCAACCTGGAACTGCGAACCCTATAACCCTTAGTTATAAGGCTATTTTATTTTTCCCAAAATGTGCTGGCCCGACATAACCAGTAGAGTTTTATTTTTTTAAAACTGATTTTGGATTAAAATGGCATTTTAACATGGTTAGTTTATTAGGTGTTGAACAGCTTTTACTTCTCTTGTCTCTTTATGAATCGAAAACAATAAAAAGTCTATATAAATACACATAATGCAACTAGACAAAGACTAAGATATTAAAGTGTGCTTACTGTCGTGTTGTTATGATGTTAGGTTTGCTCTCAAAAAAATAAAATTAGTGTGGATATTGAAGACAATTTTTTCAGGCTCTTGTGAGCAATCTGTTCCCACTACAGATTTTTAAGATGTGGAAGAGTTTGAGTTAAGTAGCAAAGACGTTTTTTAAAAATCTGTGAAATTTACTTTACTTTAATTTTAGAAATCTCATGTCCCTCTGTGTGTGTGTCAAAATTTACACTCACATAACTTGAAGACACTTAAGTCTGTCTTTAAACCTACAGTAACCTAGCCCCTCTTTATTTTTAAATGTTGGTTTCAGTTGTAGGAAAAGCCCATTTTTTAATTCATCCCTCACTTCTTTGAGCACTATCCTCTTTTTGTAAGTGAACAGTTACAGCAGTTCATTAGGTTCAGTGATGCATTATTTGCAATAAAGCCAGGAACATGCTGCTCTCAAGGCACATAGTAGTTACTGAGATAAAACTGCTCTGTCAGTAACACTCATTTTCATTTTGTTTTTACCTGCAGGAGAAGATTGGAAAATCACTATTGTCACTGGAGATTTCAAAACAGCTGGCACAACAGCAACTGTGTCCCTTTATGTTTATGGAGAGAACAAGGCTTCAGGTCCTCTTATTCTGGGATGTGGGAAACACCAGCTGTTTAATCCCAGTAGTGCAGATACATTCAAGGTATAATTCATATAAATAACAAAGAGTTTACTTGCAGACACTGTTCAAAACAGGTACAAGATGAATAACCTAAATAAGCTACAAGACACTTATAATGATGACCTCACTTGATTTCAGTTCTCAGTTCATTTTCTGAATTGTTTGTTGATCAGGCCTGTAAAATCCCTAAGAGAATGGAGTAATTGTGTATTTATGGAGGCAATCAGCTTAACAGTATACTGTTAAAGTTAATGTTGAAATAGACAGTTCATTCTTGGAAGACTGTACACCTGTATTGAAAACCTACCTTCCCTTTTCTTTCTACAAGAATACACACATTGGTGTCATATTATGTGTCATAAGACACATCCTGCCCACAGATAGGCTTTTTATATCTCCTGACTCCAGGATTATAAGGTTTACAGCCTATTAAAGGAGATCCTGAGTCTGAGTGTGACTTGGGAATTGGTAAATTCATTTTAATAGCTGTTGATCCATACTCATATAGGAAGTATCATCTCCATGGAGCTACCTCCATCATTTTTAGGGAAAAGGGCAATTTATACTGGGAAAAGAACTTGAGGGAGATGAGGTTAGACACCCCTTCTCACCATCACTCTTCCAGTCAAATGCCAATACTTCTATTGCAGTATTACAGCTTGGCATTTCAATGACATATCTCCCCCAGTGTCTGGCTTGACCACAAACAAGGAGCAGTTGCTATAGATAGAGATTTAAAACACAATATCCAACTTGCACAGCCTAATGTGTGTATTGTCCTCAGTTCCAGTTATAAATTTCGATTTCTTATTTTTCTGGCTAAAAGTTAAAAATAGACAAAATAGAAAACACAATTTGTTAAAGGTTTAGCAGTTGTAGAATGAATTTCTAATCTTGAGGCAAGGATTTCAAGCTAGATTCGTAAGAATGTCTGTTATGAAATAGTGTCATGATTAGCCCTTTTGATCCTGCCATGTTTCACCTCCTGGATGGGACCCAAGAACCTATATACTAGCTACTGTATAGTATATATATAGCTAGCTATAGTAGCTACTAAGTTACTAGTAATCAAATATTCAACATGCTATTTTGTGAACTTTGCGGAATCACAGAGTGGAAATTTAAATCTACATTAGTAATTGTGCACCAGGATGTGGTGGTTATTACACAACAATCAATATGAAGGGAAAATATGTGGGCTTTTGAATGTGTCAGCTTTTTTCTGTACTTTGCCTTTTTAAGTATCTCCTTTCTCTGGTCCTTAAAATGTGCTCTTATCTATCTGTCTATTTATTTACACCCCAATTTATAGTTACTTTATTCTAATGATGGAATTCAGAGTTCCTAGTTTCAGAACTGAATGGGGAGGTGGTACTAGTACGGAATTCTATACTCTTCAGTGTGCTGGTATATTAAAAATCTTTTTTAAATGTAAGAAATGTTGACAGTGATGGATAGGTAAGTACACTTATTGCTTGCAATAGTGAAGTGAAATATAAGAAGGCAGACGGGATGCTTCTCATCACTGTTCTCTGCTGACAGTAATGTTCTTAAGGTTAGTAAGTACTGACAGGATGTCTTGCATAAGCAGCGGCTGCATAGGTTTAAGCTGTCTGCCCCTTCAGAAGACATCACATAACTTGGCACATATCAGCATAGTTGACAATCTTTGTTTAAGACAGTTTGGGAGTTAAAATAGCAGGTGAATTGTAGATAAAGAGTGAAGGGTTTTACAAAGCCCTGTCAGAGAATGCTCAACTGATCTCTTCTGTATTAAGTTCTCTCAGAAACATATAGAGGGATGAATGTACTATGAATGGCTATATGGTTGGGCTTTGTTTGTCCACACAGGCTATTTTGCACTGTTTGAAGAAAATGTTTATTTACTTATTGCCATCGTCTCCATAAAATGCTTATGGCATAACAGCATGAAAACATCCTACAAATCACAATTAAAAATCTAACGAAAGCAGAAACTGATAAAAGTAGTGAAACAGTAAGAGCAGCAGATAAAAATGGGGGCATACTAAAAAAAACCAAAACCCAACCAAATGCCTGTCAGAAATGTATTCAGACATTTTTTTTCTGTTTTGGTACCGCTCATGTTCATGATATTCAGATTTTTGCTATTGCTAGGATATGTTTGGGATAGGGATAGAGCAATATTGTTGTGTAATTAAACATTGTGTTTTCTCTAGGGGCATGTTTGGGTAGGGTCAACAGATGTGTTCTGCTGTTGTTTACTTCTCAGGTCTGCATAGGTCTGATTTGACATGAGACTGTGGAGTGGGGAGATAGAGGGCTTAGAGCTTCCTTATGATACTTTTTTGGACCTGAAACAGACCCAGGAAACCATATCTTTATAATTTATGGTTTTGATTTTGCACTCCTGATGTCTGACTGTGTGTGGTTGTGTGGTTGATGCTTTGCACTGGTCTATTGCTGCTTTTTTTTAAAAAAATAAGTTGTTTTAAAGGTTTTTGTAAGTTGTACTGGTTCTTGTATAAGTTAGAAGTACCAGGTAGATATGTTGTTGTTTTTTACTTCAAAACAGTTTGAATTTTCTCCCATAATCCTTCTTTCTTATTTTGTAAATCTAGAGACTATGTAGCAGCTATTTTACCAATACTGAAAGTCACAATCTTGAACTCCCATTTTGATTGTTACAACTAACTGGAGTTCCCTAATGCATACTTTTCACATATGACCACTAGAGATGTATGCCCAAAATTGGTATAACCAACCATATGAAGATTTAAGGCTGGCAAAGACCTTACTGGATGGAGGGGAAAGGTGTTTATTTGATGAAGTTTTTAAATTGTGAATCTAAAAAGTGGGACTGAGCTGACTCTGTTAAGAGGCTTTGGAGTGCTGTTTTTAAAAGGCAGACATTTAAGTGTGCATGTGTGTGTGTGTTTTGACAGATTTTTAAATTGAAGCATTCTTTGCCTGCAGGCACATCCAGTGTTTCAAATATTGCCTTGAGGCAGTGGTTGGGGAGTAAATGAGTTCTAGGTCTTTCTCCATGATACATTGGGCCATGGCATCATTGCTCCTCTTTTCCACTGAATGGATTAAAGTATGATTCTGCTGTCACTTAGACGATGCCTTCCAAAAAAACCCTGGGTTTTCATAAAGATGAATAGGAATTCCATTTATTTGAACTCTTTATATCTCACAATTTGACTCCAAATTGACTTACAAACAGCAAGATAAATATATGTAGTGCCTGGGAGTCAGTGACTGATCTCTGGCTGCTCCTTCTTAGAGGTCCCTTCCACACATGCAGAATAATTCACTTTCAATCCTGTTTCAATCCACTTTGCAGCTGGATTTCACTGTACAGAATAGCAAAATCCACTTGCAAACAATTGTGAAAGTGGATTGAAAGCACATTATTCTGCATGTGTGGAAGGGGCCTAGACATAGCTTGAAAGAGAGCCATCTCCTTGGGAACAAAGGGTCATTTGACCACTGGCTGGTTGTAATCACCAGAATGAACTTCTCCTGCTGTCTCCAGGCCCATTGGCAGATATTTTCCACATCCAAATTACCTAATTCAGTAAAACCTGCAATGCATTTTTCAAGGATCCTTTTTGTAGTTACATTATTTAAAGGTTGAAATGAAATGTCATACTATCGAAGGCTTTCACAGCCAGATTCAACTGGTTCTGATGGGTTTTCCAGGCTGTGTGGCCGTGGTCTGGTGGATCTTATTCCTAACACTTGCCTGCATCTGTGGCTGGGATCTTCAGAGGTGTATCACAGAGAAAAGTCTGTTTCACACTGTGTCTAGTGAGAAGGGAAAGTTTAGTGTGGTATATTGTCCATGTCCCAGAGTGACGAACCAATCATTAAGTGTTTGGGTGGAACTTGCTATGCAAAAGTGTGGTTGAGTGCATTGTATTGCGGGTGGGGTTATCAGTCCATTTTTTAAGCACTGGGAGCCAAGCTTTGCTAATTTTCAGAGTCTCTTCTTTCTTATTGTAGTTGTCTTGGTGTTTGTGAATTTCAATGGCCTCCCTGTGCAGTCTGACATAGTAACCTTCTGAATTGTCCAGAATTTCAGTGTTCTCAAATAATGTCCAGTGTTGTTTAACACATGTTCTGCAACTGCAGATTTTTCAGGATGGTTAAGCCGACAGTGTCTTTCATGCTCTGTAATACGAGTCAGAATGCTGCATTTTGTTGTTTGTATGTAGACCTTTCCACAGCTGCAGGGTATGCGACTTCTGCATGTGTCTATTGCATACCTTGCAGTTGATGCACCAGCTGATGCACCAGCTGAAGTTAAGCAAAAGCATTCCAAGCCACCTGGTTTTCTAAAGTGATTGCACTGCCAAGCAGCACTCCCAAGTTGTGAACTTGGCTTTTCAAACAGAGTATAACCCCATCCAAGAAGGAAATACATCTCAAGTCCCCAGTCTGCCTTTCTACTAACCTAGATAACATCTGTCTTGTCAGGATTAAGTTTCAACTTGTTTATCCTCATCCAGACCATTACTGACTCAAAGAACCAGTTGAGAACATGCTCTTGCTGAAGTGCTTCAGCTCAGTTAAAACGGATTGGTACTTCTTCATACAATGGTACTTTTTCAGTCATGAAGTTCACTGCCACAATATATGGTAATGACTATTTCTTTTTTAAAAGGTGGAACTAAGATAATATTGGCAACTTTGGTAGCTAGGATTTATATACTAATTTGACAATATATTATGTGTAATTCTGAGAGATATTTTGATGAACCAGCAAACCATAATGAGAGTTTTCCCATCTATTTCCATCTTTTACAGATAAATCTAAAAGAGGTTGGAGAATTGTATAAAATACGGATTGGCCATGACAACAGTGGATCAGATCCTAGTTGGTATCTAGAGGAGATTAGAATTCAAAAGGTAGATTCACAGTCAGAGCAAGAAATATGTTTGCCTCTTGGCTGCTGGCTAGCTGAAGATCAAGATGATGGAGACATATGGAGAGAAATAGCAATCAGGAGACCTGAAAAAGCACTTCTCCCATGTATGTCTGAGTATTTCATTTTTCCTCCTAACATATACATATGATGATACTCCTAATTTTTTTTAAAATGAGCTCAACATGTACATTTACTCCTGAAGTAATTACTTTGGATCCCATGATCCATGACAGTGGTGGTGAACCTTTGGCACCCCAGATATTATGGACTACAATTCCCATCAGCCCCTGCCAGCATGACCAATTGGCCATGCTGGCAGGGGCTGATGGGAATTGTAGTCCATAACATCTGGAGTGCCAAAGGTTTGCCACCACGGATCTATGAGCACAATCTTTCAGCAACTTCTGCTGATAGATTGTGATTTCCAACCCTGTATTTTGAGGACTTGAAATGGATCTACTGCTTGTCATTTAAATCAAGAATATTATGTCTGTTTAATCTGAGACTTGAAGCTTGAAAGGAAAGCTACTGTGTTGGTTTTTGTTTTTGGATGAAATAGACTTGAATCTTTAAAAACTGGTAGTTTACAGAACAGTGCTTTTGAATTATGACTCAAACAATCAATGTGGCGAGGAATTTTATGTTCATACCAATTAAAAGATGGTCATAATATACATGTGATTTCTAAAAAAAAGTCAATTATGTGTCGGGTCCTTTCAAAAAAGAACACAAATCTGAGGTCTATTCTACACAGCACACATAAGACTTCCTGAGTCTGTCTTAAAAAGAACTGTCTTGGTTTTTTCCTACTACACAGCACAAATAAAACATCCCTAGGACGAAGGCTTTCACAGCCAGATTCAACTGGTTCTGGTAGCTTTTCCAGGCTGTGTGGCCCTGGTCTGGTGGATCTTGTTCCTAACGTTTCACCTGCATCTGTAGCTGGCATCTTCAGAGGTGTATCACAGAGGATGCCAGCCACAGATGCAAGTGAAATGTTAGGAACAAGATCCACCAGACCATGGCCACACAGCCTGGAAAACCCACCAGAACCAGTCCTTAGGATATTTTAAAAATAACTGCTCTTAACTTTGTTGTCTACACAGTGGACATCTTTTATTTTTCCCACCTTCCACCCCCTTCCTCGGTTAGAGAACTTCCTTTCATTTTCAGAGCAGGGGATTGCTGTGAGTCAAGTGTGACTTGATGGCAAAACAACAACAATTACAACAAACAAAACGTAAGAAGAATAATGGAGGCACAGATTTAATCAATATTAGTCCCATGAAAGATAATGGTAATCTTTCAGAGTTAATAAGGGTTTGTTATGGTCAATCCTGATTTGAAAATGATCATGTTGTTTTTCAAATCAGAATATTTACTCAGCTTTATTAACAAAGTTCCTATGATGGCTATCTTGACCTTATCTGACATATACTTATTGAAATATATTCAGAAAATGTATATGAAAATAGAAACATTGCATAGGTTAGACCTTTTCCAAAGTACAAGTTTATGATTTCAAACTACCCATTGATTCAGTATATTTAAACTAAATAGCAACCGATGAGTTTTTACAGTATGAGTTTTTACTTTTAGCTCTTCAGAAATTAGACTTAAATTTGCCATCTGCATTTTCCATATAAATGAATAATTGCTTAGAAGCAACAAAGTACACCCATTATAGATTGTTAAAGAGAACAAATGGGGTATTATATGATGCCTAATTACAATCCAATATAAAATTAAGATCCAACTAAAAAAAATGACAGCAATATTTTCACTTAATTAAAAAGGGTGTTTTGTCAAAAGCCATAACAAAAAGCAGAAAATATATTTTATAAACTATATTGAAATGTAACAGTTCTTTTGTTAAGGTTCCAAGTTACCAATGGACTTCATTACTCATCTTTTTCACTGTTTGCCAGAATATAACAATAAACCTGGCTGCTCTTAATCAGTCTTTGCTTGATAACTTTCTACCACAAACAATGGCAGTTACTATAATGTTTGCAATCCTTCATTCAACTTTTGCTGTGCCTCATCTTGACAGTTTCCCTCTTCTTGCTTGTCCTTTTTCATGACCCTCGTCTGTGCAAAATGCTGACACTGAAATAGTCTATCTCCTGACACTTTGCCCCAGAATTCCCTGATCTGAACTTCCTGCTTTTTATGCTTCTGTTTACTGCAGCATATTCTCCACCTGTTTATTCCCTCTTCCAGCTGCATATTCATATCTCCCCTTTTGACTTTAACATCCGTCCAGAAACCTTCTGCTAGTTAGTTTTGATTCTGGGTGTTCAATTAATAGGTAAGCAGAGGTGGAGCTACAGGGTGTACAGGGTGTGTGCAATGCGCTGGGTGCACTCCTGTGGGGGTGGAAAATCGAGCCCCAAGGTCTCCTGGGAAGTGCAGTTCCCACCAGGACATTTTCAGCCTCAAGTGAACAGGCTGCTTTTTCCAGCCTGCACTTTCATGCTGAACTTAGGTAAGTGTGTGTGTGTGGGGGGGGGGGGGGGGGCAGAAAACCTCAGAGTGCGCACTGGGCACAGTATGGCCCAGCTATGCCTCTGTAGGTAAGTGGTAGACAATCAGCACTGAAAAACCTCTACAATGAATTACTCAAAACTTATCACCACCTGCAAAACAAACCAATATAGACAGACACCAGTAGATGAATGGTTTGCTGTGTGGTTTCTGGGCTGTATGGCCATGTTCTAGCAGCATTCTCTCCTGATGTTTTGCCTGCAACTGTGGCTGGCACCTTCAGAGGATCTGAATGCCAGCCACTGATGCAGGCGAAATGTCAGGAGAGAATGCTGCTAGAACATGGCCATACAGGCCGGAAACCACACAGCACCCCAGTGATTCCGGCCGTGAAAGCCTTCGACAATACAGATGAATGGTGTGCTTGGTTATTTAAGTCATGTGTATTTAAGTAACTTGTCTCAGTCCTCTTCCGCATGGGCAAATTACAGCGAGTTGCAGTTGGGGTTAAGCAACCCACATTGCCGTCGGAGCATTCACATGCTAATGAATGGAGCCCGCAGAGGCAGTGCGGGTTGCCATTGTGCCTTTGCATGGAGGCACTTTTTTTCCCACTCTCCTTCCTTCACTGCATAGCCATGAAGCCAGGCAGGCATGGACCTCCACAGCCATGCTGCCATCCCTGTGCCTCTCCGTAACTACACAGCAAAGAGGTGGGGACTGAAAAAAAAGGGAAACTTTTTTCAGAAAAAAACTGCAATCCATGTTAAAATTAAAGAATCACAGATAGTGCAATTCTTGAAAAACCTGGGTTGCGGGGATTGCAGAGTGGACTCACGTTAGGTGCAGAATCTGTGCGAAGTTTCCCCCCAACATGGATTTTATCCATTCCGATAAATTGATATTAATTAACCTTGCTCCTTTTATTCCTTCTTCATATTTTTGGTTCTTTTTGGATTACAGAATATGGTTTAAGACACTCATTTCTGTGTAGTAAAACAATATCTTCAGACATATATTATGTTCTGTTTACATTATTGCATTTTGTTTCTCATTTGACAGAGGATGTGGCAGTTTCCTGTTTCTGGGCAGTTTGGTGTAATTTAATGCTTCTGAATACAAGATCCAATGGCCTCAAACTGTTGCAGGAATGCAGAGAATCAGGAACTGAAGGATGATTCTAATAGCTTTACATGCACTATGTGCTTTGTCTGCCTCAAAAAGAAGGCATTATTATATTGTATATCTGCTGCTGATAGATAGTAGTATAAGGTTTGTGTGTATTACAAACACAAAATGAAGGCCAGTGAGAGAAAGCTAGAGACACAGAGATGTATGGCCCAATCATATTAACAACTGTATTGAAAGCACAGCATATAGGCAACAAGGAAAATAGCTTTCTTTACTAAGATTGAACCAAATCTGCTATGTTACATAAAGTGCAGTGAGTCACTCTGTGAGGGCAAAAGTAAAGCATGTTCTGTAGCTGCCCTGAAGCAATGTCTTGCTAGCCTTTTGTGTCTGGAGAAAGAGTAGAAGTTGGCACAAACTTTATTTTATTTTATTGCATTGTCTTCTAGTAAGGAAAGGGATCTGAGTTGTTTATTTATTTTATTAAATTTATAACCCGCCCTTTTCCCAGCTGAGATTAGGTTCAGGGCAGCTGCAGGAATTTAAAATATCAATAGTACAATAAAGCCATATAAATAAAACATAGCTAAAATCTCAACAGTGAATCCAATTGATGATGATTAGAACAGTATCATCTGATAGAACCCGTAGCATACAACCCCATCTCAGCAATTTATAATATCAGATAATGGGTACATCAGAAAAAAGGGGAAGAATATTATATTAGTCATTCATAGACAGCTAGTAAGAAAGGAGACTGAGTTGGAAAGACTTCACTTATCTGCTGGGAAGATGGTTCACAAAAACTGGGCATACTGGTTTAATGTATTGTAGAAGGCTTTCACAGCCAGTTTCAACTGGTTGTGGTGAGTTTTCTGGTCTGTATGGCCGTGATCTGGTGGATCTTGTTCCTAATGTTTTACCTGCATCTGAGTCTGGCATCTTCAGAGCTGTATCACAGAGGAAAGTTACACACTGGACACACTGGACCCACCACAACCATATTGGTTTAGACTTTTGCATAGTAACACAGGGAAAGAAAGAAAATAAAATTGGATTTTGCAGAAGGGCCGAAGAAGAACTACTAGAGAATTTGAATCACGCTAACAGGGGGCCCCTGAGAGGAATGTGACAACCTGTTTAGTATTACACTGTTGGTAACCTTGGGTATGGTATTCCAAATTCTCTCACAAGTTGTTATGAAAAGGAGAGAATTATGGGTACCACTCTGAGTTCACTGGAGAAAGAGCAAGATTAAAATGTGATGGATATAGTGAAATGTTGTTTAGGCAAGTTGTAAGGATTGGTGGGTACAAATAATGTCAATTTTATCAATTTCAGTGGTGGTATACGAGATACATGTATATACAGGGTCAGAGCCTGATGCAGAAACAAATGCTAATGTGTACATTACTCTTATTGGAAACAGAGGAGATTCTGGAAAGCGAAAACTTCATAGATCAAAGAACAATAAAATCAAGTTTCGGCAAAATCAGGTAAAAAAAGTGTGCAGAACCTCATACTGGAATTAATAGGTAACATTTATTTGACAAATCCAGATTGTCTAATCTTACTTATTTGTTTCTGACAAATTATATTCAGCTGAGTTCTTTTGTCAGAAATATTTACAGTACATACAAACCATTTGTCTCCCTGAGTGACTACAAGCGTTTACTGTGTGTAGCTATAGCAAATACAAAATTTTGCTTATGAGTTTTGAATGGAAAAATTATGATATCAGTTAGCATTTCTTTTCTGTGAGTTTTTTTCCTTGACTTTCTTTTTCATGGAACAGAATGGTTTTGTATTATGAACAATGTTTGGTACAAAGTGATGTTCCTTCCTTTCTGGTGCTGTGAGCACTACCTGGGCTCATAAATGGCATGATGTTTATACGTAGGCCAGAGAAGATCAACTTCATAACTGGTTGTCCATGCAGGACTGCTGAGAGAGGGATAGGCCTGGGGACTTGAACAATCCACCCTACACAATGTTTGTAACCTCAGGGCTTCAACATAGCCAGAACTCTCTCAATATATCTATAACTCTTGTTTGTTGTTGTTGTTGTTGTTAAGCCTTTATTGGCATTAGAATATCTATAGCTGCATGCTTTCATCCTTTTATTAACTTAAAATCATAAATACTCTCCTGAAACAAAGATCACTTTTTGTTTTCAAACTGAGCAAAAAGTTAAAGAATATGATTATATATTCCCAGAAAGCCTTTTTTTATTTTGCTGAGTTCTTTACTTCCCTCACGTCCTTAGACTTCTCGTTATCTCCTTTAAATGCATGGAAGAAGAGACAGAGGAAATGTTTTTCCAGATGACCATGTTCTGACAGTTCTATCTACATGGCCAAAAGCATGTCAATCTTGTGTTCCTCAACATCAACTCTCCATGCAACACTGCAAGCTTAAACTCATCCAAATTCCTTTTTATTATAAGCCTCAATCCCACATGTTTTTTACTATGATCTCCTGCAAGGACTTTTTGGATAGTCAAAGAAGCCAACTTTACCTCTTTTCACCATCAAACAAATTTCATATACTGGTTCTGGTGGGTTTTCCCGGCTGTGTGGCTGTGGTTTGGTGGATCTTATTCCTAATGTTTTGCCTGCATCTGTGGCTGGCATCTTCATAGGTGTACCACAGAGGGAAGTCTGTTACACACTGTGTCCAGAGAAGGAAATGTTTGGGGTATATATTGTCCATGTCCCAGGGTGGGGAACCAATCAGTAAGTGTTTGAGTGGAACTTGTTATGCAAAGATGTAGTTGATAGTATTGTATTGCAGTCCCGGGAATGATTCACATTTATCAGTCCCGGGAATGATTCACATTTTCATGCCCTGCAGCCGCAGTAGTATTGGTGAATGCGAATCCTGTGTTTGGGGGGGAAGTCTGTTCATGAACTTAGCATGCCCTTGGGGTTTGCTTTTGGTGTTTTTAAGTACTGGTAGCCAAGCTTTGCAAATTTTCAAAGTCTCTTATTTCCTGTTGAAATGGTCTTGGTGTTTGTGAATTTCAGTGGTTTCCCTGTGCAGTCTGACAAAGTAACCTTCTGAATTGTCCAGAATTTCAGTGTTTTCAAATAAAATGTTATGTCAAGTTCTGTTTAAGACATGCAACTGCAGATTTTTCAGGATGGTTAAGCCAACAGTGTCTTTCGTGCTCCTTAATATGAGTTTGAATGCGAGTTTTCCGGACACACATCCCGGAAAACCCACCAGAACCAGTTGAATCCAGCTGTGAAAGCCTTCAACAAAACTTCATATATCTTACCAAAAATGGCATGAACTGTCCAGGGTTCCATGGATGAAAAGTATGATATAAATGTAATATAAAGAATGAATAACATAAAGAAATTCATGCTCACTTGAGTATTTCAGATAATTTTCCAATTTCTACAGAAATTCCAACCTTATCTTTAAAAATCTTCCACAAAAGTGAAAGCAGTTTGTGTGTTTAGCAGAAGAGCTACAGAAAGGAAGTCAGTGTACATGAACTGTTGGTTCTTGGTTTTCCTGTGAATAGCTTCAAATTACAAACTGCTTTATGACCTTATATTTCCTAAGAATACTTTCCAGATTCTTAGGAATAGCTTCTAAATGGGAAACCCCATTAATTCATTATGCTGGCGGAAAGACAACCACATGTCTCTGGGTCTTGGCTTAATCAAATTGGACCTTGACATGAGCTGGACCTAGATTTTGCCCAGATGAGGTGGCCAGTTTCAGCTTCATCTTCTAATTTCTAGCTGTGATGCATTTCCTATTGTCCCAATGAGCAGATTGCAATGAGAGAGGTATTGTAATATTCAAGTAGGGGAAAAAACTTTTTTGTCTCCTGTGAAACAATATTCCTAGGATTAAACCCTAAAAACATTTACAAACTAAGTTCAAGATTTGTGCAAAGCAGGTCCATTAGGAGGCCCAGAATACCATTTAAATCCCTGAAACGTAAAGCATCTATTAATCTGTTATTTTTATAGTTTATTGAAGTACATACTGTTGGACTTCATATTAAAATTTGTATCTGTGCACTTTATATTAAAACTCATATTTCATGGGACCTTGTCTGTCTCCTCAGATGGTGTTTTTTCTGTTGTGTGACTCTTGTTTTTCTGTTTTTGCAGAGTGATGTGTTCTATATAAAGGCAATTTCTGTTGGAAATCTGAATAAAATTCTCATTAGTCATGATGGAACTGGTCCAGGTAGAGTTAATTTCCTACTGATAAATCTGTTTCTTTAGATGTTTTAAACAGAACATCTATTTTCTTGTGTGCAGTTCTTAATAAGATCAGTTCAGTGTTCTTACTAGACAGAGAGTACAGTTTATTTATTTATTATTGTATTTATGAGAATTTATTTCCTGCCTATCACCAAAGTCCCTGGGCTGGTACAGTAATAAAATACCATAAAAATACAGTCATAAAACAATCCTAAAAATTCCTACGTAAAACATCCCCGTCCCCCACCCCAGAGGCGGAGCTACCAGGGGACGGGGGTGGACGTTGCACCATGCACATGCCTGGGGGGCAAAAAATCACTTCCCACCCCTATGGTGCCCCGCCCCCCATGACTCCCCCACCCACGCACCCCCCATGCTTACCTTAGTTCAGCCTGAAAGTGCAGGCTGGAAAAGCGGCCTGTTCACTTGAGGCTAAAAACGGCTTGGTGGGGACTACACTTCCCAGGAGACCTTGTGAACCCCAGGGTCTCCTGAGAAGTGTGGCATGCAACATCAACACTTTGCAGGATGAAGCTAAAGAGATTAACATCTCCCAAGTATTCACAGGTAGATCACTGAGTGGGTGGTAGCTGGATGATTTCAAGCTTTCCTGGATTGTTTAGAACCTTTCCAATCAGGTTATAGGCCCAGTTGTGAAACTACAACCGCTTTGGTTACTTGAGTAGATGACGTGTGCCCAGAGTAGACAGAGGGAGTACAACTCTGTCAATTCTCTTAGATCTCTCAGAGGCTTTCGATACCATCAAACAGTTTATCCTTCTGGATGACTGTTACAGGTTTCAATTTGGAGGCTCTGCTTTGCAATCTGGATTGACCTGTCCATGTTTTGCCTTGTAGCAGAATTTTAGCAGAATTTTTTCCCTCTCCATGGGTGAGAGGAAATTTAAACAAAACTTTGCCTTTCGGTGTGAAGTGCAGAGGTGGGATGCAGCCATGGGTACAACAAATTTCATCAAGTGGGGGATGCAAAATCGCCCCCAGGGCCCCCTGCAGCCCCCTGCCCCTCATGGCACCCCCCACGTGTATATGAACTGCATGAAATAATACAATATATAGTAATTCTATTTTTTTGTTCATTGGTATAGAGGTTGGGAAAGTATTATAGGTAAAGATTTTTCATTTTCTTTTTTCCCCTTGAAATTTATATTGGAAAAAGAAGAGTTTAAACTACTCTTTTAGATTAAGGATTTTGAATCTCTCCCTCTGTTAGTTTTCTTTCAAGTGGAATAGATAAAGTAGTTATAGGAATCTGAAGGGGAAGTAGAAAGTAGGGAGGGAGGGAAATATGGGAAGGAGGGAGGCAATATAGGATGTTTTAGTTGGGGGGTTGAGAGAGATAGACAATTAGATATGTTTGTAATATGTTAACAATTGTAAACAGTTTTTGGTTTCTCTCCTCACTTATGTTATTATTTAAAATCAATCAATATAATTATGTAAAAAAGAAATAATATAATACCTTTCGTTATATCGCTTTTTTAATACTTTAAACAGTCATCATTTGAATCTAGAGGCGGGGCGAAGGGAAACCGCACCTGGGATGCACGCACCCTATGTCCTTGCCGCAGCCCTGCCCAGGAATGCCCCGCCCCAGAATGCCTGGCCACGCCCCATTGTGCCCCGCCCAGCCCCATTGGCACTACTCCACTGTTTGAATCCCACCACCATCGGAAACTGTTACTAAAAATCCCACCACTGGTCAAGTACTTTACTGGCACACAGGTTGTATCTGTTAAAAATGCTTTATTAATAATACACTTTGGTGTCAAAAGGTTAGTGAGATGATGTAACAACACTGAAGGCCCAGAACACCCCATGTTGTTGGTAGCCACTTCTTTTTTTAAAAAGGATAAGATGACCAGTTCCTCATTCTACAGCAGTGAAATGCTCAAAGTTTAAATTAGTTTTTTTAAAAAAACCTCAAAATATTGTTTGTTCCTTGTATTCAGACCATGGTTATTGTTATAGAGTGGCAGCAAAATTCTTGAATCTCAGATAGAGGTCTTTCAACACCACCACCTCATCTCCTCATCTGATCCTTTAATTGGAGACCCCAGAAATTGAACCTGGGGCTTTAGGCATATATTGTGAGCCATGATCCTATCAGTAATTAACAATGACATCACAATCAAGCAACTTGTAACATTTTAAAATATTGCCTTGTGTTTCTTTAAATTGAGAGGTAAGCTGTAGAAGAAAGGGGGCTGAAAGAGGGCTGGGAGAGTTAGGGGATTGGTTGATGCTGGAGAGAGACTATGGAGAAGCTGAACTGAGAGTCAGAATGTGTGTAAAACGTAGCAGAGAGAGACAGCTGTCTGGGTTGGAGACTGACAAAGATTCAGTTTGAAGTAAACTAAATCAGGGTGTTTGGAACATTGAGAGACTAGAAAGGGAGTCATATCATAACAGGTCTCAGAGATGTAAAGGAGTGAGAGAATGGATTGATGTAAAGAGAAGGTCATCTCAGCAGAAGTTGTTGCCTCAGTTTGTTTTATTTATTGTAAATTATTTTTGAAACCTTTAAGTTAAAAAACATATATAAATAAAATTTTAATTTGTGAAAAGTATCCTGGAATTCCACGCCAGTAATTTACCAGGACCACATAACCCTCCAAATCTGCTATAAAGCTCAGACACACTATTTCAGGGGAAAGTACACAGGAGTTTGGAATTAAATTCTTGTTGGTAGTGAAATATAGAGGAAGAAAGGAAGGAATAAATAAACTGTATTTTGCACCTATTATATTTATTTGTAAAAAAATGAGTGAGCATTGCCCAGCTGTTTTTAGGTAAAACCACAGGAGCTGGGAAAACATAGTATTCTTTGCATCAAAAACACTTCCTTGAGCAAAGTTGCCTGGAGATCTTTTCCCAACAATTTCAACATGCTTCTTGTCATTAAATCACAGGTAGTGGTTGGTTCCTTGACAAGGTCATCATCAAGTTTCAAGAAGGAGAGGAAGAAGCAGTAATTCTCTTTCCGTGTGATAGGTATGTAATTAATCAATTATTTCCCTTGTGAGTTTCCACTGATTTTTAAAGCAGCTTATTAGATGTTCCTCCCAAGAGAATCAGGAATTCAGACAAACTTCTGTGAAAGATAAGTTGCCCATCACTGCATGACTTTCTGCAGGATCTTTCCCTGTAGTGTGCCCCTGCAACAGAGGTAGATTCCACACTTAACCATTTGCGGAGAGCCCTAAGAACACATCCCTGGCAGTAAGTGTCATTAGATAGACTGAAGGAGTATTCTGAGTAGGCCTGTTTAGGATTGCTCTCTTAGTCTATGACAAGTGGGGATCTACAAAGAATCATGGGGGGGAGCGGGGGTGGGTGGGAGGAAACCGTAATTGCCCCCTTCTGTCTTTGACACTGGCTCCCTCCCTATACCTTTGAGTTTCCTCTTCTTTTCCCAATCCCTGTCCCCCCTTTTTTCTAACCTCCTTCTTTGGTTCATCACTGTCACAGCACTGTTGTCCATTCTTGTACAAAAGATCCTTGCTCTAAGATAGAATATTATGTGTTATAGATATGGTTTGTGCATTCAGTTTATTTTCTACTTACTTTGGTGTAATGCCTGGATTATGCCAGGGCAGAGGCATACCAAAGGAAAATGGCACCCGTAGACTACTAGGTCTCCGGGTGCCCCCCCACTCAGAGGCATGGCCATGCCCCCAAGCCACCCCAAGCACAGAGCAGAGCTCCCCCTCATTCCTGGAGGCCAGGGGCGGGGCACTAACGCCATCCTTTTGGCATGCATCTGGGGACATGGGTGCCCCCATGTCCCTAGGCTGGTATGCCTCTGTGCCAGGGTTGCATTTAGTTAGTATCCTAAACTGTTGAGAGGTAGGACACTCTGTTATATCAGCAGAAAGAACTTAAAACATTGTTCTACACTGTCTCTATGTTTCTATGGTGACAACACAAAATGCTTAACCCTTCTAAATGCTTTTATGGGCAGCATAAAGTCATAAGCCTTAAGTATCAGTTTTTGTACTGAGTGAAGCATTTCACAACCATAAACAGCTAAAGAATCATATTTATCTCTCTTCACTTTGGTGGTGTTGTCATGCTTTTTAGTGTTCTGTTTAATTGTGTACAAGTACTTTACTGAACTGAATTCTTGAATGTGTAGCTACTGGCACATTTTTTTCCTGCTTGCATCATTTTGGTAAGGTTTGAATAGTGCCAAGATATCAATTTTTAAAAATCTGCTGATACAGGAAACTATTATTAATCCACTCAAAGCTAAATTTGTATCTGATTAAAATTAGATCTTTTCTTATCCCACTTTTGATTATCTTGATTGTCTAAATGTACTGCATCTCTTTCAAGTTGCATCAGCTTATGTAAATATTTGATTAAATATTCTGCATTAATCTACCAATATTCAAATAAAAGAAGTTATATTCAGCAGTTTCAATGATAGCTTAAAATGATCTTGTTATACTGGCAAAGGTACTATTTATATAATTTTATTAAGCTAGGTTTAAATCAAAGGAGTGCATTTGAAAAGAAGCTGGGTCAAACAATTCTCTCTCTTAACCTCAAAAAGAATGAGTGTTTCCTTTTAAGGAAGGGATGTTTTGCTAACACTGCATGCAATGGCTTGTTGAAAAGAAATATGTGCTAAATATTAGAGACAGTTATAATCCAGAGATTTGTTATAGGCACGAATTCTGAGATATGAACAGAATTTCTCTTTTCTGAGCAGCATGAAGTCACAAGCCTTAAGTATCCCCATTCATTCCAATAGAGGGACTCTGTAAATATATACATTCCTTTGTATATATGCTCTGATTCTATTGAAACTGTGTGTACTCAGTTGCTAACTATGGACATAGAAGCTTATATCTAAATATACTGATATCTTGATAGAAACACTTTAGTTTTGCCATCTTTGTCCAGAGTGAAAGGATTTATTTTAGGATTACAACAAGCTTCTACTTTAAAAAATAGGGTGTGTCCCCCTTTAAGGAAAGTAAGAGATAATTTATAAATATTAAGATTGTTCATTGCAATAATATTTAAACTTAGCAGAGTCTACTCTTCTTGTCATAAATACTAGTAAACAGGCAGTGTATGTGTAGATTTGCCATAGGAAATACTAACATTTCTCAACTGTCAAGGATGAGTGAACAATGAGGAGGGGGGACTTAAGCATATTTGCTCACCCTTAAATGTGTCACCTGAAGCTACTGATTAATATTTTTTTCTCTAGTCAGCTGACTAGATTCAGCAGAGAGATCTTTTAATATGAGTAGAGCAGCTGCTTCTAGCTAATTCCTACATCACTGGAGCTATTTTTAACATAAATAGGCCTTATATTTCTAACTATTTTTGACTATAGCACCTAGTACACATTTCTTCATCTGAATATTCATATTAACAGCAGTCACCCTAGATTTGTTTCTGAATTTATCAGAATTTGTATGCAGAGTTTTGTTCTGGCATGGTATCATGAATGAGCAGTAAAAGTGAAACGAATTGGGTGGGAGGAAATACTAATTTGAAAACTACCCAGGAGAGAGTAGGAAGTTCTGAAGATAGTCCCTTATATTCTCCTGACAATAACGTGAATTGAATTTGTTGCAAGTGCATATTCCTGAAACAAGCAGAGTTATCTTTGTTTAGGGTTCTGAAAAAAGATATGACTTGACAACTTATACTTAAAAACTTTGTTTAAAAGGGAGAAATAATGTAGGGTTTCATGGTATTAAGACTAATTACTATCTGTCTTCCCTGTAATTACTATCTTTATACAATGGAAGATGGCTAGATGAGTACCATGATGATGGGAAGATGGAGAGAGAATTAATTGCCAAAAGTAAGTAATGAAAATAAAAATCATTTCCATTATAATTATATCTGAAGCATTCTAATTAAGTTTAAGAATACAGAGAATAAGAATAATATTGTTTTTGTTTTTATTTTAGCAAATAATGAACTAAAAAAATACACTAAAGGTAAGTCAAACTCTATATACTCTTGTTGTGTTGACTTTGCTGATAATAATCTGTGGAAAGAGCATGTAAAGTCATTTAGATGAGTAAAGGAAAGGATTGCTCACCAAGAATTTTGGATTTCTTTCCAGTCTTTATTACTGGTATTCTGTTCTAAAATGTGTCAGGGGTTCCTCTGAGATGACTGTTTTGTTTATCCCAATATTACTGTCATGTAATAAATGGGGACAGCTTCCCTACCAAGCGAGCTGAAAACCACACTGCAAAGTGACAGTGAAAGCAATTTCAGGCCAGAGTTCATCAGGATATCCTCAGAGAATCCAAAAATAATGCCAACTTCAGCTCCATAGATACCAAGAACAGCTGTTTAGTGCAAAGCCATTTTCTTCTATAGGAGCCCATGGGCTGTAGAAGATTCTTTGAACCTCTCTAACTAGTTAGTTGAACATTTTCCTCTTCAGCTTCTGCTGTTGCCTCAATACCTCTTTCTCCTGCTTGGATGACAGATTTTTTTCCCAACAGACTTGTTAATGTAATTGAATAACTGAGAGATATATATTAGTGATAGTTTATTCTGTATTGTTGATTTAATTGTTTTGTACAGGGGCGTAATGCCCATTGGGCAAGGTGGGCAGCTGCCCAAGGCACCACCTTGTGGGGGCATTAAAATGCAGGGTTTGTTTTTGGTGTTTTAGTGGTTTTCCATTTTTGGCCTGCAGGTGGCTCAGTTTTTAGGCTAGCAACACCAACATTTCAGCGTATCATCAGAAGACTGTCCTTATGCTACCCCTCAGGTTTGGTGAGGTTTTGGTTTAGGGAGTCCAAAGTTATGGACTCCCAAAGGGGGTGCCCCATCCCCCATTGTTTCCAATGGGAGCTAATAGGAGATGGGGGCTACAGTTTTGAGGGTCCATAACTTTGGCCCCCCGAACCAAACTGTACCAAACCGGGGGGGGGGGTACCATGAGGGAAGTCTCCTGATGAGACCATGAAAGTTTTGAGACTGTGCCTTCAGAAATGTCCCCCCCCCAAGCCTGCAACTCCTATTGACAGCAATGCAGAAAACTCAATGCAGAACAAAGATTCTTGGGCAAATTTCTGGGATATTCTTGCAGGGGGTGCATTTTTGGACGTATCAGCACCAATATTTCAGGGTTTCATCTGGAGACTGTCCTGATGGGATCCTCCAAGTTTGGTGCAGTTTGGTTCAGGGGGTCCAAAGTTATGGATCCTCAAAAGGGTAGCCCCCATCTCCTTAGCAAAGAATGGGGGATGGGACACCCGCTTTGAGGGTCCATAACAGTTCTTAGAAAATGTGCGGATTACCTTGAAATATTCAGCACATGGATTGGCCCCTGCCAATCCCCCGAGGAGATGTGTGGTTGTGGGGGGGGGGAGTCCTTGCTAATCGGAAGGGAAGCAGTGAATTGTAGGCATGACAGGAATGTCTCAAGATGTGTGCTTTCTCCCTGGAGCGAAAATCTATGATGTAACACAGAAGCTGACAAGACTCATGATGCCCACCTACCATTATTCATGTGGGAACCAATGACAGTGCAAAACATAGTTTTCAGGATATCATAAAGGATTATGAGGCTCTGGCTAAGAAACTGAATGACCTTGATGAACATTTTGACTTCTTGGACCATAGTCTGCGATTTCTCAGTAGACCACAAATAGAACACGAGTCAATAGTGTGATATGGCAGTTAAGAAAGCCAATGCAATTCTATGCTGCATCAATAATGCTGTATCTAGATTAAGGGAAGTAATAGTACCACTCTATTGTGCACTGGTCAGACCTGACCTGTGTCCAGTTCTGGGCACAGTTCAAGAAGGATATTGACAAGCTGGAGTGTATCCAGAGGAGGGTAACTAAAATGGTAAGAGATCTGGAATCCATAGCCCTTGAGGAGAGACTTAGGGAGTTAGGTATGTTTAGTCTGGAGAAGAGAAGGTTAAGGGTGACATGTTAGCCATATTTAAACATTTGAAAGGATGTCATATTGAAGATGGTGATAGCTTGTTTTCATTGCTCCAGAGGCTAGTACACAGAGTAATGGATTCAAGCTACAGGAAAAAAGATTCCACCTAAACATCAGGAAGAACTTCCTGATTGTAAGGTCTGTTTGGCAGTGGAGTAGTTTGCCTCAGAGGCTGTTTCCGCACAGCCACGCTCAGGGGTTACATCGGCATATATGACGCCGACGCACCCCCCCGGGGCCGTTCGCACGAACAGTCCCGGTAGGGGCGGGGAAGACGGTGCAGCCTGCACGGAGGCTGCGCCGCCCCCCAAATGCCTTACCATCCCTCTGACCTTCCGGCGCTTTGCCCAAGCCAGGGGACATGCCCCCCTGCCCTGCGCAACAGCTCTGGCCTGGGCGATGCACCAGAAGGTCGGAGAGACGGTAAGGCGTTTGGGAAAGGGGGGAATGGCGCCTTCCAGCTGCTGCCGCACGACAGGGGTTGGAAACCGCTGTTTCCGAAAAAGAGCGGCTTCGCACCGCTCGGGGGCTGATTTTAGCGTCCCTGGGACGCTGTATTCCGCCCGTGCGAAAACAGCCAGAGTGTGGTGGAGTCTCCTTCCAAGTCTATGATTCTAAATGAGATGCAGGCCAGGAGACATCTGAACCAAATATTAGATTGATAGACTTTATAAGAAAGGATCAGTGACATGGGGTTAGTATTGAAAATTGCGGGTCTGAGTCAGCAGATTGGAATCTCCCTTAATATATCTAACTCTATCTTCTCCTGACAGGATTTGTGTGACTCATTCCTGTGACCTGCATAACTGTTAGTTCTCTGGTGCCTGCATCTCATAGTGTCAGCTTGTGAAAAATCCTTATATAGAAGGAAGGGGACAAAATATGAGTAGCAAATCAAAGAATAAAATGAAGGAAAAATCAAGAGGATTAAAATGCTGGGGAAAAACTATCAGGGGAAGAAACACACAAAAAAAGAGTTGTTAAACAGAGAAGTTGTCTTTACTTCATAACTTCCTTTGAATTTCTTGAAAATGTGCTTGCATTTCTCATATTAATGTTATATTAATGTTATATTAATGTCATATTAATGTTATATTTATTAAAACCTTGGTAAAATGCTGTGAGTGTTTACAGTCTCTACCAATTCATACCCTTCTATTGTGTTGTTGGTGGGATATTATTTGTGAGTGGATAGCACATTGCTTCAAAAGTGGGGTGGATATCTGCTGCACTTCTGAAATGAATTGTAGTCACAAAAACAACAACACAATCTTCATGTTCTCTTCAGTATTATAAATAGGACTTCTTTGTTAACTTTTATTCAACAGGACAGTGGAGAGTGCTGGTTAGGACTGCTCAAGATTCCCCAGAGCCACGGCAGTGCAGTAGAACCCTTGTGATTTATGGCTCAAAGGGGAAAAGTGATGATCTTCTCCTTTCTTCACAAAACTCAGGATATGTGTGTTTTCGACCAGGAGCGACTGATGAATTTCTTGTAAGTCACAGCTATACAGTGCAACATAGAGATTGCGATGACATCTTGATAGAGCCGAAGGATATATTCGAAATCTTTCTGCAGTAGTTGCAAATGCCATCTCCATTTACAGCAATGGGTTGATGGTGCTTTAGATTTTCTTCCAATGCCTTCCCTTATTCTTTTGCAATCTATAAATATTTCTGAGGCTGTCTTCAAGATGGAAAGGAATACATAACTAAAATGTGTTTTCAGCAATAAGGGCTTGCTTGGACATACATGTCTTCAGAAAAGAAAAAAAGCAACTACAGGTCATAAGAAAAGTTTTGAAACATAGTTAGATGTGAACCTAAATGATTTATTTCATTTCGGTTGTATGCTTACTGTTTAAAAACAAACTCTCCATTGTTGGTATGCTTTTAATCCTGCTTTGAATTCTTGTCTCATTTTCATCTAAACCTTGAACTCCACAAAAAGCTATGCAAAAGCTGCCCCATCACCTTTTTTAAAGCTTTGGGGTATGTGGCATTCCTGACCTGAGACTACAGGCACAGCTCAGGAAACTACTTAACCTTGGGAGGTGGACAATTCTGTAGCTTCAGTTTATGAACAAGGGCAAGCCAACTTCTCTGGCCCAACTGTGCCAAAGCATAGGCAACATTCCTTTAATACACTCTGTGGAAGCCCTCCACAGTACACATGCACAGCCTGGACTGGAGCGGGGCCACATACCATGGCTATCAGCCCTATGAGCTGCCTTTAGGGTTGCCAGATACCACCCCAACCACACACATACATTGGCAACAGGCAGGGCTGGGATCTTACCAGGCTTAAAATAAGGCTTAGGCTTCAATGTCATCGAAGCAGTGATGTTACTTTTGGTGACGTTGAGGGAGATATTCTGGCATTTGGGCACAATCTTTATGGTAGAAGCTGTTTTGCCCATAGAGTTTTGTCCAAATACCAGAATGTCTCCCACAACATTGCTGGTGTGATTAAGTTACTTCTGGAAGTGATGTCATCACATCAGTGATGTAGGAGCTCATTTTAAGCCCAGTAAGACCCCCACTGTCCAGCTGGATGGTGCTTAGGGAAGGGGGACTGAAGTGGGGGATCTCCTGCCAGGGTTCTGGCAACACTAAATGGCATGCAGTAGCATATGTGCAGTCATGATCCATAAGTTAGACACAGACTAATAACACAATCCAGAGAAATTAAACTCAGTTCTTTTTTATGGCAGTGCCCCCAAAGTACACAAAACTATTATCACACTGCTTTCAGTAAGGCTTAGTGTTGACTCAAAGTTTGCAGTGCAACATGGAAGCAGAATCTGGATTTCCTAGAATTTCCACTCATCCGTAGATGAAAGAGACCTGTTTTCCTGGAGAAAATGGCTGCTTTGGATGGTGGAGGGCAGTATGGAATTATATCCCACTCAGTCCCTCCCTTCCCCAATCCCCATACTTTCTAGACTCCAACCCGATGTCTCCAGGAATTTGTCAACATGGAGTTAGCAACTGTACACCAAAAAAAAGAATTGTTAGCAACATCCTATGTGGGGTGACATACAAGCTACGTTTAACATTCTGTGGACTTTGTCTATTTTGTTGAGGGATTTTAGGCCAAGCCAGTCTTTACAGAGCTGCCTATTGGTGTTGCTGGGTTGCTGAATAGTCATGCACCTTTTTCCTGCTAGAGGAATCTGGAACATTTTTTTCTTATTATTTTTGATTGACTGCTTCACGTGTATTAGAAGAGGCCTTTCTTGCATATCCTCATATTTGGGGCACTGAAGCAGAAAATATAGCCAGGCTTGTTACTCTTGTGGTAGATTTTCAAAAAATGAAGCAATTTAATTCGAGTCCCATCTGACCTTTATAAGCTACTCAGAGTAGAATCCATTAAAGCAAGGGTATGTTGGGGAGAATGTCTCATTTCAATAACAGAACAGAGGCTGGTAGAAAAGCTAGTTTTTCAGACACTTTGTAATTGTTTTGCTTGCAGTTATACTACAGCATGCTTATTCAGCATTCAGCATAGTGAGGTATTCCTGTAACTGCTTTTTTAAAGTGACTCATGTACCTCTGATAGAGTGATGTTAGTAATAATTTGTTTTATGGAGTTCTTCTTACCAAGTGTTCTAAGGATGCCTGGTGTCTCAGCAATATTTACCATAACTCAGTTAAGCAGGCTAGTAGAGTTATCTTCATATTACAAATGGGAAGGAAGGGGGTGAATTAAAGGCTTGCCTGCATGGTCAATACCCTCACTGCCGGCAAAAGTGAGACATCAGAGAACCAATCACATTACTGAGGAAGATTTCCACTGAAAATGGCATATTAACACATCCGTTTTGATGTTGATTGAAGCCAAGGATGTTTATTCAAATTGAGGTTCCTCCTTGCATCACAAAGACTGGATTACTTGTTAATGTAATCCTTGATTACAGGAAAGACACCACCATAGGTGACATTTTGTGATTACAATACGCTGAATTTCTAATCTTCATTGATGGACTAGCACTGGACTATATTTCTGGAGATTAGTAACAGTTGTACTGGAAGAATTTATATGGTTTAAGTGTATCACTGTATTATGAGTGTGACATAAGTAAGACATATGGTGATGGATATTGTATCTATATTTGTACACTTGCTTTAGTATAAATATATTTGTACACTTGCTTTAGTATAAATAGCATCATCAAGTATAAGGCAGTTGGGTATAACACGAATTTGTTTCTAGTATTGGCTACCACCAATGTCAGACAACTGAGTTTTGAGACAGGGTAAAAGAAAAAGAGTTTGGATGTATACCCGCCCTTTTCTCTCCTGTAAGAAGCTCAATGGGGTTTACAAACTCCTTGCCCTTCCTCTCCCTACAACAGATACCTTGTGATGTAGGTGGGGCTGAGAGAGTACTGAATGAACTGTGACCAGCCCAAGGTCACCCAGCAGGAATGGAGAACTAGGGAAACACATCTGGTTCACCAGGTAACACTCGGCCACTCATGTGGAGTGGAAAATCAGACCTGGTTTCCCAGAATTCAACCCACTGCTCTTAACCGCTGTACCACACTGGCAATCTGTATGCAGGTGCAAATGCACTCTGTGGGTATGTGGGTAGAGATTCAAATATTAGAGTAATACAAATCCATTGCTAACCTATTTTTTTGCCATATAGGCCCAGCTGCGTAAAAAAAAAAAGTCTGTCGAACTGACATTTTCATTCTCTCAACCTGTGTGTGTATTAAGTGCCATCAAGATGCTTCAGACTCATAGCAACCCTATGAATCAATGTCCTCCAGCCAAGCTCAAGTCTCGCAAACTGAGGGCTGTGGCTTTCTTTATAGAAATAACCCATCTCATGTTGAGTCTTCCTCATTTGCTGCTGCCTTCAACTTTTCCTAGCATTATTATTGTCTAGCAACCTACACAGGTAAAATAAGACTTTCAAACCCATTAAGTCTTTTCTTTTTCTCTCCCACCCCCACTAGCCGTCCTCATCAAAATATTCTGTGGGGCACAAGGTCACACTTGAAATTTAAGAACAGTTGGAATTAGACAAAAAAATATTTGGGAGCTATTCTGTTCCAAAAGCATTTGAGTGACATTAAGTTTTAGTTGCCTTCTTTATACCTCAATGCTGAGACTGTTTAAAGGATCGCAATCTTTTTGTTTCATGAACTCACCTATTTCCATTTGAGGGAATACAACTGGTTGCCATGGGAATGGCTGTGTAATGTTGCAATTAGCAGAAGATTACAAATTCGGCAAAGCAATACGCAGAAACAGAACAAAGATTCTACTTCTGTACAATTCAAGTCGATAACACAGTGCTGTATACACAAATTGAATTTCTTGGAAACAGCAGGTCTCATTTTGATCCCTGTCTTTGATTCTAATTAGTCCTATGTATATTTAGGCAACACACACAGTTGTCCCTACCCAACAACTTCAGTACTTACAGGAGGTTTCTGTGCACACACAGTGCTCTCCACAAGAGCAGGAGCTGCCCCACTCTCATCTATGCATACAGGAGTGGTACCACATGTGCAGTAAAGATTTGTTTTGCTGGCATGGAGCTTTCTCTGACACTAAAGAATAAGACTGTGCTGTGAGACTATCAACTTGTAAGTAAGCTCACTGGAAAAGGTGGAAACTCCTATGGGAGTGTGTATAGGACTAAGTAATACATATTTTGTAGTATATTTTTTGAGAAAGCATATATGACAACTTAGGCCCCTTCCCTCAGCAATTGTATAAACAGTTGTAGTTGTGATAAAGGAACCTGTTTTTCCTGTTTTCAGGTTCACATGCATCCATGCAGGCAGTGATTGGAGTCCATGGAAACAATCCGGGTTGCTGTCGCGCCTTCATACAGAGACCCGTCTATTTTAAAAAATTACTTCCCACATGTGTAGCTACACAGGCATGCACAAATGAACCCCTACAGCCATGCCAATGTTTCACGATATGACTGTCTGCAGCTGTGTAACTATGCAGCTGCAATTTAAAAAGGAAAAGGGAGACAAAGTGCCTCCTGCCTGGTCGGTTGCTTGCGAGTGGCTGCAATCTGGAATTTTTTAAAAGAATCGCTTATTTAGAGATTTTTTTAAAAAAAAATGGGTTGGGGGAAATACCACAGGGCAGAATCATTTTGGGGGCGGGATCTGGGTAAACCCCCAATGTGTTATTTGGCATCTTATACCTATGTTTATTGGCCTGTGCAGAAGAGGCCTCATTTTTTAAAAAATGTTCCAACCCATATAATGGCTCTAGATTTCAAGCCATCATGATCTTATTTCTGTGAGAGACACACCCACAGTGACCTTTTTCTAGCACACTGAATTTCAAGCTCTGTTATTTCAGTGAATAAACAGCAGCAATTCCAGACAATGTCTCATTATGTAACCAGCACTTAGGAGGACTGTTGCCATATTGACACCAGACATAGCTGTTATTACAATTGCTTTTACTGATCAGCTTTATTAGTTGATGTATATGTTTTAGCTTCATGGAGCTTTCCTTTCCATGAAGCCAGCCTACGTACTTGGGAATATGCCTCATTAAGCTTATTTCTGAGCAAACATGACTAGGATCTAGCTCCAAAGTAAAGCTAATTATGTTTGTCATACACACAAGATGTAAGCATCAGGGCTTTTGACAATCACTCCCTTCACATTCAATATTACGGCCCTGGCCCCTGCCTCGTGGAATGCTCTTCCACCAGCTGTCCGGGCCCTGTGGGACCTTGGTGAGTTCTGCAGGGCCTGTAAGACTGAGCTGTTCCACCGTGCTTTTGAAGAGGCCGGCCGCTGATTCGTGCCCCTGCTTTCTCTGTAGTCACATATATCAAGATTCTTTATGTACAGTATTTGACTGATGTACACTCACACTCCTACGCATTCATACAGCATGCTACTATGGTGTATGTATAATCACGCCATCTAGAATGTTCAGTGTTTTATTGAGGTGCACTGCAAACAAATTCAAATGATTCAAAAATATTGAGAAGAAATAGAAATTGTATATACACATTGTGTGGAACTCCTCATGTATCACATTACTACTTCAAAACCATGGATGCTACTTTGGAACTTCAAAATTCAGGAAATAAAACGAGTACAACTTTGACACAAGGGAGAATTATTTAATTCCACACAATCCCTAATAACTTCTGAAGTTGCTGATGTGTGACATTTTGTTACAAATCCTGTCTGAATTTCTCCACTGCTACTTTTGCCGTCTAGTTCAACATTACTCGAAAGATTTCTTGTTTCCAACTGGTGATTTAATCTCTCACACCAAATTTTATACTATCTTAATTCTGATTTAGTTCTTAGTTTGTTGGGAAAAGTAGTAGGTTCTCTTTACAGACAAGGCACAGATTTATAGTTGCCAACATTGGGTATGGAAATTCATGGCGATTTGGGGAATTTTGGGGTCAAGGCTTTGGGGTCAAGGCTGGGGAAGGCAGGGTTTGGGAAGCATAGGGGCCTCATCGGGATATAATACTATAGAATCCACCCTTCAAATGAGATATTTTCTCCAGGGGAACTGATCTCTGTGGTCTGGAGATCAGTTGTAATCCCAGGAGATTTTCAGGTCCCACCTGGAATGACAGATTTTCTTCTGTTGTCAAGCATTTTTATTATGAGTAAAAATGGCCTAGACTCATTGTGTTGCACACATTCATCCTAAAAAGAAATATCTTGAATGTGAAGGGATTCTGCTTTATACCTGAAATTTTCTTGCCTGCCAGCACTTTCACCTTTCATTTCAACAAGTAATAAGTGAACCATCAGCTTTTCCATTTATAGTGGCACCAACCAGCTGATATGTTTTAGTCATCTGTGAGCACTCAGGCTTCTACAGGAATAGGAAAAAAGGGAAGAGCACCATCACGTGTCCCTTTCCCCCTAAGATATCAGTCAACAAAGGAACAGTTCTGTCTACCTTGTCCATGTTGATTACAAAGAAAGAGAAAACTAATTAGGAGTGATCTTTCCCATATCCATCAAGATCTTCTAATGTAACAGTTGTTCACTATCTGTTCTTTCTCTGCCTACGCAAATAGAAAAGTCCTGAGAGAAGGTGAGCAGTGAAAGACATTGCATTGATTTTCTTGACATTTTAACCATTCACAGCAACCAAACATTGACATTCACAATTTCTGCAGCAAGGTCATAGCAAAGCCTCTGGATCTAGCATCACTCCATCAATAATATGGAAATAGCTATAAAAAAATATAAGGAACACATATTATTTAGAAAACACAAAACCATACTGAATTGGATTCAGCCAGCTTTTCTCACCCAATTGCCCTCCTTTGTACAGCTCCTGTCCTTCATGGCTTTTGCACATGTAGATCCTGTGCCATCTATAGACCTTTTGTGGTACTGGTAAGTCAAAGGGGACTGCCACTTCCTTTCCCCTAAGTAAAAAAGTTGTTTGTATCCAGCACCTTATCGTAAAAGATAACATTTGTCCTGAGTTGTTACATATGCAATTACCCTGTAGTAGTTATGATATAACATTCGCTCTTTTTAATGCATTTCAGTACAGTAACAAACACATGTATTAATTTAATTCCTAGTGAGGAAGTAGTTATATTATCACTAACTGTTTAATGAAGGCATCACTCATTTGAATGACAGATAATGTGGGTAATATTGCCAAGGTTTTTAACTCTGATATATTCTGGACTACTGAGGGGCTATGCCTTATGATGCCCTGTATTTATGATAAACCCTTCCCATGTAAGCAGGGGACACGTATATTCGTTGCTGTTTGGTGCCAGTTTAAGATTTTCCTGTTCTTCCTGCTGGTTTTTTTTTATTTGGCTTTTAACTAGATTTAATTTTTTTGTCAATTGTTTAAACTGATTTTTTTTAAAAAAATATCTTAGATAGAAAGGCAATTTTCAAAATAAACAAAATCAGATAATAGAAAAGTCTCTCTTAAGAGTAATGGGGTCTTTTTTAAAAGTCCATTGTTTCTTGTTTCTTTTTTCCAGATTGAACCTGCAGATGTTGGTGATGTGTACAAGATTCGGGTAGCTTGTGATGATCTGCCAGACTTTGAGGGCTGGCATTTGAAGTCTTTTCATATGGAGGAGTTGCACACTAATCAGGAGGTGAACTTTGACTGCAGCTGCTGGTTTTCTGCTAGCGAAGAAGACCAAGTGTTGGTGAAAGAATTCCCTACAGTGAAAGAGAACCAGAAACCTTTACCAGGTAAAAATAGCAGAAAAGGCAGGAACAATGCAGACTTGCCTTTGAAGATGAATCAGTCAGTGCAGCAAAATCAAACATTTGTTCAAATCCCTCAGTGTTTGATAAACCATAATGGCTCTGAAGCAGTGCTTCAGAAAGCCTGCAAATGTCTCTTAATTAAATAAGAAATAATGTCTAACCATTCCTGTATTCCCTGCATAACTATATGGGTAAGGCAGAAAGTTATAATTATACCAGTAAAAAGATGAAGCACATAATTTGGAGTAATGGAAGTTATTTTTGGTAGATTTAGCACTGGAGTCTTCTGCTTATCTAAGGTTGAATTACTGAAGTGATTATTAGGAATTATTTCCCTATATGATTAAAAATATTTCTCAGGGTGCTTATAAAATATTTTAGAGTTTAGACTCACTGAGCTTATGCAAAGTTGCAGTGGGCACTGTGAACTCCAAATCCATATCAAGTGTATGAACTGTAAAATTTAACTTAGGCTATTATAAAGTAACAAGCAGGGAACCTGCTAGGGCTTGTGGGAGGTATGTTATTTTCTTGTTCCCACTATTTACTCTTTCACTTCCCTAAAAGCCTTCATGGCCTCTCCCTTTCTCCTGCTTCATTCTTATATTTTAACCTAACAGCCAACCTCCCCTGTCTTTAGGTTTCCCACCTTCCCTCCCCCAGTAGCCTTTCCCTGGGAAAACTTGACCCAGTGGTTCTATGCTAGCTACCTCATCAGGCTCAGTTATCTGGGGTAGGAATGTGCAAAGACTTGTGGGGGCCACCTCACTTTTAAGGACTTGTACCCTGTATCCTTTTCCACACACTATTTCCTCATTCCCTTCACTGGCAGACCCCGTATCCAATCCCTTTTCTTTCATTTCCACCCCTCAACTAACCAACTTACCTTTTAACTACCTCCATATTTAGCTATATTTATTATTTCTTTACTTTACTTACTCCCCATCCTTTCCCATAAAACCCCCAAAGCAGCTTATAGTAATTCTCTTCTCCTCCATTTTGTCCTCACAATAGTCCAATCAAGTAAGTTATTCTGAAGTTGTGTGTGACTAGCCCAAGGTCATCCAGTTAGCATTCATAGCAGAGTGGGGATTCAAACCTAGGTCCCTCAGATCCTAGTTGACACTTTGACCCCACTGGTTTTCATGCAGTGACTACTGTTGTATTGTAGCAGACTGCCAGTTCTGGGTGAATCAAGCACAATGTGTTCTGTCAGGTTGTCTGGTGATTGCTGATACTCCTAAACTATTTTCAAGATTAAGATGACACCAGATTTGAGACTTCATCTGCCATTTTCTGGATCGTCTTTGTTCTAGAATGCTCTACTTGAGTCCTAGTGCCTTGAGGACAGTACTAGGTAGGCACCAGGACCCACATAGAGCATTCTAGAACAAAGAACCTCCCCTGGAAATGGCAGATGAAGTCTCAAATCTGGTGTCATATTTATCCTGAAAAGGGCATAGCCAAGGCCAAGACAGCCCTTAAAACAACCTTGCCCTTTGTTAATTAAAACCAGGGTTTTGAGAATGGCAACACTGCTGCTGTGGTTTCCTAGCTGTGGCCACTGAGGACATTTGTTTCTTAAAGCTACATGTATTGAATCTAATCTTCGAGGGGATTAACCTTCATTTTTCAGATTTCAGATTTTCTGTAAACCTGGAGTGTTTTTCAGATTTTAGCCTTGGAATTTATGAATCCACACATGTGTCACATTAGAATTAGATATATTGATAGTATATATACCATGGCTGAGTGAAAAAACTAGTCATAGCACATGTTGTTATTACACAGCTGACATTATAGACTTGATTTAAACTGAGCTTCTACAATGGGACACCCGCTCTGGGACGTGGGTTTCTCATTTCCATACTCCATCAATGTGGGGGTGAAAAGTTCTGCACTTGCCATACAGCACTTACAAATCTCATCTGCTGACTTTAAAACCCAAATTATGGAATGGTATAAAGTGGGTTGAACAACAAAAAGTTAATAACTGTCAGTCAAATAGGGAAGTCTGACTAGATAGGATGAATACGTGTTCAGCAACATAAAAGTCATGAATGCATGACGTCAGTGAGGTTACTGGTTCTTGTAATGCTCTGATCAGCTTTATCCATGTGTATATGAGATGTTTGTCAGCACTTTCTTTAAGAGTCCATAACCCGCTGTTGAACTTGGTGTTTCTTCAATTCTAGCCCCTGAAAGGTTTCAAAGGCTCCATTTTGAGACTAGCCTTTTGGGTATGTAGTCTGATCCTGTATTGGAAAGGTTGGGTGCTAGTGTTACTACTTCATTTTAGTTGTAGCAGGATTCGCAAAAAGTAAGCCTCTCTTTGCAGCAGCTGTTCAAATCCATATTTTCAATTTTCTCTTTTGTTGTTCTTTCCACTGAGCTGAGGTAGCTCCTGTTGCTCCATTCTCTGAATTGATTGGCAGAGGTTGAGGGAATCAGAAGCAGACTCCTGACCTGTATCAGCTGCAAGTCAGCTTCTGTTCTCTCAAGTTTTGGAGGCTGTGCTCCAGCAGCAGACTTATAGGCAGAAAAGTTTCTAGGACTGCAATGTTCAAAAGCTGACTCTAAACCAAGAGTCTTCTGATCCCATCCCCCACAACTTTTCTGAGTTGCAACAACCTTGGGACCCAGTAAAGTTTCCTCTGCAGGAGGTCACAAGATGACTTCCAGGTGACAGGTGGTTATTTGGAGTCAGCTTTAGATGGGCTTATTGATGCCAAATGGAACACAAATGCCTGAACAGTTTAAAACACTTTAACAATTAATCATCTCCCAGATCAGAAGAGGCAAAAAGACTCATACAGATGAGCCATTCTGGCAAATGTTTAAGTATTCCTAATCCCAGTTAACAATCCCAAAGGAACCTCTTTTATAGTTCAATTGACCGTCCTTCTTCTGTCTAGAAAAGCCCATTTTACTTCTGGTTAATATGAGGTCACCACTTGAAGAGGGATTATATAATTGAAAATTGTTCTGTTTGGATATTTTATTCTGTTGGAAGACAAAAGATTCTACCACGTGTTAAACTGTTGAAACAGAATTTCTTTTTTTCCTCTCCAGATCTATAATTTTATAGATTATAGACCATTATAGTATTAATGAGTCTTTTTATCCCATTATAGTGCATAAATATCTCATCAGTGTACACACGGGAGACCGCTGGGGCTCAGAAACCTTTGCAAACCTCTACATAACACTTTATGGTGAAAGGGGAGATACAGGTGTTAGGAAACTGCAAAATTCTCTCACAACAGGAGAAAAATATCAAAGGAACAAGGTAAAATGCAAGAAAAAATCTTTTAAATACAGTGAAATGTGTCACAAAAAAAATCCAGAGGCACTTTAAAAGCTACCAATATTCTTCTGTTTTAATCTTTAAAATCTTGCCCAGTTCCCTCCGTAGTGGAGCCCCTGGTACCTTATGACTTTTTGCCCATGGAAATCCCAAGTCATTCCCTTAGGAACCAGAAGGAGCTGCTGGGAGGAAAGGAAAGATAGGAAAAGATCTGCTACTGTCAACAAAAATCTGGCAGGATTTAACCCACTATATGCACATTTGCCCAGATATTGTGGTAATGGTCATCATATATCTATGCAATGAATGCTGGGAATCACCTTTGCCTAGCATAAACGAAGGGTTGTCGAGAAATAGCCATTTTTTTTCTTTTTGCAAACTGGACAGATTAGTTCTGCTATATCCCTTGCATTGTTATTTTGTCCATCTTAGCATACATGGTCCTTCCTTTCTCCATTTTATCTTCACAACAGTCCTAAGAATTAGGTTGGGATAAGACAATATCACTGTCTTCAGGAACCTAGTAATATTCATGGCTAGATGGTGATTTTTCACAAAGATACTTTCAGTTGTAGTTCAGCAACAGTCTAAAAGATAACCAGTACTATCCTGACTCTAGTACAAACTTTATGCATCAGAGAAGTTATTCAGGTAAAAAAGATTTTTTTTCCTGAAATGGCAGGGCTGCAGGAAGAGAAAGGAAACCTGGGACATTTTTTTAGGTTTGTGTTTTATCTTTCATGGTTTCAGTCTTTAGATTTAAGTATCCACAGATTTGGCCATACTGATTTTTCTTCAGGTGGATTCCTTTTTGGTGGAGGCTGTCTCCTTGAGCCATTTGAAAAAGATAGTTGTAGGACATGATGGAGAAGGGTATGGAGCTGGTATATACCTGAAAATGGTAACAGTGACATCAGAGAACTCAGATACAGAATGGCTCTTCCCATGCTGGAGCTGGCTGGATACTCATATAGGAATCTGTGATACCGTTTGTGACATTAAAACTATAGGTGAGTTCTACTCTAAGAAATTCTACTTGCAGGTTCATCAAGTGACCCTCGGCACATAATTACAAGAAAACTTCACATCTTGAATTTTTTTCCTCACAATGTTGTAAACAGCTCTACCTGCAAAGATGTATATTAGCCCTTTTAGTAAGGGCTGTTTAAAGGATTGCAGAGTTAATGGTGCAATTGTAACAGAATAATTTAGAGAGATTTTGACGGTGCTATTCAAGGATCTGGCTAATGTCTCTTGTGCAGGTTTTGCTTTGTGATATGTTGACTTGTCAGAATCACATAGTTTATTTCTATTTATGGCCTGATTGTGAATGTATTTTGATTAAGCCATTTCTTATCTCTACTTGCCATTATCTCTCCCTCTAGACAGGGTTTGCAGATGATATAGTAGAATTTGGGGGTCTTGATTGCCTCTATGTAAACAATTAATTAGGCTGCTGAAGGATGCTGTCTATTCTTGTATAATTTACTTCACAAACCCAATTGGCATCCATAAAAACAGCTCTGAATCTGAAATTTAAAACCGGGGGGGAAAACATTTATATTCTTAAAATCTGAAAGATACATTGCAGTAACTGTATTGATCAGTTATTATTGGAAAACTATTGCTATAGATATAACAAAACCTAGATAGTAGTGAGCACAATCCAGCCAAAGTAAAGCACTTTTAAGTCCCACTGATTTTAATAGTAGAAAGTTAAGCATGTGAGTAATGTTTTCTTTGAAATCAGTGGAACTTAAAAGTGCACTCCCACACCTTTTTTTAACCGCCATTGCTGATTAAATAAATTAGAAATACTTTTAGATGTTTTGTTTTCATCTCATCTCAGGTAAAAGATTGACATCTGTCTCAGCACATCGTCAAATCAACATACAGTCCTCAGGGGTGTGGATAATGGACATCATTGGGTCTGATGTGGACACTGAAACTGCTCCCATGCAGCTTACATTCAGTTTTTATGGAGACCTGGATTGCAAAAAGTTGGCTGTTCAGATTTCAGGAAAAACAACACAAGTCAAAGTAAATCGGTGTTTAATTTTATAAGAAAAAGCAAAGCCCTTGACAAAACTAAGAGGTTACTTAGATTAGATAAAGTGTGTGTGTGTGTGTGTGTGTGTGTGTGTGTGTGTGTGTGTGTGTGTGTGTGGTGTCTCCCATTCTATAATGCTTCAGAAACCTCTAAAAATGTATTATTCCTTAACCTTGTAATAACTCCTTTGAAGGTTTTTTTTTTAAAAATCAGCAATGACTTCAACAATTTGGCACTTTCCATTTGCTCGTCTATTGGCTGTACAAACTTTCAACTTTTCCTCAAGTCTTTTTAACTCCATTATATTGATTGGTTTGTATTTTTATCAGTCACTTGGAGCTTCTAAGAAGCAGGTTATATAAATATGTAAGAGGAATTAATACAGCTCTTGAATTTTTGGTTATGCTAGTACAACTAGTAACATAAAAGAGAAGTTTCTGGATTGTATAGTTAGCCAAAGGATCAAAGTTTTTCATTTTTCCAATAGTAAAAATAACAATGTTGTATAGTTTCCCCACAAAATACTATGGCTTTACAGCTTATGGCAAAGGTAGGCAACCTTTTTGGCTTCTACTGAAAAAATGGATCATGTACTAGTGAAGATATTGGTCTAATGACAAACAAAATAAGGGGGAAGTTATGAGTTTGGTACTTTTCCAGGTTCATCGGGACCAAGCTAATCCCCAATAGAATTGCCAGTTTCTTAGGAAATACACAGGTCAGGACCATATGTCAGCAACATAGTCTGATGTACCAAAATTCAGTGACTGTTTTGAGAGTAGCCAGTCAGTGTCGTAGCTATAGGTTTTTTTTATGGGGTGGGTTCAGGGGGGGCGCCATGCCCCCACCCGCTCCTGGGGGCATGGCCATGCCTCCCCAAGGCCCGCCCCTGGACTCAGTGCTTATAAAAGCTTCTCTCCAAGGCCAGGGATGACAGACTCCCCTGCCTCACCCACCCTGCCCTGCATCCCACCGGCTGGGCTCCCAGCCAGCAGCCGGCAGTCCCTTCTGCCCTCCCCTCTGGGCAGAAGCATAGCTAGGGAAAATGGAGCTTGGTGCAAAATCTGAGTTTTGCCCCCCCCCCCATGGGCGGCTGCTGAGATGTTGGAATCCACCCCCAAACAGCATCACTTTCAATAGTGTTTAAACTAGGGAGCCCAGATTCTCCTTTTGAATCCACCTTGGAGAATCTGGGGTCCCCAGTTAAAACAACATTGAAAGTGATGCTGTTTTGGATGGATTATCCCCCACCCTGGAACAGTATCACTTTCAATGTTTAAACTGGGGACCTCAGATTCTCCCTTTAAATCCATGCTGAAGGAGGTGGATTTTAAAGGAGAATCTGGGGAAATTTGGGGGGTACCTGCTGTCAGGGGTGCAATTGTTAAACTAGCAGCACCAAACTTTCAGGGTATCTTTAGGAGAATCTCCTTATGATATCACCCAGGTTTGGTGAAGTTTGGTTCAGGGGGTCCAAAGTTATGGACCCTCAAAGGTGTAGCCACCATCTTCTATTAGCTCCCATTGGAAACAATGGGGGATGGGGCACCCCTTAGGGAGTCCATAATTTTGGGCCCCTGAACAAAACCTCACCATACCTGGGTGGTATCATCAGGAGATTCTCCAAAAAAAATCCTGAAATTTTGGTGCTGCTGGCCTAAAAGCTGCATCCCCTACAGGCCAAAAACTGGAAAAACAGTAAAAATAAAAAAAACACAAATGGGGGGGGCGAGCTTCAGACATGTAATGGGGGGTGAACCTGGGAAACCCCCCCCCCCTTACCTATATCCTTGTGCCTAGTCCTGGTCTTAGGCTTTTTCATGCAGTATGCAGGACACGTTTGGGTCTGTCACTAAGTATATATACAGCAGGGAGATTGTTTATTTAAAACATTTCTATGCTGCTATTCCACTCAATTCAGGGCCCTCAAGGTGGTGAACATTTAGGTGTTTAAAACATGAAACATTTTAGATGTTAAACATTATTTAAAATAAATATATATTAACTATTTAAAACTATAGTAATTTGTAAAACATAACCATTAAAAACATTTAAAAACACAAACAGAATGGTAGGCCTCTTGTGCATAGGCCCTGGGAACGCCGGAGCGCTGGTGTACATGACACCAGTGCTGACCTGGGACCGTTCGCACACTTGTGTGCTGGCGGCCCCGGCGCTCGCACATCCCTGTGGTGGTGCCTCTACACAAGGCACGTTGCTTTTGTTTTTAAAACTTACCCCTTCTTCCTGCGTTGCTTCCTGCAATGCCCCGGGAACCGGAGGGCAGGAGGCGTGTCCCCTTGTCCCCATGGAGCGATGCACGAAGAGGCAGTAAGTTTTAAAAACAAAAGTGGAGGGTTGAAAAACAGCTCCTTACACCTGGTCTGCTCTGCACCAGGTGGAAGCCACTGTTTTCTAAAAGCCTCGCTCGGTGAGTGAAGCCTCAAATCACCATTGGGGGGGGGAACGGCACTGCCTTGTTTTGGAGGCGGCAGCCATGTGAAGTCCCCCCCCATGGTGTTTTTACCAGATCGACATTGGTAATTTTGGCCCATGCAGAAACAGCCTGTGTGAAGGAATACATATACCAAGTATTCATCAGCTGACAAAAGACAATCATAGAATCCCCCTGTAGAGAGAGTTCAAATGTTTTAGTGCTTCAACAAAGATGGACTTTTCTTGGGTTGCTACACATCTATCCTCAGATGGCAGAAACACCTGAACCAGGACTTCTGAAGATGACTGGAGAGGTCAGGTAGGTTTATATGGTAGTAGCTGGTCCTTCAGGTATGCTGGCCTTAAGTCATATATGGCTTTAAAAGTCAGTATCTTTGAGTTGGGTTGGAAGTGAATAGGGAGCCAGTGCAGATGGAACGAGACAGAAGTGCTACGGTCCCTATGCCCCATTCCAGTTAGTGTTCTGACCACAGCTTTCTACAATAACAGTAGCTTCCAGACAATCTTCAAGAGCAGCCCTACGTTGCAGTGTTCTAATATAGATGTTACCAGAACATGCCATCACAGTGGCAAGATATTCCCTGCCCATGAATAACCACAGCTGGCTCATGAGCCAAAGCTGGTAAAAGGTGCCCCTGCAATGCCCCGGGAACCGGAGGGCAGGAGGCGTGTCCCCTCGTCCCCCATGGAGCTGTTACCACCTCTTTGTCCAATAGGAGGCCCAGGTCCAAAAGCATCCCCATGCTATAAACTTGCTCATTTAAGGGGAGCCCCTTAAATAAAAGGAGATATTCCAAATTCGGGCTAACCTTTCCTCTCATCAGTATCACCTCAGTTTTGTCAGGATGAAGTTTATTAGCAAACATCCATCCAAAACTGCCTCCAAGCACTTGTGCGCAGTTTTTACAGCCTGTCTGGGTACTTCTGGATGTGCAAGACAGAGATTAGTATCATCTGCATACTGGTGTAAACTCAGCCTGAATCTCCAGATGGCCTCACCCAGCAGCTTCATGTCAATGTTAAAAAAGCATGAGATATAAGAGGAACTTCGCAGAATCCCAGAGGCCAAGGGGCCAAAGTACAACCTGTCTCAATTGGCTGATGAGCATACCTTTGTAATATTCAGATTTGTAATCATAGTTGTGGTTCTAGCCATATTTTATGTTTTCAGATAGATACTTCAATTATCCTATGTGTATATTTCTTATAAATAGGATGAAACATTAATTTCTTACATTTTCTGTTGTCAATTTTACATGAAAATTTCAATTTGAATACAGTTCTCAGAATCAGCCATGTGAATAATATTATTCCTTTGGATATGATGTGTTCAGTGTTGTTTCATTATAAGTGGCTGACAATGATAAAAATCAAATGTAATTGACAGTGAATTGTGCTACACCAGTGATGGCGAACCTATGGCACGGGTGCCAGAGGTGGCACTCAGAACCCTCTCTGTGGGCACACGCAAACAGATTTCGTCAGGGGGGTGGAATCGCCCACACACACACACACACATATCTAGGCTGGCCTGGGTTGCTGGGCTTGATTATTAGCATTAAACCTAAGACCTAATTTTGGGGAAGCAGTATAGGGAACCCTGTTAAGTGCTGCTAAACCCCACTGATTTTCATGCAAAGAACTAAAGCGTGATCCTTTACCTGGGAGTAAGCTCGATTGCTGGCAATGGGGCTTGCTTCTGAGTAAACCCTCCTAGGGTCGTGATTCACCCGTTCGAAGAGTTGCATGGTTGCTTCAAAGCAAAGCCAACAACTACCACCAAGCTTACTCCCGAGTAACACACGCCTCGGAGCCAACCATTTTTTCTAAACCAAAACCTCAGTATTCATGTTAAATTGCCGGGTTGGCACTTTGCGATAAATAAGTGGGTTTTGTGTTGCAGTTTGGGCACTCGGTCTCAAAAAGGTTGCTATCACTGTGCTACACTTTCCAGGAGGGAACCTTCTGTCAACTTTTTTCTCACACAGGATGAGCTGAAAAACATTGGACCCCTTTTCAAGGTACAGGTGTCTGATCTACAAACTCACCTGACAGAACCCTGGCATTTAGATCTGCTGCATATGAAACATACAGGCACCAACCAAGAGATGTGGTTAATGTTTGACTGCAGGTTCAAACCCAATGAAGAGATATGTGTTGAGCTACCAACATTCTCTGCAGACCTGGATCCTTTGCCTGGTAAGATAAATCTGCTTTCACTGTGAAGACTGAAGTCCTTGGATGTATGTGCACATCTGGTATTGCAAGAACTGTCCAATCTTCCAAAACAATGATTTTTTTTTCTTCAACTTAGAAAGTTTCACTTTCCTCAAAGTTTTGTGAAAGGCTATGTGTGTTTATTGTAAAGTTTAATAGGACTTGTTAAAGTAAATGCACACAAGACTGTAATGTAAGGTTGCAATTTCAGGCACAAAATTAGGATGTAATTCCTATTAAACGTGTGAAATTTAGAGAACAATTCTAAACAGGTCTGCCCAGACTCCTACTAAGACTCCTACTAAGAATCAATGTGGCTTACATCAATGGGGTTACTCCCAGGAAAATGCTAATAGGATTGCACTGGGAATTCTGTGAAAACTTAGTTGATCTTCATATTTCCATGCAGGCACAAATGAAACCTTATACAGGCCTGCCACAGAGTCCAGTTCCAAAGATTTTCTAGGTCTCTCTAGAATATTTGGAATGTTCCTCTCTTCTCTGACTTGTATTAGAATTTCTTTCCCACTCAAACTGCCATATGATGGAGGTAGGAAGAATGGTCCTTGTTTCAGCCTCATCACTGTGGAGACAGGATGATTCTCTCTCTAGTTCAAAGTGCTTTCTTCAGAAACTCTTCAGTCTCATTTCTCTGCAATCTTTCTTCAGCTTTCTTCCCTCAAGGAGTATGTAGCTTTTATTTTTAAAAAGCAGTTATTCATTGTTCTTCATTTGTTACAGTCCTCAGTTTCCTGAGGTAACACCTTGCAGCTTTTCAATATTTGGGGGGGAAAGAAAAAATGCCTTGAAAATTTTTTCTCTGAATATGGCTCTGTTTAAGAACTGTTCAGAATGTGGGAAAATGGCACAGTCAGAAGATAATGATTCCTGCTTTCAGTGCCTCAGTTTCAGTGCCTCGGTTAGTTGCATAATGTTGGAGCTTGCTCCATATGCAAGCAGTTCACACCCAAAGCTCATCAAAGAAAGCCTCCAGGCTGAAGACATTTCTGTGGGGAAAGGCTTTGGGTGTGCCAAGTAAAGATCAAGCTCCTAACAAGGGCTCAGAAACAGAACAGAGGGCCTGCACTCCCGCTCTGGGTTCAATTCCCTTGGGGTCGACTTATGGCTCCATTCTTGATGCCAAGGCAGCCATCAGATGTCTGAGAGTGAGAACTTTTCATGCTGACCTCAGAACTGGACTTAACTTCTAAGTACTGTCTGTGTATGTGCATGACAACAGCGCTGCTGGCAAATCCAAGATCTGCAGGAAAAAAATAGTATTGGAAAATACCTAGTATCACTTCGTGGAAATGAATTTGCTTTCTCTTGCACACATTGTTCTTTGACTACTTTCCTGGGAGAATCATATAATTTATTAGGCACTGATAGGGCAAAATGGGGAGAAAAGTTCTGGAATAAGGAAAGTCCTGCCTTAGAGAAAAGTGCAGATTTCTAAGTATGTTCTCTCATCACATGCCATTAGTAATCCCTCCTGTTCCAAATAAAAGCATTGACAGCAATCTAGTTATAGCTAATCCAAACGTTCTTTCATGGTGTACATCATTATTAGCAGTTTGGATAGGTATAGCTTCCCCATTTGTCAGAGACTTTCACATTTGCAATCTGAATGTAAAATTGGCCTTTAAAACCTGTACATCAATGATACAACCTTTTTTTATAATTTAGACTTATTAAAGAAGTGATTGCATGAAATGTCACAATATTGGAACACTGACCTATTTATTATATTTCCTTCACCGTGACTAGCAGACACTTGTAAAAAGAGCAAGATTAACATTTTTGAAATTAATCACATGACCCACCCTTTCCTCATTATCTGTATGAGAATGTCAACTAGGGCTGCCAACCTCCTGGTGGGGCCTGGCAATCTCCTGGAATTAGGCTAATCTCGTGAGGTGGGCCCCATTTAGGCCCAGAAGTCATGCGTAATTCATGGCCAAACCGGGATGGTTCACTTCCTTATCCCAGGATATATTGGCCATGGGGAAAACGCCTATGTGTGGCTGCCCTTGAAAGGCATTGGGAAACTTCAGTTGGTACAGAATCTGCTAGTTAGAATATTTTTTAAAAAATATCTTTATTGATTAAAAAAAGAAAGTTTATACATGAACAAAAAAGATCACTAACTTCACTATTTAAGTTAGTGAAAGAAGAAAGGATTCTGTGTGGAAATAGGGAAGAGAGGGAGTGGGGGGGAGGGGATAGAGTTGGAAAGGAAATGGGAGGGGGGAGGGAGTGGTGTTAAGAAGTAGAAAGGTAAACACAAGTTACATCCAAACATAAATATCCATTAACATTAGTCCAGTCTCTACGTTATTTCTTGTTTACCAAGAGAATCTAGGTGAGGGGGGGTAAATAGACAGCTACATGACATTAAAGCTTGTGAGGACTTCTCCTTTAGTCAATATTTCTCTATTGCTTATTCTACAGTAGTATTTCTAACCGTTTCTTATTTCTTAAGTTTCCCTGATTGGGTAAGTTATTTCCTTTTATTTGATCCCTAGTTAGAATATTGACTGGCGTTTGTAGAAAGGTCCACATCATCCCAGTGTTGGATTATCTATACTGGCTCCCAATTTGCTTTAGGTATAATTCAAGTGGGTAGTGTTGACCTTGAATAGCTACTCTCCTACCTGATCACTGGGATCAACTTCCAAGCCCTGCTCCAGATGCCCCGCCATCTGATATCAGGCATGTGTCATCCCATAAGAGGCCTTTCTCAGTCAAGGCACCAAAATTCTGAATCATTCTCCCCAAGGAGATTTATTTATCAGAAAATAATGTGAATTGCCAACTCTTTAAGACAATCACAGACCATTGTTGTATCTAGGTCAATATTGTAATGCTTACACTGACTGGAAGCAGCTGTTCATGGTCTCAAGTAGAGGGCTTTCATATTACCTATTACCTGATCTTTTCATTTTTCAGATATACCAGAGATTGAACCTGGGACCTTCTGTTTGCAAAATGTGTTTCACCACTGAGCCACAGTCTTTCTGTAACTTAGGGGTGTCAGCAATTTGGACTATAATTCTGATAAATTTGTCCAGAGGTTCTGAAACTTTTGCCAGGATTTTCGGGAAGCACTCAAAGAGTGAGTGGGACAGTATTCATAAATTTTGCAAGGGACAGAGTATGGAAAGGATGCTGCTTTCCCCCTAGCAACTACCCTCTTTTGTTTGAGTAGGAATTATTTTTCCTTGATTTTATAGAAGCTTTATATTAGAAAGTTAATCACACATTTTATGCAAATTTAATTAGGCTTATTTTTGTTGAGCAGTTAATTAGCCAAAAAGGCTTCAGGGCATTAAGGCATCAGTCTGTAAGTACACTAGTACAGGTTTGTGCAGAGAAGACAAATGCATGGAAAACAATGTGCTAGATGACACCTAACTGGGTCAATTCCTTGTTACATAAATATTCACTGAGCTGTGTTCACTGATATTCTGTACCTTTACTTATTAATACACAGTTGGACCTCTAAAATACAATTTATTCTGCTAGTGACTGGATATATCTGTACTTGGTTTAAGACACTCACAATGTCCTAAAAGTGAATGAAAAGGGCAGTGGCGTGTCGGGGGGAAATGGAGCCCAGAGATAACTCCTTCTCCGGGTGCCTCCCTGTGCTCCTCCATGCTCGGGGGCATGGCCATGCCCCTGAGCCCCCGCTCCCAACCTCCATGCAGGCCAGGGCGGGGCTCAGGGTGGTGGGTGGCCCAGGTGGGCACCGTGGCCACCCCTCCTGCCCCTCCACCTTCCTGCAGGCCAGCTCCTGATCTGGGGTGCACACCCTTTGGTCATGTGGGGAGGTGCCCAGCATCCCCACATAACCAAAAGGCATGCACCCAGGGATGTGGGTGACCCCACATCCCTATAGGCTGTACACCTCTGGAAAAGGGTAAGGTGTTATTTAGCTTCAAGCAATCACTACTTACTACACTGATGTATGTATCTGAATAGGTATACAACCAAATTTAAAGATGACAATGAAGAAATTGAAATTGTTCAAGACTTTCTGTTCTGTGGCTTCATCATCAATCAAAAGGGAGATTGCAACCAAGAAACTCGATTCATGCTGGGATGGGCAACTGTGACAGACTGCAAGAAAATATAATTTTTAAAATGCAGTTTTGTCTAAAATAACTTATTGTTTACAATAAGAGTAAGTCAGAAAGGCCTAGTAATAGGAAAACCACCTGATTGGCTGTGTCCTCCTGTACTCTGATTGATCAAGTAATTTTAACCTGCTGAATTTTTACAATTAGAATAGGAATTGATAATTTTTATCGCTGCCTTAAATGGTTACTTATTTTATATTGTATTTTATATGTTGTAAACCGCCCAGAGCCCTTCGGGGATGGGGCGGTATAAAAATCCAATAAATAAATAAATAAATAAATAAATAAATAAATAAATAAATAAATAAGTAAGTAAGTAAGTAAGTAAGTAAGTAAGTAAGTAAGTAAGTAAGTAACTGTATGATGCAGTGTGGGGAGGAGGTTAACTCCCCATCAGAATAGCTGATAGGCTTTTTGGCCTTGAGTATTCCTGCTATTAAATGCAGTCTGCCTTAACTGTGTGTAAAAAACTAAACATGTCTGAGGGAAATAGTCAGTCAAATGTGGGGACTACTACTGTTATCAGCCTGAGTGCTAGGTGAGAGCAAATATATACATAGGCGAAGTATACTGGTGGAAGGGTTTATTGGAGGGCTAAGCTATAGGGCCATATTAAACCAGGATAACAATATCTTCTACAGAGAGAAGGAGTCCTGTATTCTAGTGGGACAGGCAGGGACATAGGTAAGGGGGGGATCCCGGTTAAAAAAAACATTACATGTCTGAAGCTCCGCCCCCCGTCTGTGGGGTTTTTTTGTATTTTTAGTGTTTTTTCAGTTTTTGGCCTGAAGGGAACGCAGCTTTTAAGCTAGCAGCACTGACATTTCAGGGTTTTTTGGGAATCTCTCATGATGATACCACCAGGTTTGGTGAGGTTTGGTTCAGGGGGTCCAAAGTTATGGACTCCCAAAGGGGGTGCCCCCATCCCCCATTGTTTTCAATGGGAGCTAATAGAAGATGGGGGTTACACATTTGAGCATCCATAACTTTGGATCCCCTGAACCAAACTTTACCAATCCTGGGTGGTATCATCAGGAAAGTCTCCTAAAGATACCATGAAAGTTTGGTGCTGCTAACTTAACAATTGCACCCCCAAATTTCCCCAGATTCTCCTTTTAAATCCACCCCCTTCGACATGGATTTAAAGGGAGAATCTGAGGTTCCCAGTTTAAACATTGAAAGTGATGCTGTTTCAGGGTGGGGGATAATCCACAGGGTGGGGAGGGTAGGTGAGTCTGCCATCCCTGGCCTCGGAGAGCTGTTTTTATAAGCAATAAGGCCGGGGGCGTGGCTTGGGGAGGTGTGGTCATGCCCCCAGGTGTGGGTAGGGGTGTGGCCCCACCCCCGAACCCACCCCATAAAAATCTTTAGCTATGTCACTGGGGACAGGGGTTTGGGGGTTTGCTTTGGTTTACCTCAGTAGAAAGTTGATGTTTTATTCTGGGGGCTTTTCCTAGCTGTGAGAGCTGTGAGGGTGCTGTGTATAAGTACCAAACCAGTGTTAGGACCTTGTATGTAAAGAAGCCATTAGCCAGTGCCATCTGTAAATTTAAAGGAACAATACAATCTATGAAACATTTAAGAAACTATAACATCTAAGCTGAACTGAAACTGAACAATCTTATTAAGTGCTTCATCAAAATCCATCTCCAAGTTATTATTCCTCCCTTTCCCATCTCTATTTGTTAATAAATCTTTAATAAAGAAATACTGTTGATAAATACTTACAATATATACCAGCAGATCTTTAAATGCAAATGGGCTCTTCCCAAGTTAAGAATGCATATCTGTGTGTAAAAGCTTATTTGTAAAACTACAGCTACTAAACTGCTGGTAAGTAACCCTACTCTAAATACAGTGAGAAATGGTCTCAAGATACATCATATTTTGCTAATGTATATATTTATTCTATTTATTCAGTTGTGGAATATTCCATTCAAATATACACTGGAGACAAAAAGAAAGCCAGTGCCAGTGGAGATGCTTATCTTTGTATTCAAGGAGAGAAGGGTGACTCTGGGAAACGATGGCTTAATAACTCAAGAAGAGGCCCGATCACGTTTGCTAGAGGGCAGGTAAAAAAAAGAAAGAAAGAAAAACAACATTGCAAGCATCTAGCACAAGAACTGAGCTTCATGTTTGGAATAAGGACAGAGGTGCCATCATTTTAATTTTGTCTTATTTTTCAGTGCATCAGCTGCTGAATAAGACCATCTCTCTCCAGCATAGGCAAGAAATCTCCTTTCTCCAAAAGCATAGCTCTGTTACTCTGCCAGTTAGACGGTGGATTTGTCATTTGAATCGTATATTGTCAGGGAATTGAATTGTAAACTGCTTTGAGAGCTGAGGCAATCTAGTTGAAAATCAGGTTGAGGAAAGGTTGGGATTCAGCAGTAGAATATCTTTGCATGCAGATGATCCAAGGCATCTCTGGTTTAAAAAAAGGAGCAGGTGGTAGGTGATGAGAAAGTCTCCACCTGAGACCCTGAAGACTTCCTGCTAGTCAGAATAGACAATATTGGTCTCAATAGGCCAAGTATCTGACTCAGAAGAAGACAGCTTCATGTGATAAGCAAGGTATACATCTAAACAAACAAATAAATACAGAAATGTTGTACTTTGAACATTTCTGTCATGGTAATTTGTTATCTAGCCCTAGTTAAGTTCTGAGAAATTTCACTTAGTTCAGTGGGAAGCCTTTGTAAAATGCTTCCATTTTAAATCAGTGTGTTTCTGAGCATAACTTAGGGTGAAGTGTCCTTTGTGTGCCATTATACTGCCCAGTGAATTGATAGTGAAGTCAATAAAGTCTTTATGAGAGCCAGTGTATATTTCTTAAACCAGTCTAGGCTGTAACCTGTGGAAAACAGCTTTAAAGATGCTGCTCAGTCTGAGGCTCAGATCTGTCTCATGTTTTGTCAACTGCCTTGGATATCTGGTTGATTTTTTAGTCATTCCAGTTCTACCACTTTGCAGTTAGCATCTTGATGTGTGTTCACTATGTGCTTGGTGAATATATTTGGAACACAATTGGTCAGAAACAAAAAATTGCTCTTTGCAAATAGCAAAATATTTTTTTCAAGTGATTCTGTAAGCCTTTGAAAGCATAAAAAGAATTAAAAAGGAAGTAGCCCTAAGGATATATATTCCAAGGACTTATACATAAAAAGGAACAGCACAGAAGATTAAGTACTGCTATCATACCAAATCCAATGAAGTGGTTATATATATAGTATTACAGAAAAGATGTGTGTGTGAAACAAGTGTCAAATGTAGAAAGGAAGAAAACATTTGCTCTCTTGGGTCAGAACAATCTAGCCAAGCATCCAAGACATGACTGGAGCCAATTTGAGATGCTTCAGAAGAAAGACAAGGTCACTCCGTGTAATAACTATCATTCATCTGATTTTATTTATTTCTCTCTGGAAGTTCTATTACAAATGAGCAGCTTACTGGAATTTTAAGCCACTTCTAGAAATACTGTACTTCTAAATAATGTGATACTTTAATATATACAATAAAAGTCACCGGCACTGAAAGCATCAGCTATATTGCACTTTGTATTTTCATCTTGCAAGAAGTAATAAATTTTACTTACACTTCTAGGTTTGTCTGTGCACAAAATTATTAGAATTTTGAAGTGTTTAAATGCCAGTGATAATGCTCAGATGTTCATGGCAGATACGTCTTACCTTATTCCAACCAACAATATTACCTTGTCTCAAATTATAGGTGGATGTTTTCAAAATTAAAGCAGTACATCTTGGGAAGCTGAACCAAGTCTTTTTTGGGTTTAAAAGTTTGAAAAAAGGTAAAGTTAAAATGTCTGCATTGAGCATATTCTAGAAAGTACTAGAATTCCCTTGTGCTAGTTTGTGCTAGCAGCAAAAAGGCTGCTATCCAATGATGTTAGTCAGACAGGCCAGAGAGGAACCTCTATGCTTTGGGGTTTTCTTTACAGCGGTTTCCACAGAATAGTGACTTTCATGTTCTGTTGTTGGAGAAACTGCAGCAGATGCATCAAGGAAGCTTTGCCGACATGTGCTTTTTCTAGCTGTTCTGAAATAGTTTCTTTAGACTATGAAGAATTGTTTTGGTATGAGGATTATTTATAAAGCCTACTTTATCCAATGTAAGAAGCAGGCTGAGCAGATGTATCTAGGTGAAAGCTCTGAGATAGATAGAGAAGCAAAATTTGTAGGCTATAGCAGAGTACTCTTTATAACAAGAGATGATGGATTGCAGGAAACCCCTTAATAGTAGAGGAAGACCCAGGGTGCTGGTGGTCTTGGCATTCTTGGAAGCAATGGGGAAGAGGGGAATGAAAAACAGAAGCCTTGCTCCCCATGTCCTTCTTGTAAATATCATTAATGTTTTTAATTTTTGTTAAGGACAGCAGATTTCTTTTTCCACCTCATATCATACAGTGTTTTCATGGTGAATTTTTAAACAATCTTACTTATTTAAATTTATTACTATAATATATTTATTACTGTATTATAATATTTTATTATTTCTAAAACAAATAGGCACATTCCTGTTTCTTTTTTCTTTTCAGATGATTGGTTTCTAGAAAAGATAGTAATAAAAGATGGAAGCTACCCTTTTACCACATATACCTTTGTTCACAATGATTGGATCAATAAACATTCCAAGAAAGATTTTGCAGAACTTGCCATTCCACTGCAAGGCAAGTACCTCTTTTATTTTTAAAAAAATTCTAATTCAAAGAAGTAAACAAATAAAAATAAGTGAAAAAATTCAAATCTGTTGGCTCATCCTCTACCATATATACCGCTAACAAACATAAATTAATTGCTCTACCCAACAGTAATTGCCTACCTTTGCCATATTTTCTCATCTTCTAATTACACAGAAACAGATCATGGGACAAATCCCAATATCTGTTGCTTCATATGCAAACATCTTCCAAGTATCAGCAAATTTAGCAGAGGACTATCCTTTCTGAGTCCATAAATATCTGTATAAAGATATCCTGTTCATGTTTACCATATTCTATTCAATCATAATCCCAAAGGTGACATTATCTGACCTTTCCATTTCTGTGTCATCTCCATCCTTGCTGCTATAACCAACTGGGATAAAAGGCTCTTCTGAGATAAGATCATACTCCTAGACAGTCATTCAATAGATATATTTTGGGAGAGTGTTAAATGAACATTGTAGCATAACTTCAATCTCTTGAGGCACACTGTTCCAGTATTCTGCAACTTGGCAAGTCCACCATAAATGAGAAAAGGAACCTTTCCCCCCACCCCTCTATGCTTCTTTTCTTTTTATAGTATTTACACAAGTACATGTTATAGGACTGTCATCAATTTATATAGAAGAAAATTCATCAGAAACTGTTGGGCATGGGTAGAATTATATATGTGGTTCTATGGTTATTTTTCTTGCTTTTTAAAACTCTAGTATGGGGGAAAGCTGCCTGGAGGTGGTGGGGTTTTGGTGTGAAAATTGTGCATGGGTAAGAATTGAATACCTCCTGTCTCCCTGTGAAAGTCTTCTCTTTTAAGTCACAGCCTCAGAGCTGTATTCTGTTTTTAAAAAGCCAGGAAAATCCTGGCTTCATTGTCAGAGTACTTTTCATCAAGCACAGATGGTACTTGTGTGCCAGAATCCAACAACAATATTCTTAAAACCAGAATCTTAAGAAATAATTCCGGCTACTGATAGTGTATTTTAAGATATTTTTCTACCATTGCATTAGACATGGCAGCACCAAAATGTTGAGTTTTCATTTGTTGTATTACTGAATAATAACCTTTGGTACTTACATTAACCTGTGCATTATTCTGGACTAATTTTTATTTTTAATACAGAAGTAACTGCAGCATCTGGTCTAGTGAAAGACTTTGATGTTAGAAGCCGTGGTCAGTGGAGAATGTGGATGGACTGTACTAACATTCCACAAAAAATGCCTGATATAAAGGTGCTCATATATGGAACTAATGGGATATCCCTTCCGCAAAGAGTTCACAATTTTAAAAATGAGCCATTTTTGGTAGGTTTGTTATTAATAATTTTAAAGATGTTGCCACTGGAATGCAAAGTATTAGCTCCTGACATTTCATTAAGACAATACATAAATTAGGTACAATGTGCAATTTTAGACAAGTCTAAACTGACATCTAAAACCTCTTCTAAGCCACCTTTCTATGTCCCTTCTGAATCCTGAGTGGATTTTTTTTGCTAGTCTCTAATGATATAAATGTTTAATAGTAAAGTTGGAGGCACAAATGCTAGGAGTAATAACTTTTAAAAATTTTAGTACATTTCTCTTGCTTTTCTCCAGTGAGCATGGGTACATGTTTCTTCCTTCCTCCACTTCATCTTTACCCTGTGAGGTAGGTTAGATTGAAAATGGCTGGCCCAGTGTCACCCAGTGACTTCCATGGCAGCACTGGCGTAATGCCCATTGGGCAAGGTGGGCAGCTGCCCAGGGCATCACCTTGTGGGGGGCATCAAAATGCTGGGTTCGTTTTTGGGTATTTTTAGTGGTTTTCCATTTTTGGCCTGCAAGGGGCGCAGTTTTTAGGCTAGCGGCACCAAAATTTCAGCGTATCATCAGGAGACTGTCCTTATGCTACCCCCCAAGTTTGGTGACGTTTGGTTCAGGGAGTCCAAAGTTATGGACTCCCAAAGGGGGTGCCCCTATCCCCCATTGTTTCCAATGGGAGCTAATAGGAGATGGGGGCTACAGTTTTGAGGGTCCATAACTTTGGCCCCCATGAACCAAAATGCACCAAACTTGGGGGGTATCATTAGGGCAGTCTCCTGATGAGACCCTGAAAGTTGTTGAAGACTGTGCCTTTCTCGAGAAATGTGCCCCTCACAGCCTGGGCAACCCCCATTATTGACAGCTTGATGCAGAAAACTCAATGCAGAACAAAGATTCTTGGGCAAATTTCTAGGATGAATGTTCCTGCAGGGGTGCATTTTTGGATGTATTGGCAGACCAAAATTTCAGGTAGGTATCATCTGGAGATGATGGCACCCCCCAAGTTTGGTGCAGTTTGGTTCAGGGGGTCCAAAGATTATGGACCCTCAAAGCGGTAGCCCCATCTCTTTAGCAAAGAATGGGGGGATGGGGCTCTTTGAGGGTCCATAACTTTGGACCCTTTAAACTGCGCAAACTGCACTCAAACTTTGGGGAGTACCATAAGCGACAGATTTCCAGATGATACCCTAAAGGATTTATGGTGCTGATACATCCAAAAATGCGCCCCCCTGCAGGAACTATCCCAGAAATTTGCCCAAGAGGATCTTTGTTCTGCATTGAGTTTTTTGGATAATGCTTGTCCATGGGGGCTTGCAGGCTGCGGGGGGCATTTCTGAAGGAACAGTCTCAAAACTTTCAGGGTCTCATCAGGAGACTGCCCTGATGATACCCAAGGTTTGGTGCAGTTTGGTTCAGGGGGGCCAAAGTTATGGACCCTCAAAACTGTAGCCCCCCCCATCTAATAGCTCCCATTAGGAAAGCAATGGGGATGGAAGATCTCTTTGGAGAGTCCATAACTTTGGACTCCTTGAACCAAACCTCACCAAACTTGGGGAGTAACATAAGGACAGTCTCCTGATGATATGCTGAAATTGTGGTGCTGATATGTCTAAAAATGCACCCCCTGCAGGCACCAATGTCCTGGTGCCAAAATAAATTGGTTGTGGTGGAGTTGCCGCCCATGGGTGGGGGGGGGCATCCAACTCAGGTTTTGCCCAGGGCTACAGTTTGCCCAGGGCTGCCTCGTTACACCCCTGCATGGCAGCATGGGGAGTTGAACCTGGATCTTCCAGATCTTAGTCCAACACACTAACCACTTTACAAAGGAGTGGCATTGAGTGTTCTGTGGGGGCATGACCAGTGGCGTTCCTACCTAGGGACATGGGGTACCCTTTGTCCCCGGGCGCCCCCCATTTGGTCACGTGGGGGGGCGCCAACATTTCAAGGTCGTTTGTATGTTTTTTACATTTTAAAGTGTTTTTTCATTGTGTTCCGCCTTGCGGGGGCGCATTTTTAGGCCTAGTGGCACCATTGTTTCAGGAGTACCACCCGATTTGAGATTGTCCTGATGATAATATTCAGCTTTGCTGCTGTTTGGTTCAGGGGAAACAAAGGATTATGGACCCCCCAAAGGGTGCCCCATTCCCATTGTTAATGGAGCTAACCTGAGATGTGGGTTACTCATTTTGAGGGACAATAACTCAAGTCCTTCCTGAACATAACTTCACCAGTCCTGCGTGGCATCATAAGTTATTCGTTAACAGACGATACCCTGAAATTTTGCGTGTCACTTAAAATGCGCCGCACCTTTACAGGCACCACAAAATTCCTGTTCAAAGACTTATTTAGTTTTCACAGTGACTTTGCTACATTGTAGCCAATGAGGGAATTTCTTGAGTGTGTAGGTTGCATTTTTGAAGACAGAGGCACTTGGAGACTTCAGGAATTGGTGTACTCCAGGAGGGCATCCTGATAATTGCATCCAGGTTTGGAGACTTTTGCTTATGGCGGGGTCTGCAATTTTTATGGGCCCCCCAAAGGCTTATTTTTTGCTTCCTTGCTCCTGCAATACGAAAAGCCTCAGGGCTGAAGTTCTCCCAGAACTCTCTCAACTCCCCCACCTGCCCAGAAGCAAAGCTGCACCAAGTTTGGATGCTATTACTCAAGGTCTCTTGGAGCCACCTTGAAAGTCTGGTGCCTCTATCTTCAAAATAGTGCAGCCAGTGCTTACACACTCAGAAATTCCCCAGAATTTGCCAGGTTTAGTAGTGTTTTGTGGAATTTTCAATTATAGATTAATGGGCTTGTTATGCCGAGATACGGTTTCTTGTAGAAATATCATAAATTCGTGGTAGGATGTTGCTCTGAGTAAGCTATAGGCTGTTAGGTGAGTCTCCTGAAAGGAACCAGCCAAATTTGCTAAAATGTGTGGAAGAGGAAAAATGCTGTGGGCACCGAAGTTGAAGGTGAACCTGATGCCCACAGCATTCGCCATCACAGGCAAACTTAGCAAAGTTGGCTGGTTCCTTTTCAGGAGATTCATACCAGCAGCCCTACAGGAAATAAGTGCCCCCCGCCCCAGAGAAAACCACTCACCACAGTGCCTCCTGTTGAAACCTCTACCACAGAGCCAGCTGGGCATAACAGAAAGCCCTATTGAAGCTCCATGGAAAAATAATTTTTCCCACCACAGAACATGCACATCATGCAGGCTTCTTGATATGGCAGAGATTCTGGGAATGTCTGAGTGTGTAAGCAGTGACTACACATTTTAACATTGTGAAAGTGCCAGATCAAGGTGGCTCCAAGAGGCCTTGAATAATAGCATTCAAGCTTGGTGTGCTTTGCTTTTGGGGGGGGTGGGTGGGGCCTGAGAAGTCTTGAGAGAACTCACCCAGCAGGCTTCATGTGCAGGAGCTGAACAGCAAAATAAGCCTTTTGGGGCCTATAAAATTGGACAGAAGCAAAGGTCTCTGCTGGATGCAATTAGCAGGATGTGCTCCCTCCTGGAGCCACCTTGAAAGTTCGGTGCCTCATCTTCAAAAAAATGCAGCCTGCCTCAGAAATTCTCATTACTACAGGAGCAAAGTCACTGCAAAACAAAAGAAGAATTCTAAGCAAATTTTGGGGGTGCCTGAAGGATGTATTTTACAGCTAGTGACACTAGGTAAATTTCAGGGTATCAACTGTGAACTAATATTATGATGCGAAGCAAGTTTGATGAAGTTATATTCAGGGGGACCAGTTGTTGTCCTCAAACAGGTAGCTCCCATCTCAGGTTAGCTCCCCATTGAAAACAATGGGGATGGGGCACCCCTTTGGGGGTCCATAATTTGCTTCCCTGAACCAAACATCACCAAATTTGGGTGGTATCATCAGGACAGTCTCTGGATGGTACCCTGAAATCATGGTGCAGCTAGCTTTAAATGCGCTCTCTGCAGGCTGAAAAAACACCAAAAATAAACCCAAATGCCCAAATTGGTCATGGTGGGGAGGGTGGTCACCAGACGCCAGGCCGGGTGCCAAACTCAGGTTTTGTCCTCGGCTCAGTTTGCTCAGGGTACTCTCTGGCATGACATTGAGAAAGTGAATTGCTAATCAAAATTTTGCAGGAAAGTTAAGTGTCCTGAATGCTCTACTCCTACATTTTATGGTTTGTTTTGTTGGCCTTTACTATTCTAACATATCTAGTTCAGATTCAACAATCTTTCTATGAAATGTGAAGTTCCTCTGCATTTTAAAAATCCTATTTTAGCAGCCTTACATAATGTTAAATTTCCAACAAACATTCAAATATATCATGAATAGATCCTTATAATGTGTGAACTCAACTTTCAATATTTGGTAAGTATTTTTTAGAAATGAATAACGTTGTTACCACATTTATTAAATATTGTATAGGGTATCTGACAGCCCAATCTTTAGGGGGGAATGGACCCCTTTTTAGAGCCAGCACAGTTCTGCACCAGCATGGGTGCCCACCCTGCCGGCGCAAGGGGAAAATACAATGGTGGGGGACTTACTTACCCACGCGGCCAGCCACCACACACTTTTGCAGTGCCCAACCTGGAAGCCACAACCCTCACCATGGCTCACCAGCACAAAAAACAGCACCGGTATAGCCGTGTGTGTTCTGGGGGCAGGCTGTTGACCTTAGTTGGGTTCCACTGCCCACCCAGCCTCTGTATACCGGTGGAGCTGGTATATATTGTGGCGTATCTCTGTTATCCCCATGGGGAATTTTCAGAGGGTTTGGGGTTTTTTTAAACATTTCTGAGTTTTCTGCATTGTGGAAAAGCCCTTTGGAAAGGGCTGGGAGGCACCATAATGGAGCTATCCCCACCCACCAGTTCACTCTGGATTGGGCTGTTGTTTGTGCTATTTGTGTTATTGTGTTATTTATGATGATAATCACTATTCTATGCTCATACTTGTTGCTTTCGTCATTTGTTGTTTATGATATGTGTATGTTCGTTTCCTTTCCTTTTCATATAATCGTAAGAGTTATGATACTGTTTCTATTTTTTTCTCTTCTGTTTATATTTATTAAAAATATCTTTAATTTAAAGAGTACATTTCCAACAAAGCTGGGCATAATATTTTTGTTTTTGTTTGTGTACTATCAGAAGAGAAACCAGAGTACATGCTTTTTAAAAGAATGTGCAATGTTTATTGTTCAGCTAATATTTTCTTTTTGTCAACAGTTGAATGTTGGGGATGTTGGCCACATAACAAAGATTTCTTTTGTGTTATTCAACCCAAGTTTGAATAAAGGAATTAAACTTTTGAAGGTACATTGCATATTGTTCACATGAACTTACATTACCTTGTGTACCATAGTACAATTCTTAGTACTTGAGTGGATCCTAGAAAACTGTGTTTTCTATTTATATCATACTGCTCAGATTTGAAATCTGCTTGCAGTTTATTTATTTAGACTTAAAGCTGCTCCAGGCAGAGAGCTGAAGGTGAGGTAACAAACTCCTACAACAAAACATAAAAGAAAAGAAGGAAATAAATAAGAGGGAAATATAGAAATACTTCAAAAAGCACACCTATTGAAATATGTTTCTAAAATTATTTTATTAATCTCTGGTAATTAACCATTTTCTCTGTGAGAAAGCTGGACTATAAATGAAATAATTAAAAAATACCCTTAAGACTCCATGCCTTCAGAAGATGCTTAGGCTTTGGCAAACTTTGGGGAAAATAACATATCAGAGCCAGTAATTAGTGAATGAATAAAGACTTTTCATGCCTTCATCCAAACATGTCATGCTAGGTGTGTTTTATGGCTAAATTAATAGATCATGGTAAAACATATAGAAGCAAATTATTTCTGTCAGAACTTTCCCTGGTTCAGTGCTAGAGTAAAATAGAACGTTAGAGGACAGTCCCTTCCATATCTGAGGAGTCAGAAGAAATCCCTAATCTCTACTCAAGAAGAGGCTTTGTCCAGGGAACAAAGGGAAATGGCAGCCTCTCAGCTGAAACCATTTAACTACAGAACACCCACAATCATTCCAGACCTACAAGAATGCAGAGAGCTAAAAAAAAATTAAAAAGACCATTAATCCCATCATATGACCTTTTTTGAAGAAGAGAGACTTAAACTTGTACCTTGCCAGAATCAGGCAATATTTCAAGTCAATGTGAAGGGTGGGACAACCAGGCACCATAAAGAATCCTCAGATGCAAGCAGACTTTTGCTGTTGAATTTTCTTCAGAATGCTGTTTGCCCAGCTGTCCTACTTCTGATTGTCTTCTAGCTCATCCCTGCCTCTGAGCTTTTGTCCTAATCTGTGCACAACTGCCACTCAGTGACCCTATTCCCTGACTGAAAAAGCTGTATGGTTGTTCTGGATTGGAAATGGGACATTTTCTAAAGAACTTGAGACTAAACCGTTTAGCAGGAACAGAACAGAATCATGCCTAGGAGCCTGTACAAAGCTAATACAGCTGGCTAAGGCATTAGTGTAATGGGCTTTTGGAGCTTAACCCATGCAGACAGCCTTATGCAGAGAGTATTAATGGAGTCTAACCACAAGGTTTAGGTAAACTTGATAAAAAAGTACTACTCATGGATTGCTAGAACCTGACCATTCAGAGTAGTAGTAGCTCTCAGTATAATCTCAAGGATGCAAGCCTAAGTGATAAAGAAATAATAGACGTTCCAGATCTCCCTTTCCAACAATCTGCCAGTCATCCTTACTTAAGTCTTTTTAGAGTTCATTTTTTTTAATTTGCTTGCATCCAATGTGGAAATAAGTGCTGATTACAACATTTAAATCGAATGAGAAATACACAGTAAGCACCCAGCCATAATTTTCATCTAGTTGCTTCAGAGACCCATCTGAGGAGGGAGGGGGGTGAATCCCCCTGTGGCAGAGGTGTGTTATGCCTCCAGTGGATTTGCCCTCACCAGGGCACTTACCCCAGCAGAGGGGCAATCCTCCTGGCATGTGGTCACTACAGCCCTTCCAAGTGTTTGAATGCAGCTCCAGGTATGGCACCAGTGTCCCAGCACCCTCACCACTGGTGTAGCAGAGGCAGGCTGGGGGAGGAGCTGGCAATAGTTGGCTCCCTTCTGGCCATTTGGCATACTGACTTGAACAACTCTTTTGGGTGGTGGAAATCTGTTAAACCTAGTGCAGGTTTCTCAGAGGCAGGGAGGCTTCATGCTTGCGAATCCTCCCTGAATCACTGGGAAGCCGCTTTTGGGGAGCCCGGCTCTTGGATAGGACTGCCCGACACATTGCACAGAATGACAGAATCAGTTAATAGGTAGAATTCTAAAGTTACCATCCTTTGCCACTAAGAATAAATTAAACTACTTATGGGTGGTTCCTCATTCACTTGTTAGATTATACAGCCATATTTCTCATACCTTATGAGCTTTCAAGGATGGAGAATGGGAGTAAAGAAAACATCTAAGGAAATGCAAATAGTGATGGACTTGTCTAGAGTGGGACGTGAATGGAAGGATGTGCTGTTTAAAGAGTACCAATGAAAAAGAAATTTTAGAACATAAGCTCAAGATTTGTGATCTGTCAGACAGATATATTAGAAATGCACATCCTAGTGACTTCAGTACAAATCTGCCTCATCAACGAAATATTGTCTTTTCATCTTAGTTTGGAAAAGAAGGAATACGGTAATTTGAAGACACATCTGTGTTGCTAGTACATATGCTGTTTTTCCCCCCTTAGTGGCTGCATGTAAGAAGAATCTGCTCTTTCTAACTGTCAATCCAGTGCTTTATGTAAGCTCTGAATGCACAACGTTAAAAAACACTCTCTTTGTAGAATGGATAGGATTTTCTCTGCAGTGATTATTCTCTCTTTACAACACAATCTTTTAAAATAAACAAGATACCTAAGTCATATTTAAAAAATGTAAGAAATATTATATTGGAACATTAATAAAATCTTCTACTTACTGTAAATATAAAAGGAGGAAATTATATTTTAGTCAGGGGTTTTTAATAACAAAAAAAATTGTTAGGGAAGTAATTAATTGTTCCCAAAAGTGAAGCTGACTATTTGTATGTAGAACAAAAAATAGGCTTATTATGAAACCTTTTTCTCTCTACTCATGATTCATCTGCAAAATTAGATGTAAAAGCATTTTTTCTCTCTCAAGAGCCCCTTCAAGGAAATTACTAATGATGTGTTAAGCACTACAAATCCCAATCTTACTGATTCAGTATGAACATTTCAGGTAGTACTGTTTTTCTTTAAGTGAAGCATAATGTCTGTACTCTATATAGAGGAAATATACAGACTTAGATATTTACAGAGTGCTCAGATTAGATGTGTTCATTTTGAAGTCAGTCACAAACTCTGTGTCCCCAACCCTAAGGTATATTAATGTGCTTGCTGTGTACTAGCTTCTGAAATGTGACTTCATAACCCAGTTTCTTTCAGTGGTCTTTTTTAGGTTATACTGTTGACCTTGAGCCTAGTAGTGTGAGAACTGATTTCTTATGGTGTGGTCAGTAATGGTTTGGATACAGAAATCATTTGAGTGAGACCAATATTGTGCTTTCCCTGCCCTCCAGAAGTAGTCTCAACCAATCACAACCAAGGCAGCTGCCCTGAGCCCTGCACTAAAGGGCCCCTCAATCATCCCCAGCTTCACTCTCTGAACAAAGGAAGGGAAAACAGAAGACTCCTGCCATGACCTGTGAATTCCTTTTTGAGTTTGGGTGGCTGATGCAATGCTGACCACTGCAGTTTACACCTATCCAGTCCACATTTTGGGAAGCATGCTTTCAGTGGTGGCAGTGGCTGCCACTCCTTTCTTGGACCTGTGGTAGTCTTCACAGGAGGTGGGGGTTGTTGTCTTGTTGTGGAGAATTGGTAGGGGTGATGACAAAGATTATGGGGCAGGGTCCCATAATCCCAGGGCCCTAGAATCATTAAGCCTGCCTATGCAATCCTGTTTCAGGCAACAGATATGCCTCACTGTACACTGTTTAAAGAGAAGACATCTCAGACTCCTGTCGTGGTATCAGAAGATAGATAGGAGAGGGAGAGAAAGATGGGTGTTGCTCAGCTCCCCACCACTGCCCTGCCCCAACATTGTGGCCTGGGAAGTTCCATTGACCTCCTTCAAAGCAGAGACAAGGGAGGGGAAAGAGCTAGAACAGGGCCTCCAGATCTGACAAGATGTTAGAGAATGTTTTGTCTCAATGTGTATCACTTTGCATTGAGAACCTTTTTTGCTATTATTTTATTCATTCACCTAGAGACCATTGTGCAACAACAAGGGGGAAATAACATGTACAGACAGCATGTCATCATGTCATGCTGCCTTCAGATTTTCCGGAAATCACTGTTTTTCCTAAAATACAAAGAGACAGAATGAGAGAGAGAGAGAGAGAGAGAGAGAGAGAGAGAGAAAGAGAGAGAGAGAGAGAGCTTAGTAAACTACACAGGATATGAGATACACACAGAGATGTAGGGGCTGGTAACCATTCTATTTTTGCCTATTATTCTCCATATTCCCAGTCCCAAATGGGAGGAAAAATTACTAAAGAGAGGGAGAAGTGGAACTGGGCAGTTGCTTTTTCTTTTCTTTCCCGCTTGTTCGACTATATAATCTCCTTCAACTTCCTCTTCTCATCTGGCAGGGTAGCCTTCCAACTGGCAAACCTGGCTGCTCTCACATGAAGAACATGGCATGTAGCCTGGTTTTTGAGAGTCTGTTTATGACATCAAATATAGCTTGTAGAAATACCTGAGATTTACCAGTAAAATATCATGGTGGTTCATCCTTTATAACAAAAAGGAAATAATGCTTGCCGCTTTTTTTTCTTCCTTTTGTAGCTCCGTATGAAAGATGTGGACACTAAAGAAGAACTGGGCTTTCACCCTGCAAACCGATGGCTCTTTGAAGAAGATGGGTCAGAGACTGTGACAGAGCTAGCAACAGTCAGACCAGATGAAGCACCACTTAAGGGTATGCTGCCAAACCACAAAAAAGTGAAAAGAAACAGCCTCATCTATCCTCTCTTCGGAATGACCACAGGAGAAAATATGACATGAAGTCTTATGCATTATGCTAGAGGAATCATTCATGATTGTTTTTGACATGTCAAGCTTAAAGAGCTTGAGTGAGATAATGTACCATCAACTGGGGGTTTAAATTATAATTAACAGCATTTTGTTGTAGGAATTTCTACATATTAGGGAGTTGCACAAAAACATGGAATTGATTTCATTAATCATTTCATCTGAGATTAAATTTCCAAGAACTGTAGGACAAGAAATATCTTTTTAAATTTTTTTGCCATTAAGTTTCAGCCAATTTATGGTGACCCCATAGGATTTTGATGGCAAGAGATGTTCAGAGGAAGGTTTTAGAGAACCTAGTATTCCTTGGTGTTCTTCCATTCAATTACTTACCAAGTTCAACCATGTTTAGCTTCAGAGATCTGCCAAGATCGGGTTTGCCTGGGCTATTCATGTCAAGGCATTTTATAAGCAATTAAAATTCTTATTTGCATCTCAGTCTTTGACAGTCCAAGAAAGCAGGCAGTGGACATTAATAAATAGGAGCACGTGATTGTACTTACTTGAGTCTACCTTCATCTGTTCCAAAAAGCAAAAGTCAGGGACCTATTTTAAAATGAAAATTAAGCATGTGGTTGAAGGGAATTTAATTATAGCCTTGCCAAACTTTAAATCATTATACTGAAGTACTTGAAGCATTTTTCTTTCCAACCAGCTGCAGCACCAGAAATGAGCCTGGTTAAGGGGAAATAAATGTTTCAAGCATCAGAGAGCACTGGAGTAGGGGATAAGGGGTACCCATTAAAATACAGGCCAACTCTGCTTACATCAAATGTGATAAAAGGATCTCCAAATCGTATCTTGCTTGGTCCTATCTAAGAGCAGCTGAGACAGTTTTTTGTGGGTGAAATAGTATATTTGCAAATGGCTTGGCTCCTACTACCAATGCCTTCATATTGCATTTGTTTGAAAGGAAAATTAGATGTTTAGAGCTCACAAGTCCTTATCATTGATCCATCACATCTCTTGTGGTTTGGACTAAGCAAACAAAAGGCAATGTTTTTCATATATTAATTAGTTAGCTGCTGACAAGTCACAACCACATTATGGCCATTCCTCTTAGGGTTTTCAAAGCAAGGGATGGTTTGCCTTTGCCTTCCTCTGCACGACAATCCCTTTCTTCCTTTGTGGTCATCCGTACAAGTACTAACAGTCCCCAAATCTGCTTAGATTCTAAGCCAGAGGTCTTCAAACTATGGCCCTCCAGATGTTCACGGACTACAATTCCCATCAGCCCCTGCCAGCATGGCCAAGTGGTAGGGCTCATGGGAATTGTAGTCTATGAACATCTGGAGGGCCATAGTTTGAAGACCCCTGTTCTAAGCTCTCAGATCAAATCAAATCAAAGTATTCTTCCCAAGTTAGTTAGCCTGATAAGTGAGACCAATCAGTGTGGAACTCTGCTGACTGGAAAACATCCCTGTCATTTAAATAATCTTCCTCTGATCTCAGAGAATGCTGATCTAGTCAAACAGAATTAAAGTCTGTTCCATAGATTTCCAAATATTACTAACTGAATTAATTTTTCAATTCAAATTAGTTGCATTAGCTCTATTAACGAATATGGCATTTTTTTGATCCAACATAGTTATTCAAGGTAGGTATATTTGCACTTAATTAATGCTTGGTTAGTATAATGGCATGTACTGGCTGAATAATGTAATGAGAACATTCTATTTACAGCTTCATCAATGGGATTATTCACCTTCATGTGTTTTCATTCTTTTTAAGGGAACTCCAAAGCTGCAGATGTGTCAGCAAATATGTAGACAGATAATTTGCAGTCACATCTGTGCTACTATGCATACATCATGATCTGAAGTTACATCATGCAGGGTTCACCACCAGAAAAATTCTAGCAATGTTGTACAAAAATTACTTCGGAATAAAATGAAAATAGGTTAACTATAAGTAGACATGGCTGTTAGCCTCCGTCCACATTCATTTGTTTTATTTTCTTTGATTTTCAAATATTGTAGAGTGGTTGTTATGGTAGGAAGAAGAAAACAGTGCCTTTGCTGTTTGGGAACCTCCCTTAGCTCAAGGGTTCATCTTTGTGCTCTTATGGGGACTACACATGTGTAGACCAGCCATTGAAGGAAACCAGCCAGCTTTTCAGAAGGCTCTGTAGAGCTCTCTGGAGTGCCCTTCCCCACCCCCTGGCTGAGAAAGTGGGACCAGACTATAAGACCAAAGGTTGCCATGAGTCTTCACTGCTCTTGAGCATCAGTGGGCTTGGGGACCCGAAGTTTGTGCTTGTGACTACTAAGAACCCCTGCCCAGTTTTCTGTAGATGCAGTTTTTACTGAAACTGTAGACAAGGGAAAATCCCAAATGACCAGATATTTATCCTATATGGAGCTGGGCCTAAACTAGCCTCCTTCCTAAGAATGACAAGTGGATTTCTTCAATTCCATGCAAATCCCCATTGCTGAGGTCTGAAGCTACCTTTACCAAGTAGAGCCATATACCATATAGTCCCATCGCCATCAAACACCTGTTAATGGCTCTGAACTTTCAAGACAAATAGAAAGTCTGGTCTAAACCAGATTATCCTTTGCCAGGATGGTCCAGTGTAGAATGGATGTGAATAGTTCATTCTAATGGACTCTCGCAAGATTCAGGATCCCAAATACTGCAGGTGACACTCTTGAACCTTAGCAAATGTTAGGATTTCTGTCTTAGTTGTGGTAAATATATCATGTGGCTGTACCCTGCAATGACTTTGACTCCATGTGGTTATTGCATTGTGCATGATATGTTAAACAGCAGTTATGGGATTGCCAAAACCTTTTTGAAGGTGGCATGGTATCGCCTTTGCTGCACCATCTCCAGCAGCTGTGGAGTTCCCCTCCCCCTGGTCTGGATTGAGCTGGTAGGTATAAAAATTGCATACAATCAGGATAAATGTCCATTTCAATCTGATTAAAGTCAGGAAAACAGCACACAAGGTTGGATCCAGCTGGCTATAGAATTCTTGTCCACATGCAAACAAAAAAAGATTGCAGTAATTACTTGCACAATGTAACACTTAACTGTATTCCTACATGCATTTTCATTTGTGCAAATTTTGCACAACCAATTTCTGGGCACTATAACATATATGGAAGGAAGCACTAGATATACAAGATATACTGTCTAAGTACATTTGTATTTCTGCTTGTGTATTGCTGGATTCAAACAATTGTTAAGCAATTACGGTTATAGTCATAACTTTTCTGGAAGTGAGCTCCCCTGGCTAAAGTGGGACTTACTTCCCTAACTGTGCAATCCATAAACAGTATTACACTAAGTTCATTGAACCACGATTGCACTGGAGTCCAATTGACTTCACTTTCACTAAGTTTTTCTCGATCACAAATGAAGGTTTGTTCAAACCTGCTTTTCTTAATATCCTGCTCAAAATTGGGATAAACCAAACTATTTGGTTGTGCAGGGTTCAATTCTAAATAACACAGCAAGCATTTTGGAAAAGATTGCTGGTTCTGTCATGCTGCCTAAAGTAGTATGCATTATAGAACTATATGCTGTCATCCAGACATTGTGCACAATGAGGATTAGTGTGTGTAGTGAATAGTATTAATGCATCTTGATGTGAAGAGTTGAGCCACTTCCTCATTCCACTTTAATTGGCAGTGGCAGCAATTATCTCTCTGGCAGGCTCACTGGGAAAACAGTTGATCTGGAAGAAACAGCAGGACTTCTACACTCTTAAATTTGCATGTTTGCCCTAAATGAAAATTGACTGCAAAGAATGAATGTTAAATGGAGTTAAGTTCGACAATTAATTTTTTAAAAAGGAGGATTGGTTTCTGTGAGAACCAGATCAGGCTTCTTTTAATTATGTTCGTGCATCGTGCTGACATGGTTTAAAGAAGGATGTTTTGGGTAGAGATGCCATCATAGAAAATATGTTATTTCTATTAGGGAAAGTAACATATTTCTATAAACTTGAAATATTGGCCCCAAAATTGGTTTTCTGAGCAATATGCCTTCTGAAATTGTGCATGGCATGATTGATGAGAGAATCCTGGGAACTCAGCAAATTGATTGCTAAGGTGATAAGGTATGGATTAGTTAAGGCAAGTTGAAAGAGAAGGCAGATGTCATAGATACTTTATCTTATGCATGCGTATTTAGCCTTTCTACTGAGGAGCTCAGGGCTCCAAACATGGGCTGTTTTTTCATGGCGAAATTGCACCTGGGTGGACCCAGGATCTCACATACTGGATCAATTTTGCCCTGGTCTGTGATTCTTCATGGATCCCTATGCTGCTCCAGCTATTTCTGCATGGGCACAGGGCTTTTTACATTTGCCCGCAATCTATTCCAGGCATGCGCAGACAACCTTTGTTTCCCGCGTTCTGAATAGAGACCAAGTAACTAGTACAAAGTCACCCTATAAGCTTTAAGGCAGAGTGGGGATTTTGAAAATCATTTTTCAGCTCTCCAGACATGAAACCTCACTGACTGGTTTCATTTGTGCATGTGCTAGTAAAGAACCATGTCCAAAAGTTCCTGCTTCATAGCAGTCTCATTACATTGCATTATGCATCTTTACCCTACTGTGAGAAATGAGTTGCTTTTCAAGCTTATGGTGAAATATTATCAGCATTCAGATGAAGTTCATTGTGATGTCCCAATGCTCAAGGAAGCTGCTGTGTGATCTGGTGCAACATAATAACTATAAGACTAAGTTGTTATTCAGGAGTGTTCGTTTAGATTTCATCTCAACCACAAATTTACAGTGGGCTGTTCAAAAGCAATGCAGATCAATATTTTCACTGTGATTGTTTTATGAAATCAGGATTGGGTCCACAGGCAAGCACTAATTTCTGGTTTCAGCACTATTGCTGTTTTTTTTCCACTACATAGCTGGCTGATGGTTTCAGATCAAACAGTTTCAACAGATCATACAGTCTCTTACCATTGAATGTTGGTTCATGAAAGTTAAAAAGCTCAGGAATCATCATTCACTATCAAAATGGCAAGCAGTTTCCACGAAGCATTCAGATCCCTCGTGTTTTGCATGTTTGTTCATAAGTATACCAATATCACCTACTTGCTGTATATCTGACAGCCCAATCCAGTTCTTGGGGATGGCCAGGCACCACCTGCAGAAGGCTGCCAGGTGGCTTGAGCAAGCAGCTAAAAACAAGAAAAAGCCCCACTGCGCAGAAGCCTCCCATAGGGCTTAATGTAACTCCTAGACCTGGGCTGTGGGCTTCACAGTCCAACAGAAGCGTAGCTTTTCGCCCCCACAGCCCTCCCGCGGCCCCCTGCAGCAGCCCCCCCCTTCCCCCCGCAGCACCCTATTCCACTTAATTTTAGGAGCAGGCCGAAGGAGCCCCTGGGAAATATAGTTCCCACCAGGCCCAGGCAACGCAGGCAGGCTTCTTCTCTGGGACGTTCCATTCCTAAAAGTAAGTGGGGGTGCGCCCTGGGGGTGCGCCACGGGGGGGCGGGGGTGCTGCGGGGGGAGGCGCGGGGTGTGTGGGGGGATTTTTCTGCCCCCCACGTGACCAGAATCAGTGAGCCTGGTGCGTTGCGCACCCCCCGTCCCCTGGTGGCTTCGCCACTGCAGTCCAAACTCTGGGTAGAAGCTTGCTAAAATCAGCCCCACTCCCCAAAATCACCTGGTCTCCTTTCCTACCCATCATGTTGGCCTCTGAATGGCACTGTGTGGCTGGACTTCTGGGTTTCCCCACTGCGGAGCTGCGGGGCATGCTGGTGCTGGTACCTCTCCCCCTCTGCCTGTGGTGTACCCCTTGCGCCAGCAGAGGGAGCAAACATACTGGCGCAGCTCTCCACCACTCTCTGTGAATATTCAGCCCTCCAGTTATCATCTAACTACTATAGACATTGACATGCTTTCTGCTGCCAGGTCTTTGGGTAGTAGTAGCCAGTTAACCTTCCAGCCACATTGCACCACCTTGATCTCCAAGTGGAGGTCAGGGGTTCATTTGAGCCTGGCTTCAGTCATGCTCAGACTGAGCATAAGAGTCTGTCGGCTCTAGTTTTATACTGTTGGTTCCACCCCGAAGCTTAGGGGACAGAGCCAGCAGTATAAATCTAGAGCCAGCAGACTCCCTATTCTCAGTCCCTGGGCTCCTCCCAACCTCCAAGTGGAGATCAGGGTGGAGCAACCTGGCTGGCTCCTCTCCCCAACTCCATGTGGAGATGGGGTGTGGGGCCAGCTAGGCTGGCTGCACCTGATCTCCATGTAGAGGTTGGGGGCAGTGAGCTTCCTGCAGCATTCAACTACACCCCGCCCCATCTCCATGTGATGAGGTGCATTGCGGGGTGCAGCCCTGAAGTGCACTCCTAGGAAGTGGCACCCAGGGCTGAAGCCTCTCCCCCAGTTACACCACTGTTGCCATTTTTGGTGAGTTTCATGGTTATGCATATTTTACATTTTCCCTGGACTCCTAAAACTGATTTGAACTGGCCTTTATTCTTTAAATGGGAAGTGATATTTTAAATCTGGTATTAGTCACTAATACAAGAGTCCTGGCTCCAGGCATCACTGTACATTCCTTGACCAGAGGAGAAAGGTTGAATTATCATCTTGGATACTTCTATCTGACCGTGGCAACAGAATACTAAGTAAGAGGCCTTGGCGTATATCTCTATCTTTGGTCATAGTATTATTATTATTATTATTATTATTATTACATTTGATCTTGGTCTAGTTTTGAGACATTATTTTGTCTTTTTTTAATGTCTGGGCCCTTTCTGTATGATTAATAATATTATTTGACCAGTGAATAAGGCCAATGAGCCAAAACCGCCCGGAGCCCCTCGGGGATAGGGCGGTATAAAAATCTAATAAATAAATAAATAAATAAATAAATAAATAAATACATACATACATACATACATACATACATACATACATACATACATACATACATACATACATACATGTTTGGTCAGGGTCAGTAATGGTCCTTTGCATTAATGTACATTTGTGAGGATATTATTTGCTTTAAATGAATATTTGTGATAGACAGATAGGTAGATAGATATACATATACATATAGATTTATGCTTTTAAATTACAAATATTGAATCCAGATATTTAAATTGTCTTATCCTTTTGTTTCTTGATTCAATTCATTTTGGATTATTTCTTTTTTTAATTGTGAATCTGCTGGCAGCTTGCATGGTAACATTTAAATTGTCACATGTGGCCCATTAGAGTATGTCTTGTCTTTTCCCTTTCTTCCTTCTCTTAAAAAAAGGCGAGTCATTTGAGCTGATACTGACACCTGAAATGTAAAATTGTGCACTGAAAATTGTGTCCTGAAAATACATATCAAATCTCCATTCTGAAATCTTAACACTCGAAGAAAATATAGTATTGCAGACAAAAAAAAGAATACCAAACCGATAAGTTAAATCAGATAATTAATTTGGCCAAAAACATAAGACATTTCTATACTGGAAGACTCATATCAATGTTCCTAATCTAAGCTTATGTTTATACAGTGAGCCAATGAATGTACTGTGTGTGTCTGTGTTGTCACATCACAACTGATTTATAGTGGCCCCAGCAAGAGGCTTCCAAGATGATAAATGGAGATGGTTTGCCATGACCTTTCTTTGCAGAGCCTTCTTGGTGGTCTTTCATTCAACCCTGCTTAGTACCTGAGATCTGATGAAATGAGACTACACTATGTCACTTTCCCTTATAAAAATGTGTCAGGTTATATTAGCACTAGCCCAGTTTCCCCTTTCTTCCTATTTTCCTCTTGATAGCATCCCCTGGTTACTTTCTGCTTTCCTGCCAGTGTTACAAACTGGGGTTTACTGGGTGTCCCTGGGTTTGGAGCCTTTAGCAGGTTTTGTTTAATTTGCAATGGACAACAGGCTTTGGGATTCAAATTTTATAGTGCTTCTATGGCACCACAGCATTGCATACTATTTGGTAGCATCTATACAGTGGTGGCGAACCTTTGGCACTCCAGATGTTATGGACTACAATTCCCATCAGCCCCTGCCAGCATGGCCAATTGGCCATGCTGGAAGGGGCTGATGGGAATTGTAGTCCATAACATCTGGAGTGCCAAAGGTTCGCCACCACAGATCTATCAGATCATGAAAGACAATATATATATTAAAGTCTATTTAATCTTTCACATTTTCATACTTATTCTCTGCTAGGTGGAAGCTTCTCTGTTACATTTTTTCTTTGCTGTTCCCTCACAGAAGTTACTTATTCAATCAGAGTCTACACAGGAGCATTACCAGCATCAGAAACAGATGCAGACATCTTTATGACAATATTTGGAGAAAAGGGAGACTCTTCCCAAAGAAGACTAAAAAATTCAGAGTCATGTACACATTTTGGAAAGGGTCAGGTAAGAATGAAATCTGAATGTTTTTAAGTCCTCCTGTCTTTCCCTGTAAATATAAAATGGAAGGAGCCACAACTCAGCAGTTTGATTAAAATAAACATGTCAGCAGCCTCCAGTTCTCATTTTTCTGGAATTGTTATGCAAAAGCATGAGAAACGCAGAAGTGTGATGTTGCACTTCAGATGTGTGCATGATTTGCAGAAGAAAAAATAGCAGGTGCCACTTCTAAAACAAGCAAATAAAGCTACCGTTAAACGTTGCTGACAAATTAACTTAATACTGAAACTAGGAGAAGAATTCTGTTTGTTAAACTAGATGTGACAGAGAGTTCCATTACAGTTGTCCTATAGAGCTCTTTGGGAAAGGCTGCAGACAACAGCAGGGACATGCCCCTATGGCCCTGGCAATGCCTGCGGGTTGGAGGGCAGGAGGTGTATCCTCCCAGCCCAATGGACCTATGTAGGGAAGAGGGGTAAGTTTTTTAAAAAGCAGCACCGTGAAAAGCAGTGATGTACACCTGAGGCAGTTCGATCGGCACCAGGTGCACATCGCTGCTTTTCAAAAGACTTGTTCATTGAGCGATTCACAAAAACACCAGTTGGGGGTGAAAACAGCTGTGCTGCCTCGATTCGGAGGCAGCAGCTGTGGGAAGTCCCTCCCCCAACTGGTGTTTTTACCGGGCCCACACCAGTGAAGTTGACTCGTGTGGAATCCGCCCATGAGAGCACAAGAACAAAGGATTACATACAGAGGGTTACATACAAAGGGTTACACACCTTTATTCCACAAGTGTCATATCTCTGAACTTTAAAACTTATGGCTGCTAATTAGTGGGTGGGAAAGAAAAACACTACCAAAGATCCTGATCATAAACCTCCCATTAAATCTTAACAGCCCAATCCAAAGGAGAAGGCAGAGCACCAGTTGGGGATGGTGCTGCATATGTGCACTACCTTCAGTGGGGTTTCAGGTGGCCCAAGAAGAGGGGAGCATTTTTTTAAATGTTGTTCACCTGAAGAATCCCAGAAGGAAGACTAACTTATGCCACACTTTTGGTGGTGTATGTCAGCTACCAGCGGAGGATGCATTCCTGGGCTGAAAGTCCTCTGGGAACTGACTAAAGTTGGCTCTGCCCCTGGAATAAACTCGGAATACTGGCACAACTTCCTAGTTCCTAGTTCCTACTCCTAGTTCCTACTCCACAATGCCCCGCTGCCAGGATAAGCCCTTCTGCTCGGATGTCAGTGCCATTTTGCATAGTATTGGTGCCACAGGCACCAGTACAACCTTTCCACAATTTCCAATGTAACGTCATCCACCTCATTTGGATTGCCCAATTGTGTCCCATCTACTTTTGCCTTCATTCAATAATCCAAGACTTGGAATTCAGGTAAAGGGGGAATAAAGAGAAGATGTCAGGAGAGAGGTATCTGGCTGTTTAGACAAAACACCTTTTTGGGGATAATAGTGTTGCAAATGTGCAGACTCACAGTGCATTCCTGAGGGAGAGTAGTTGTGCAGCTGGAGACAGCCCTACTACATCACCTTCTATGAAGCTTGCTATGCCGCAGCTAGCAATAAAAAAGAGAGATTGCCCCTTTCCCTGTGTAAGTAGTCTATGTAGAATAATGGACTGTGGCATCAATTGTTCTGGTGTAATTGTGCACTAGTGAATGGGAGTGTTACTAAATCTAAAAGACTCAGGAAACCAACTTGCTCCACCCCCGGGAACACCCCCTTCAAATATCACTGTGAGCTTTTGCACTGGAGGAGCACTGGTGCACCCAGTTATCATGCTGCTGCACAACTCCCTAGCACCGGCATAAGTTCTCCTTCATCAGCGTTTGATGCTGGCATAAGTGGCATTTAGACTGGCATAAGGGTCATGCTGCTGCTTCAGTGCTTTTGGAAATACCCCCTCTTTTGGATTGCACTGTCAGGGTCTTTCTCAGACATGTTTACAGTATCCCTTGAGACATGTTTACAATCTCCCTCCCAGTGATATTCCACTTCGGGTTCACACAAACTGCAAAGGCTCCTGTTGTTCACATCCCACAACTGTGAAATTTCTATATCACAACCTCTTCAAAAGCCAAACACATTTCAAAAGGCTTTATGGCCAACAAAGAGTGAATTGTTCATTTAGAAAATATTCTGATATGTTTGATCAAAAACACTCTTTGAAACAGTTGAGTTTAGCGGAAAAGATCATAGCAGTGGCATTTAGGGAATACTGCCTAAGCTATTTTAGGGAATACTGCTTGGGCTCTGGATGAAAAAATTCTTATGTCTACTGAGTGTTTACTATGCACATCGCTGCTGTTAAGAAATAGATATAGAAAATAAATATCAAGCATATGAAAGGCAAACTTACAGTTGGATCAGTCCATGAAGTACTTATACAGCACATCTCCAGTTCATTTAATTAGTTTTGTACACTAACTCCATACAACACCTGCTGAAATAAAAATAATACTGAACAATAGCTGTGCGGGTGAATTATGGCTATAGTGACCACAGATATGCATAGAAGTCTGGATTTAGTTCATAATGATGATGACAATCAGTCCAGCACCTAATCTGAAGGTTATAAAAAATTGCAAATCTCTATGGAAAATATGATCAAATGAGGAAATTCCAACTTGGAATTAAAAAAGTACAGCTGTTACTTAAAAAAAAAAGTACAGCTGTTCATCATATAGACATGGCTCCTGCAGATTTGCACTTCAATATACACACTTTTCTCTACAGTCCATCACAGATACAAATGCCACTTTAGGGTGCTTTAGCTAAAATGTCACGTACAACACAAAGAGAAATGTGTGTTCTCTGGTTTACTCTGTTTAAGCATCAAAATGCCATATGTACTTTGGATGCCAGAAGATGTTACTAGCTGTGTAATTGTAGCAGGGTCAGCTGCAATACTGCCATCAAAGCTCTGCTCATGACCTGAATTTCTTCCCTATGGAAGTTTGTTTCAGACAGCTGGCTCAAGGTTGACTTGGCCTTCCATCCTTCTGAGGTCTGTAAAATGACTACCCAGTTTGTTGGTGCCAAAGTGTTGATAGCTGGGGAAGACAGTAGCAAACCGTCTCATAAGCAAAGTCTGACTAGTAAGCATTTTGATGTGATGTCAGCCCGTGGATCAGTAGTGATCTGGTTCTTGGGCACTTAAGAACCAACAAGAAGTCATGCATTCAAGCTGAAGAGCAGATTCAAGTTGGTACTCAGGAAACATTTGCTCACTACAAGAACTGCTGAATTACGCAGTAGGCTTGTCCATAGAAATTGTACAATTTCCTACCTTGGAAATTTATAGTGGGGTATTCAAGTGAGCATCCTGGTACTTGCAAGAGTTGGACAGCCATGGAATCCCTTTGAATTCTAAGCATCTTTAACTACAGGGCCCAAATATGCCTGCATGGGATTCAGTGAGGGTAACTCTGTACTGTCAATTGTTATGAAAAAAGAAGATGAAGCAATTCAATTGTAGCACAGTGACTAAAGTTAGTTTACATGGCTTAAGTAATCATCTTTCTAGCTAACAGCTCTCACTGGTATAATGGGTTAAATGAGTGGGAAATTGTCATTTTCCCTAGCTAAAACAGAATCTAAATCAGGCAAACCAATTTAAATGAAACAGTTTTGGTTTTCATCAGTTATGCTTCCAATGAAGTATATCTGCCTTCATACAAAATGAGAAATAACACAGGACAAAAATAAATTTGGGCAAACCATGAAGGACTATGTAATTGAATGTGCCTTGAAGAGAATTCATTGATAACAATAGGGTGATTTTGTCCACGGTTTTCTGAGGACTGTAATTTATTGTCATACAGAATGGGATTAATGATAGAGCTCATGTTCACAACTGCTAACAGAAAGAAAGAGGAATATTTCTGGTAGAGGCTGTTGTTAAGAATTGCATAAACTGTGGTGCTACAACTTGATTTGAAATTTTAAAACAATAAAAATGGTACAGTGTTGCAAAAGCTATTTACAATACTTCGCCTATTTGGAGCCTTTTATACTTACCATTATGCACTGTATTTTGCCATGGTAACTGTTTTGTAAGATCGTAAATACATGGAAGTAAAAATGTCAGGAATTCTATTTTTCCAGTACAAAAGATATGGTTGATGTCACTTTTCCTATCTTCATTAAAGGATAGATTTGATAACCTGATTAAAAAAAACTTTTAAACACACATACTTTTTATTTCTTTTTTTATATGTGATCTGATGGTATATTAGCTGTCAACAACTAAAATTATAGCTTCTTTTTTTTTTGCCATCCATCTGGTCGTCTTAATGCTACCCACATTTGCCTACACTTCCACCCACTCGGCTATATTTATTTCTCAGATGGGTACACGTTCATTCTCTAACATAATTTATTCATAGTAGCATAAAACTTTGCAGTTGCTAACACATTGTTGTTTACTGAAAACTATAGTTGTATCCTTCATTGGCATAAATTATAAACATAGCAAAAGGAAGAACAAAAAAAACAATTTTAGCATAACAAAGGGAAGAGTAATCCTTCCGAGGATTTAACCTTATGCTCCCAAATGCTCATAGCATATTAAAACATACTTGGCTACTGAACTGCTAGTATAAGGGCACTGATCCCACAGAAGGTGTAAAACAAGCATCTCATCAGAATATCCATGAAAGTTGTGTAGAAGGGGACCGATTAAAGAATCCTGCCGTTCAACACAGAGGACACAATAAAACAAAACAAGGGGTGTAGATTCAGGAGTTCTTGGAACTGAACTTCTTTATTATTAAGATCTTAAGTACATTTAAAAATCGACCAAATGAAAGAAGAGAGTAACATCAAAGTACACATAAGAGAGAAAGTGAGGGCTCCCAATTTAATCTGCACCAAATATGAATGCACATAAAAGTTTACTACTTGCTCTCTAGTTACAATTGTAAAATTAATTCTTTATTATTGCTAATAAGCTTCAGACTTCAATTCATTTTTTCTGTTTTATGCCAAGAGTCTATCAAAGACTTCTAATTATTAATGAATTTCAATAATTTTCTCTAAATTGAAATAAGTTTAGCTATCTCCATCAATCAAGTTCCAACAACTTCACAAGCCATTCTTCTGTTGTAGGTGTACATTAAGTTTCCTATTTTTGCACATATAATATTCTTGCTCAGTGGCGTAGCGTCAATGGGGTGAGGAGCATGCGACACCCCAGGCGCATGCCTGTGTGACAGCATGGCTGGGGCACTCCAGGGGCTTTCCAGGGTGGGCAAGGGTGTGGCAGGGGCATGGGGCACACATGCGTCTTGGGCACAGTTCCCCCTCACTCTGCCCCTGTTCTTGCTGCTGATGTCATATATAAAAACAAATTTCCATTTTTTCAAGCTGTCTGCACATAAGACCTAAAAGAAAAAAACTCTGATTAAATTTTGATATTACTCTTCAAGATCTAATAATTGATCTCTTGATTTCTTTTTTCATTCTCTGTGAAAAAAATCTAAAATGTCACAATATGTTATCCACCTGTTTCAAATATAATATCTACATAATGCTTCTTGTGGTGAGAACTACCTTGACAATTTTTGACATAGTCTAAGTAGAAACTTGTTCCATATTCTCAGAATTGCACACCCAATATAATGATTATTAATGTATTTATTAACATAAATAGGCATACCATTCATGTGTCAAATCATGTCATGTCTTCTGTTTCTCAGCAAAATTCATTCTTTCAGCCAAACCATGCATCAAGCTGTAATATATAATTTCACATTAGGTAAATGTAGACCTCCTCTTTTTTTTTTGCATCTTGCAATATTTTATATTTAATCTGAGATTTTTTCTTTTATTAGACCAAGTTTGATATATTCTTCTGCCATTGTTTAAATGGAATATCATTTGCCAACACTGTATTGTTTTGAAACACTCTGGAATTGCTTGAAAAAAAAAACCATTTTTGATAGTACATTAATATTAATCACAGAAATTACCCCAACAAGTATAACAGGAGTTTATTCTATGTTGGCAAATCTTTTTTTTAACTTCATTCCATGTTTTAACATAATTATTTTTAAATAATATACAGATCATATTTGACAACATAATATCCACATATTTCACTTTTTTCAACTTTAAAACCTGTTTTACTCATCAACTCCATTTGATCTTGTATATTCATATTCTTTATTAAAACCTCTGTTTTCTGTTTAATCATTTTAAAAACTATTAATGCACCAAATTCCTTCACTTTTTTGGATTTTCTATGATAAATGCCAGATTGCCAGCAAATGCTCTTAATTTTTAAGATTCTTTCCTAATTTTTATATCCTAAATCTTCTCATCAAGTCTTATGTCTGTTCAGTACTTTCAGAACTAATAGAAACAAGAGAAGAGATTCTGAGCAGTCTTGTTCTTTTCTGTATCTCACGTGCATTAGCTAAATTTGTGTTGTCTGTGACATACAAATCAGTTTTGCACATTTTATGAAATTCTCTCTAAAATCCCAATTAAGGATTTCTGAGCCTGTAAGAAAAGAATCTTTCATAGGGTACATTTGCAAAATTCCAAAAATAATTGATGGGGAAGCATTAAATCTTGTGACCCTAAATGCTCCACATAATTAACAACTCAATCCAGACCCTGGGGGGGCCAGGGACAGTGCTGCTGTCGCATATTTCTAGAGGGCTTCCAGATGGTACAGAGAGGCAATGAAAAACTGGTACAGAGAGGCAAAGAAAAACTGAATAACCACAGCCATAGGGCTCAACAGCCCATCACCACCCTGCCAGTGTTCCCATGGCCAAAACCCCATGGAAGCTGATTAGCATCGGCTTCACCTCCAGGAATGCCCCCAGAATGTCTGCAGCTCATTGGCCTCCATGTTAGTAGCAGCTGGAAGTCGATTGGGTGCCATTGAGCTCCACAGCACCCGCTTGCCTCCCTTTTTGACCTCCCTATTTCTGGCCAGTGTAATTGCCACTTGTGCTGGCTAGGAGGGCAAACACGACTACACAAGCCTGCACCACCTCCTGTGGTCATTTTGGCTCCCTCCCCACTGGATTGGTCTACACATATGAAAAATGGGATACTTGGATCCTATGATCATGTAGGATACCAAACTCCAGGGAGAGCATGTCCTCTTTGCTAAAGAGCAGAATTTTCTATTTCAATTATCTAAAGTTTTAAGATTCTTCTTACCATAAGGAGAGAATTGAAAGGGATGTCAATACACTGTGTGGCACATAATTAGGGGATTCTGCCATATAATGTAGGCATACCCAGACTTTCAGGATTAGGAACCAAGATCTGATCCCTAAAAGTCTCTGCTCTGTCTTCAAACACATGGCTTCATAGCTTACATGGTTTGAGACCTCCTAAACATGTCACTAAAACCTAGAACTAAAACTTCATCTGAATTTGTTTAACACATTGTTTGAAATGTTACCTCCTGTCCATGAGGCACAGCTGCTCAACACTGAATCAATAAGCGAACTGGGTGGCTGTTTCTTGATCAGTGAGAGTATTTATTAAAGCTAGCAAACCAGAATATAAGTGACCATTTGGGTATCCGAAACGTATGGATTCAGAGACGCTTGATCTGAGCTTGCATGCACTTTTAATAATAGATTATTGCAGGTGTTTCTATAACATCCAACCTCTCTCCCTCCCCTTCATCCAACCCCTTGTTCTATATATGGGCAAGTGTTTCCAAGTATACAGGAATCATATAACTTCATAACAGTTTCCATGTGTCAAGGCTAACAGCATTGAGCTTAGCTTACAGTAAATAAATCAAGGCGCATGTGCTCATTAGGGCTTTGTAGAGAAGCTAAAAGGGAGTATTGTCTTAGATATCTTAGATATCTTTACTTGGACAAAGGAATCCAGCTGTCTGTCATATCTTGGCAGATTATCAGTATTGCTGGTCAAAGCACTTCTGTTGGCTTCTCTCCTAAAACGGCTAATCCTTAAATCTGAGAGTCAGACCATTTCCACATGTACCTGGGGCACCCAGTATCTGCCTTTACCTGGGGAATCAGATATCTCAGGGGACTCATGGAGGTTTGTTCAGTTTACCTTACAACTAGGGACGGCTGGTAACTCCGAATTGATGTGTAAGAGCCAAACCTTCAGGAAGCGTATTGTGGCCAAACTATTTTCAGACGGAAAGCGGGAAATAGCTGTCCTCCCTTCAATGGGTCCATTTTACTTTACAGCTGCTAGATACAATGGTTCTTTTCTCCAAGCAGGTCAGCGACTGAATGAACATCTTCCTAAGCTACAAATAAGTATGTTTCATAACTGTTCAGTTGGATAATAGTATCTCAGTTAACAGACAGGCCTAGTCCAAATGGGAATCCCATAAAATAGTTGGGACAATCATTTAGCATTAAAAACAAGGATGGCTGTAGTGCATACTGGCAACCCTTCACATGAAAAAATAGTGCAACCTGAGACATACTGCACTTGTCCAAGTTAATTGGTTGTTTCAATTCAACTGCTCTGTTCAGCTATAGTTGTATTTTAACGTGTTCATCAGCCCCCAATGGAGCTTTTCTCCTCTGAGTAACATGAACCTTACTTGATCTCAGCACAATAGGTTGACATTGGCCTTTTCGAAATGAAAAATTCCATTTATTCCTGCAATTGGTGGGTGTAGATACTAGAGTTGGTCAAGATGGCCCAGTTAACTTTGCTACTAAAAGAAAAGAACTTAATTAAGTTCATGGATAAATGAAAGCACTTTAGAATATCTAGATAAAACGGAAAACAATACATTGATAACTAGAGATTTTGAAGGTTAAGCATTGTTAAATTAAGATCCAATAGAGAAAAGTTAATTAATAATTTCCTTTAAATTTTGATGCTTAATGACTGAGTGCTGAAGGTTTAACATTCGGTGAAGAAGAAATTGGAAGTCTATATGAAATAAGTACCTTATAATTTAGTGGATTTCTTTCTTTGCGTATGATTTCAGCCTTGATTTTGAAGTACGAATAAAAAACTGACGTTTTGTGTACTTACTATTTCTGTGGGATGTGTGCTTCGCAGTGGAGTCTCCCTGCAATTTTTGGTGTGCAGGGGAAAGTCTCCCACTGTCTCCCACTGTGAAGTATCATGGCTGCAGATGCCTATGCTTTGCTCCGTGACACACTGAGACAAGTACTAGCAAGTCCATGGAATAAACTGTGAATCTGCTGACTGTTTGAGAATTCTGCAGGGTGTCAAGTGTTTTTGACCCTTCTGTCCCCCCATTTCTAGTTATCCATGTAGTCCCACTGGTAAGAAACAGAAGAAGGGAGGAGGAAGTAAGGCTTTAAATGGAGTGAAAAGACACCTGTCCAAAGTTCTTTTCAGGTTTCTGGTGAAGCAGCAAAAGGGTCTTGGAGGCCAAAAAGGCCAACATGGAAAAGCTGTTGTGGGCAGGGGAAAGCAGGGAGGAGCTGGAAAACTTGAAAGAAGCTTTGCCCACCTTTGCTTGAATCACCTTTCCTGTTAAGGCAAAGTTGCAGTTTCTGAAATCAGAAACTGATCAGAGGCACTGTGATTTCAGGAGAGGGAACTAACTGTGTGTAACTGAGAACCTACCCAAAGGGAATGTATGCTCTGTGAAGGATACCACAGGTGGGTAATTGACTTATGCTTGTGTTGTCATCAATACTCTTGGAAACATATTCTGAAGGATAGGAAATCAAGTAAACCAAAATAAATACTGGCACATTATTATATTGCCCTTTCCCTTTAATGGAATAGAAGAGCTGCAGGTTTCACATTAGTTTGATCAGAGGTTTTCAAACGCTTTCCATGTATTCATTTTTGGTCAACATGCTAAAAAAAAAGATGAGGTGAAGATGCCACTATGGAAGGTCCTGGCTAGATCTCACTATGGATATGTGTGAATTCAGCTATACTCTAGACCCGTGTTGGCGAACCTTTGGCACTCCAGATGTTATGGACTACAATTCCCATCAGCCCTGCCAGCATGGTCAATTGGCCATACTGGCAGGGGCTGATGGGAATTGTAGTCCATAACATCTGGAGTGCCAAAGGTTTGCCACCACTGCTCTAGACCATTTCACAAACTTCTCTGCAGTACTGCATATTGTAAAGCAAACTGCGTAGTACAGAGCAAGTTGTTTTGGTCCTCAAAAAAATCCCATTATTCTCCAGATTACAATTTGAAAGATGCTGATAACAGTTTGTAGGAGGGAAATGTTGCTGAGAGATCCTATGTCAGCTGTGCACTCACTAGGCTTGTGTAGAACATTTTTAAGCTTCTGTTCTCCTCCTGTAAAAGTGTTTGTTTATTATCACTAGTAAAAGTCTTTCTTGAGCACTGTTAGAAAACATTACTGTTAGAATAATTTGATGGAATAACTATCAAATAAACAAACACAACTTTGATTTTAGATTCTTATACAACAGTGCTTCTATTTGCTGTCTTTCACTGGAAGATGATCAACATTCTAATACCTCAATCAACATTGTAATAGGCTCTAATACATAATAGTGAACAGAGTTACACCTTTCTAAATCCATTGAAGTCAAGCGGCTAAGAAAGGCATAACTCTTCATAAGGCTACTGTAAGAAACCATTCATCCTTTTCTTCATTAAGCTAACAGCAGACAGAAGAAATGAACAGGAAAATCTATTTGCCTAGCAGAGCAATGTTTATAATTATGTTTATCATACCATGGACGTTGACTCTTTATTTATTTTTCCCCAAAGGTAAATATATTCACTGTCCAGGCAATAGATTTAGGGATGTTAAGCAAACTGCTTGTAGAACACAATCAATTTGGTTATGGAGCTGGCTGGTACCTCAATCGGATCACTATACAAGAAAAAGAGAAAAGTGATGGCCCCTATGTGTTCTCCTGTCAACAATGGCTGGACAGTGGAATTGGTGATGGAAAGATGAAGCAAGAACTGCAACTTCTTGGGAAAATCAGAAAAGAGAGGCTGACAGGAAATGTTCATGGTGAGATGCAAAATCAACAAAACCCATTCAAGCTCTATTTTTGATATATTTTATCATTATCTTTCCTGGTTGGGTCCACTGAGACTAAAAAAAATCAAATATAATATCGTTTTATCATGAATACTGTCTGTCATGCAAACTCTATCCCCCTGATGCTTTGTAAAGTGCAATAATATGTTTAAAGAAAAAATATATTAGCACACACAAAGATACAGAGATTAGAAGCATAAGCTACATTTTAAAATGAGATTTGGAGACTGCATGTGGTAGGGGGAAAAACGAAAAGAAAATAGTTGATTTATCCAAGCACCAAGAACTACAGAGCAGAAGGCTCTTGCATTTGAAGCTATTTCTGATATACATCATCTGTTCCTTTAGTGTTTTTGTTAGCCCCTACTCCATCACTCACATTTAAATTGAGGTGGACTGAAATGTGCATATTCATTTTCATAATGTAAGGACAGAAAGCATTACAAAATAGATGATATATTCAATTGATGGCAAACCTGGTTTTGTTTGTAAGAATAAAATGCAATATTTTGTGCAGTTTTTCTGTTAGTTTTAAGGCATACACTTTAACAGATCATATCATTGTACAGATTTTTCTGAATAATCCTCCAGTGAAACAAATCTGCTATGTTGTAGCTGGCACATTATTTTTGATAATTTAAAATAATATGAATGTTATTTGCAAGTTTTATATTCAACACTGATAAAGAAGTTTTACTGAAAACAGTAGTATATATGTTGGCGGTATCATATTTCTCCACTGATGTCTCACACACATAGTGCTGGATCCTGATCAAATTGTCAGTTTCCCCTGATTCTCCTTCTTGCTGCAGACCCCTGGATGCCATTCCTAAATGTCTCCTGTTCCCCAGGAGCCGCATTTCATGGAGATATAGTCTTCAGTAGGAGAGAGAAGGCACGAAACTTAAATTCTGGTACTGGAAAATTTTGACTGTGGTTCCATGAACAGAGTTCTCAGAAGTTATTTGTATCGGCTTTGCTTTCCCCAGAAGCCCTCTGTGCCTCTCTCCAATGCTATTTTATGAATTGGGGAATGTGCAGAACATTTCAGGGGGTGCTGCAGCAAAAGGGAGATGGAAGAAGTCACCCTTTCTCCCTTCTGGATGAGTAGATACATTTTTCAGAGGATTAGGGATTATTCTTTAATTAAAAGGTCCATTTACATTGCATATTTTACCATAAATTCGTAACCACCAAAATTCAGTTACATACCTTCAATATCATTTAGTCCAGCGGATACAGAATCAGATTAAAATCTCTCTATCACATTTTCTCCACCTTTCCGCCAAGAAGCAGAATCCTCCACTTTGTCTTTAAAACAAGACAAAGACATCTTTAAAATGTCTTTTAACAAAAAAAGACATCCCCACTTTGTCTTTAAAGCAACCCTGTATGGTATATTAGACTGAGAGAGATTCTTTCACATGCAATTCCATGATGCATCTGTGAAGGTTTACATATTATTGCACTGTCAGTCATCCAATGAGCTTCATGGCTATGTGGACATTTGAGCCCAGATCTCCTCATTTCTAGTCTGATACTATCCTATAACACCGTCTGGGAATTCTGAAATAAACTCATTCGCTAACACAGAAGAATTACTCTTGGGCAAGATAATTCCTGTCTCTGAATCATGTATCTAGAGACTCTCTAGCTGTAAAACAAGACTCATAAGTTCCCTACTCCATAGGGTTATTTTGAGAGTGAACAAACAAAATACTGTAAAATAATTTACATAATACTATATAACGGGGGAGGAGCAAACTTGCTTAGCTTAAGAACCACATAGAATAAACTGCAGTTGTTTGAAAAGTGAATGTGGGACTCAGCAACAACAGCAGCACACCCCTCCCACAAATTTTATAAATTGCAAGGATTCTGCAGCCAGTTCCAAGTTTGGGAAGAGAGTAGAGGAAGACCTCTTTTCTAGGCCAAACAAGTCTGAGAAGGGAAGATGCAAGAGCAGAGAGAGAGAAACAGCAACTGTGGCTACCCCTGTCAGTCTGGTCTTTGATAATACTGCTATTTTTCTATACATGGTAAGTTTTATAACATTGAAGTCCATTTAAAACAACAACAACATTGATTTACTTTTTCAGGAACTTGGGATGTCACTATTACAGCCAGGGATATTTCAAGCAATGATGTAAACCCAAAGCTGATCCTGTCAGTTTGTGATGGCAAAGGCACATCTGCCTCAGTCTGCATTCCCAAAGGACTGCTGAAGAGGGGTGAAGCACATCAGGCATCACTGGAGCTAGAGAAGAAGTTTGGCATGATCTGCAAAGTTCGTTTGGAAATAGAGGACATAGGTGGGGACACCTGGCATTGCAGTGAGGTAAAGCCCAATTAGGCAGTTGTGATTCCTTTCAAAAGTTGTTTTTTATACAACAGTGTTGGAATTCACCCAGCAGGTTAGTTAATAATATGTTTGTGTGTCTAAAACATATATTTATTTGGGTTTATATACTATGTTGTGGAAAGAGTGTTAATGAAGTTGTTGGCAGGAGGTTAAGGACAGGCAATAGAAAATACTGATTTGCACAGCATGTAATTAATTTTTGGAATTCCCTTAAGCATGACTATTAGCTTATTTTTTGTGTTTTTTAACATGGATTACACAAAAACATGGCAGGTATTTATGTTGATGACTGTCAAATATGGCATCTATTAGAAGCTTTCTTTTAGACCCAGTGGAGCAGTCCATTTTCCTATTCTAAGGGAGGAAGAGGACTAACAATATGCCTTTGCACAAAATATAATTAACTTGAAAATACAGTACATTGGATTGTGCCAATAGTTTTTACTAGCAGAAGAAGGGGTCTCTTTGAGACCCCATGAGCAAAAGCCATGTGCAAGGGGCTACAGCAAGGTGAAAAGCTGCTCAAGTCCATCAGTCCAGTCCTTTGGTCCAGAATGTATCACTATGGCCATTAGTTTATAAAACATTACGAAAATTAATGAGGGAGAGGCCAGTTCCTATCTTCAGAATAGTTTAACCATCAGCCACTAGAAGGACTATTATGTTTATGCCCCACTAGTGAGCTCGCCATAGATATTAGGAAACTTCCTGAAGACCTTTACTAGATATTGATAGGAAAACTCTGCAGCATGAACCTTGAGTTGATCCAGATGTGTACATCTTATCCCTCCCCATACACAGGTGAAGCTCCAGCACCAAAAAAGTAAAGAAATTTTAGATTTCCCTTGTTTCCGAGATTTTTCAGAACAGTACACAATGGCTGAATTTCCAGTTCTCATAGATGGCTGCAGCTGGTTAACAGGTTTGATATTTGCTTCAAAACTCTTATTGAATCTGTCAAAATCACAGTGTGTTTATAGTTATGTTATTTTAGAGGGAATGATTATTATTGATTTATGATTGATATTATAGTAGTGTCAGCATACATGGCACTTCACAGAGCTGTACAGGCCACATAGACAGGTACCTGCTCCATATTGCCTGCTCTGGCTCCTGCCAAACAATAGGAGGCAGGGAAGTATGTGGACCAACACTATTTTGCTAAAATTCTCATTTCTGTAGAACAGTGTAGTCAATACTCAATTGGTTGTTGATTACAAACCCATTTTTGGATTAATGCTTGTCTGACACTAACCTCTGCAACACTAAGTCTTATCACCAACAAGCAATGGTAATTTAAGAAAAGGGAAAATGAAGAGGTAACAAGCAGATAGGATTATATATAGTCCCCAATGATGATTGAGATGTCTTACAAATCAGAAGAACAAGGTGTGCTAGCTAATTTTTTTACTAGAGAGTCCTTTAATATGCCCCCACATTTGCAGTCAGTACCTTTTTTTTGTCTGTGTGCACACACACACACACACACAGAGAGAGAGAGAGAGGGGCATCCATCTTTGGAGTCATGACGCTGAAAATTGCCGGGCCAGTCAATTTTTGGCCTTTGTTTTGCTTCTGAATGAATTCACAGAGCACATGAGGGCTCTATAACAGACCTACATTGAGGGAAGAATGCATAATTTGTGACCTCAGTGATCAGATGAAATGATTCCAAAGGTATAAGAATGAAATTCTGAGAGTCTATCAGTGCCTGAGCAAGCAAAACTGTCTTGGCAACTTACATCCTAGAACTGGAAATATTATGCTTGTCTAATTGATTGAAATTTAGTATTTTTTTCTTCAGTGAAACGTTTTGTCCTGCACATCTCAACACACTCATCCCCAGATTCAGGAACAGATGCTGATGTGTATGTCACTTTGAGAGGATCTATGGGAGACACAGGCAAGAGAAAATTAACTAAAAATGGAGAGGACATTTTCACTAAGGGGAAGGTAAGCCACTGAAAGATTCCTTGTTTGCTTGTAATGATGTCACAATGCATTTGGTTACTTAATTATTGCCTGTTTTGGAGAACAGTACAAAACTTGTATTCTCTTGAGCTTTAAATTTTAAAAATGGCATCTATGACAACTTAGAAACCACAGCTGGACAGGCTCAGTTTCAAGTTGTTATTGGAGCACAGTCTAGTCCAGGGGTAGGGAACCTGCGGCTCTCCAGATGTTCAGGAACTACAATTCCCATCAGCCTCTGTCAGCATGGCCAATTGGCCATGCTATTGGTAAAGCAATTCTGATAGGTTCCTGTCTGGACTCCTAATCTGAAGGCTGCAGGAGACTACAGTCTAACACTCAGTCAATCTAGTTGAATGGATGACTATTAGGTGGAAGAGCCTGATGAAGGTGGCAGGGTGCTTCAGAGTGTACAGCCCCTATGTCCAGTCATGCCCCTTGCGCCTAACAATTAATAATATCATGCTGTACTGGTTGACTGGGTCCGGGAAATATAAATGCCTCTCTGACTGCCTTGAAAGAGGTTCTAGTGAGACCCCTCCTGAAGAATGCACCCCTGGAGCCAAATGACCTAAATCTGGGGCCTCCAACATTTTGTAACTTGTACGTAACTTTGAAAATCTAACATGGCATGATAGGCATGGCGTTAATTTGACTTAGACTGGGGCTCCAACATGGCGGCGTGTTAACTTCTGAGTCACGCTGAGCTCCGGGATAATCTTAAGTAATTGCTTTCAGCCTTATCTTTTAATGTTTATATTAGCGTTTTATTGTTTTATGGCCCTCGATAGGCATGGCAACAAAATGGCTGCCATAAAACGGCTGCTAGCGGAGACAATTGCTACAGCTTAACTTCAGCAACACAGTGCAGATCCTGGTCATATGGTAGAAACTGCTTCCAAAACAACATTTAAACCCTGAACTGGACTTCAGTTGTGATAGGGTGGGATAAAAATTAAATTTAAAATCTGCAAAGCCAATCAAAAACCTTGCTAGGTTTTTGCTGACCCTTCCCACTTCCTACAAACACTTGGCAAGTGTCAGGAAAGGTGTTGGCAGGTGCCATGGTGCTCCCAGGCACCTTGTTGGGGACTTCTGACCTAAACAATTATGACCCAGGGGCAGGGGCGTACTGACAGAAAATGGCACCCAGTGGCAAGACCTGGTCCCCCCCCCCACCTCCCCTGCCTGGTTGGTGCGGCCTGGGGGGTGGGAAAGGCTAGGCCAAGTAAAGGGCATTTTGGCTGTAGTTTCTGCTGCCTTCACAGAGAGAGCCGCTGGGTGCCATCTGGGTCCTTGAGTACAGCGGAGGGCCACGCTCGCTGGCTTCGGGCCTGCTGCGAGCCTGCTAGCAGCCACAGCTGCTGCTGCTGCTGACAACTGCGGCCCCAGCATGAAGGGAGCTGTTGGGTGTAAAGACCTGGCCAGTGCCCTACGGCTCTCTCTGTGAAGGCTGCAGGAACTGCGGCTGTCAGCAAGCCCGTGGCAGGCCCAAAGCCAGCAAGCACAGCCCCGGCATGGAGGGAGCTGCCGGGCATCACACCGCAGGTTGCAGTTGCTGCTACCATGTGGGTGGCGATTCTGCGCCCCCCCCCCCCCACGTGACTGGAAGGCCTGAACCTGGGTGACATGTGACCATACATGTCCCTCTGGAAGGTACGTGTCTGCCCAGAGGCTAGTATTGCATGCTTGGGCTAGATGTTCCATCAGGTTGTAGAGGTCTTGGAGGAGATGCATTGGCTCAACCCATTTCAACCTGGATTCAGACTTGGTTTTGCAATGGAAATGTCCTTGGATGCCCTGTGATGAATGTTGCTAGGAGGTGATGGAAGAGAGCATCCTTGCATCCATGTTGGTTCTCCTGGACCTTTCAGTGACTTTCAAAACTGTTTACTATGATATCCTTCTAGAAAGGCTGGCTGAGCTGGAAATAGGATACTAACCAACTGATTCCAGAAGTTGACATTGGAAGATTGCAGGTTGGCCTTGGGGCATTAATGTTGTGGGGGTACCAGAGGTTTCTGTGGCATTTTCTGTTGTGGCACTTTATCTTTGGAATGCCCCTTCCCCTTGAGAGGCTTGCCTAGTGCCTAATTTACTTTCTTTCAGGCACCATACCAAAACATATCTTCATACCCAGGCTTTTAATTAACATTTTTATCTTATAAGCTTTTAATGATCTAGTCCTGTTTTCGGATAGTTTGCATGCTGCTTATGTCCAATGGCTTGTTATTAACGGTTTTTTCTTAATTGCTTGGTTTTTTAAAATATTATAATGTGGTTTTAATCTGAGGCAGTGGCATAGAAATATCCCAAACAAACAAATAGATAGATAGATGGCATAACCATTTTAACGGGTTAATTCTGTTGTTTTTAATCTGAATACTGTATTAATTAATTGTCATTAATGGGGTAATTATTCACTTGAACCAAATATTTTACAATTCCTATACCATATGCTCACGAATTAATCACCACTTTCTTGAAATTAATTATAATCTTTCACATGCTACACACTGTAGTAAATCATCTCTAGGTTAAGAACATTTACGGCAGACTATTGAAAAGGTATGCTATGTTCATATCTGCTGATATGGGCATGCTTATAAAGACAAAACAATGTTTACAATTAATAAGATACAGTTTTTGTGCACCAGAAAACATCTACCTGAAGGCTGTATGAAGCAGGCACTTTTCTCAGTTTGATGCTATTAGAGAGGTGACTATGTAATTCTATTACAACTTTAAATTATATCAATACGTTATTTTCATAGTTGAGTGTTTTCATTTGTTTCTGTTGTTGGGCAAAAGAATCCTAAGCATTGTTGAAGGCTTTCACGTCCGGATTCAACTGGTTGTGGTGAGTTTTCCAGGCTGTGTGGCTGTGGTCTGGTAGATCTTTTTCCTAATGTTTCGCCTGCATCTGTGGCTGGCATCTTCAGAGGTGTATCACAGAGAAAAGTCTGTTTCACACTGTGTCTAGTGAGAAGGAAAAGTTTAGTGGGGTATATTGTCCATGTCCCAGGGTGGGGACCAATCAGTAAGTGTTTGGGTGGAACTTGCTATGCAAAGATGTGGTTGAGTACACTGTATTGCGGGTGGGGTTATCAGTAGTCTAAAATTTTGGCTGGCTTGACTATTATATGATTATATGATGATTATATATGCATTCAGCACCAAACCATTTGCACAATTTCTTCCAAGCTCCCCAGAGTGTGTTTGTCTTAAGGGTTTCTACTGTTCACATCATAGTCCACCCTTTAGCATTAGTGGACTGTGTTCCCTCCCTTGCGTTCGTCATATAAACAGTGACAAGATGACATCAAGGAGGTGTGTCAGCATCTGCATGGAGTTTATTGGCAGATATGAAGGTGCCATCAACATGCTATTCCATTATGTTCTTCATTACGTACGTGATGGGGATGTACTTCATTGCAATGGTTATGCCCTTTGCACTTCAGAATGTGTCTTCATTTTACCCTGTGCTGAGTAAGCATGTGATACCAACTAGGTGCTGGTGTCATACCATTATTGGTGAGGCTGGTGATGAGGCCATAGTTCTCCACTGTAAGTTAAAATATCACATTTTCCTTATTCAGTTATATCAGGGGTCCCCAAACTACGGCCCGGGGGCCAAATGTGGCCCCCTGAAGGCATTTATCCGGCCCGCCAGGCATAGCGGCGATGGCTCCATTCATGTGCAGTGGGGGCTCGAGGGAGAGGAGGAACCGGCCCCAACGGCTGTTGATTGCAATTACATGATGGCACCCCCAAATCTCCATGAATTTTCTGACCCAGAGTTGGAAACCTTACACGTGGCAACTCCTGCTCCGCCCTTCCCTCTCGGCTACTCCATGTGTTGCTCTCAGGCTTTCTGTTCCGCCTCACTCCCATTGGCATCAGCCAGGTTCTGGTGAATGTCAGCTGCAAAGCTGTGGCTGCTAGGGAGGAAAAGAACCCAGGAAGATACTACTAATCCTATGGGTTAGATGGAATGCTTCATTGCGAAAGTTCTGCTTTTTTTTTACAGGGGAAGGTATTCCACAGCCTCCCCAACAATATTTGGAGCCCACCCTGTACTAGACGTACTTTGGTCACTGTTCTAAAAATAGACCATGACAGAAAGGCTGAAAGGTGAAATCAAACATTTTACAATCATTTGTGCATAGGAATTTGTTCATAGTTCTTTTTAGCCCGGCCCTCCAACAGTCTGAGGAACAGTGAACTGGCCCCCTGTTTAAAAAGTTTGGGGACCCCTGAGTTATATTATTATTACTGAAAATGTTGAAGATAAATGTGAAGGGGAAAATGGATTCTTACATTACTAGTGATGTCTCTGATACTTATTTTTGGAAAAAGTACGAATATGTATCTTTCCCCCTCTATAAATGAATTCCAAACTCAAATATAACATGTGTCTTATTAGGCAAGGAACTACACACCTTTCCCTCCCTGCAACTAGCAATCTTACAAACAGTGGAGGATTTTAGAATATTTCAGGCTTAGAATTCGCATACTTCACCTTAACAGCTGTTGTGACATTTTAAAATGTGCTTTGCCTAGCAATAATCCTCCCTCCCAACTCTACAGTAGCTGCCACTCAACAGAACTGAGTTCCTGTTTAATATCATGTCAAAATATGGCATTAGCATCATACAAATGCCAGGGCGATTATAAACAGTGGATTAATTATGCAGAAATATATCAGAAAGTTATATATTCAGATGTGTTTGCAAGAGGTGAAGAAAGGGGTGTTCTTTGTTCTGAGTCCTACATGGCCCTGCTGGCCATTGCTTGTGGATTTCCTGACAATTAACAATTTGATTATTCTTTCACATTTTGAAAATTGCATCTTTGTATTTATGACAGGACAGGGTTTATACCTTGCTAAGTCTATAACCAAGTCAAGAAACTTACCACAAATGGCAAAATGTTATCTGCTGTGATATCTGTGAGACACTCTTCTGCTACACATTAACCTGACAAGGCGGAGTCTCATATTTGTAATGGTATTTTGTTACTGACACATTGTGAATTTTTAATGTGACTTGTGTTTAACTGTATTATATTTTTGGCTCAAGATAAGGAGCGATTGTAAATAAAGGAAAGGATTTACCACAAATTATTTCCAGTCAGCTGACTTGCTTGTCTGGAAAAAGTAGTTTTTTGTTTTGTTTCGCTTTTTGTCATCAAGTCACGGTGGACTTATGGTGATCCTATGGGATTTCCAAGGCAAGAGATGTTCAGAGTTTGTTTGCCATTACCTGTCTCCATGTCTCACCCCTGGTATTCTTTGGAGGTCTCCCATCCATATACTTGCCAGGGTCCAGGCTGAAAGTATGTGATGGCCAAAGGTCACTCCGCACGTTTCCATTGCAGAATGGGAATTTGAACCTAGGTTTCCCAGATCCTAGTCCAACATTACTATACCATACTGGCTCACTAATATTAGTAGGATATCGTTATTTTTTCTAAAATACATGGAATGTTCTTAGTTGTTGTTCAGTTTTACTTAAAAAACCTTTCACAGGTTAGGAATGAAGTGGCCAATAATAGGCCTATCTACTGTTTCTGAGGAACGTAATAGCGCATGTGGTAGTAGAGCATCTTCTGAGGTTCCTGGCTGACACATCTGCCCTTGACCCATTTCAATTTGAATTCAGTCCTGAGTTTGGCAGAGATACAGCTTTAATTGCTCTGACTGATGACCTTTGCTTGCAGAGTTGAATAGGGGGTAGGCTTCATTGCTGATACTGATCTTTCAGCATCTTCTGATGCAGTTCTTGGCCCTTCAGTGGTTATGGCTTTTTTGTGCTTGGTCAGACACAAAGTTTCCTCTGAGGAGCAGAATTATCTGGATGGGATTCATCCTGTGGAATGCCATGGGGTTCTGTTCTTTTATCCATGCCAAGGGGTTCTGTTCTCTTACGTTCTTTAATATATACATATATGAAGTGGGAACCCTCAAGGAATTGGGGAGTATCTCTCCCCATCCCTCACTATTTCCTCATTCAATTCTGGCAGCCCCCACATTCATTCTCCTTTTCCTACTTCCTTTTCTCCTTCACATCCAACAGCTAAACTACCACTCTTTCTTCAGCCCCCTCCCCCTTTACCCATGAAAACCATGGACCAGTTATGTAGTGCCAGTTGCCAGGCCAGGCCCACTTTCATGGTAGTAAACCATGGGGATGCATATCACTTTCCTCTTTCTCTCCTCCTGGCAAACCCCATATTTTCCCACATTTCCCTACCTCATTCTCTCCTCCTCCTCATATATTCACCAATCTTTTCCTGCCTTCCATCTTCAAGTATATTTATTGTGTAATATTTACTTCATTTATATCCTGGTCTTTTCCACAGTAGATACCAAAGCAGCTTGCATTATTTAGTTTCCGCCTTTTTTATCCTCACAGCAACACCCTTTTTATCCTGACAGCAAAAATGCTCTCACTGCTGGTAGGGGGTGGGTACCCTTGCCAGCACAAGGCTGCACCATCCAGTAGGGGATCCCTACTGGGCTCTTAATATTATAAAAAGATTGGGCTCTTAATATTATAAAAAATAGTCCTATTGTTCTGTTGCATCAAAGGAGAAAAATAATCATTATTTCATTTAAAAGGTAGGTCTTCCCGAGTTAATGAGACTTGCAAGTACATAAATACCTGGACTCCAGGGGGATTGACAGCCTGATTGACAACAATTGGCCATTTGTGGGTCCTATCATCCTTTACAGTTATTTCTATTCATAGATGTCCCAGTTTTGAATCTGAGGATATTCTTCATGCCTCTTCTACCAGGTCTCATTTCTATAATTCTATTTTAGGCTCTGAAATAACTCCCAAAAAGAGAGAGGAGAATAATCAGGCTGCAGACTGGGATTTGGGAAGCTTCTTTTTTAAAACATTCCAATCCTAGTTAAAACAGATTCCTCTAGTAAAAGGCTATTTAAAATTAAGATTGAGAATTGTACAAAATGAGTTGAACTAAGAACTGTGTGAAAGTAGTTAACATTCAGGACTTCAAAAAGAGCAATAGGATTCACCATTTCCATGTCTGCTGGGAATGTTTTTCTCTCCAACAATCATGTCTGGACCACTGAGGATATATGATTGATGTTTAAGCAGATACTGTTTGCTCAAAATCTCCTGCTCCTGCTACATCCGTGGCTGCCAAAAAAGGAGACAGGAAGTTTTCAGATCTGGCATTGATAAGTGCAGGAAAATGCCAGCTCAGGTTGAAAAAGTCAGTGGAAGTTCTCAGAATCTGTGACCTTGGGCAACATTACATTGTACAACAGTGACCTGCCAAAGTTTTTACTGCAGTACTGGGACTGTAATTTCTGTTATTCGTACATAACGGATAATGAAAGCATGAGGATTTATGAGGGCTACAAAGGATGTTTGTTTGCTACTTATGATAGAAACTTTAGAATTATTAGCTTGAGACTGCTAATCTTTTTTGTTAATCAGTAGTATACCTTTTCCCAGAGTCTCTACTGAAGGGCAGTAGTGCAATTTTTGAGAAAAGGGTTTCTAAGGCATTGTTTTTCTTAAAATACCAAGTGAGACTGGGATAGAATTTTTAATTGTCTCTCTCTCTCAATGGAAACATCAGTAAAAGGGGGATAGATTTGCTTCAGCCATGAAGTTCTTTGTATTATGAATATTTCTGCACAGATCACTCCAAATATATGCATAATAAATTTTAGTCTGCAAACGTACTTATTTCAAAGTAGCTCAACTGTACTCCACACTTCACACTGTGCCATGAAGAGAAATGCATCTCACTGTTATATGCCTCTGAAGATGCCAGCCAAAGATGCAGACAAAACATTAGGAGCAAAAACTACTAGACCACAGCCACAAAGCCCAGAAGACTCACAACAGCTATCTCAACTGACTTTAATAGGAGTGATTCATTTACAAATGGATCTTTTATGAATTCCCATACTGGGAGCAGTTTTGCTTTGGCAAGTCTGTTTCCTTATAATCACAGTCTGTCTACAGTCTTGTGTTCAGGCACACATTGGGGCTGCACATGCCCAGGCCTGCCCTCAGAGGGAATTTTCTATCTTCTGTAGACTGTACTCAGGGTTATGTTTTCCTGCCAGAATCATTGTGTGCCAAGAGGGAAAGGCACAATTTTCCCTTCAGTTCTTCTTTTGCTGTTGAGCTAAGAGGACTTACCTAGCTTTGCTCTAGATATTCTTTAGCAATGGTCTTTTTTTCCCCATTACCTTCTCTATGTTGGCTCAGAAATCACTTTTCAAAAAGTGTGGTTATTGTGGGACAAAAACATCCCAAATGGATAAGCACATTTTCTGCATGATTTGCTTGGGTGAGTCTCATAATGTGAGTTCTTGCCAGCTTTCCAGCAGTTTACCCCAAACCCAGGAGTGACCGTATATATTAGCTCAAAACTGCACTCTGGGAACAGTGTTTTTTTACTGGGCTCAAATTAGCTGGCAGCAAAGTCTTCTGCTGCTCAAGAGCATTCACCAAGGGTAGAGCTGGCTGCATCAACATGCTCGGTTCCATCTCTGGACTTCCACAAATCCTGGTCCCTGGATCTGATCATCTCACAGACCTCCAAACACTCCACAGGAGGCAAAAGCGAAGGCCAAGCCTTCTAAGAAGACTTTGGTTCTGACTCAGCTGAAGCACTTTGAAAAGTCTTCTCTAATCATCCATCTTGAGATCCTGAATCTGAAGGTTCTGGAGCATGTTCCCTCACTGACTCCACCCACACACACCTTCCTCATACCTCCAGGATCCAGAGGACTCAGTGTCAGAAAATGAGGTTCTGCCACTCCACTCCTGGTACCAAAGAAAGGGCTCATTTGGTTCCAGCTCAGTCACCTTCAACTGAACTGATTCTTAGTCAGCTCCAGTGCAAACTTTTCTGATGCAGCCACAGTATGGAATGCCATGGTCAATAACCTTCCTACTAGTCCACTGGACATCTTACTCATACTCACCTTATGGCCAGCCAAGAGATGAGCCCTTTTCATCTGCCTCTCTATTCTCTCAGGCTCTTCTTCAGCTCCATTTCAACTTTCTCTTCATGGGCCCACTATCTCTTCTGTATAAACAACAGTTCTCAGATTGAGATGCTGAAAAGAAAGCTGAAATTTCACATCTTAGTTTCCCTTGGAGCTATTACTCAGTGAGATGGAGGGTGACACAATTCCAGCCTCTCTAAATGAAGTCCTCTGTCTCTATTCAGAGCAGATGTTGAGGATGTCTACATCCCTCAAAAAGGATGCTTTTTTTCTTGAACCCAAAATTACTGCCCCATGTATGTTTGCTAAATGTATGATAGTAGCAGCTATGTTTCTGCATTCCAAGGTTTGCACTATTTCCCCCTGTTTGAATGACTGATTCTTGACCACTCCCACAGAGATGATGGTCCATGACTGCCTGCATCTGATACCATCTGTTGCTGCTAAACTAGATCTATCTGTGAACTGGGAGAAGTTCAAGTTATGTCCTCCCAAACCACCCAGTCATTGAAGCCACCCTAGACTCCACTGTGGGAATTGGCTTTCCATCATCAAAACAGATCAATACCTTAAGAGGCTTCATCTCCAGGTTTTGGACAACAGGTTCCAGTCTGTTCGAATTGTATCCAGAAGTTCGAATTGTTTTTTTTTTTCAGAATTGTTTTTTGTAAGATTTAAGTCCCCATATTTACACTTAGTTATCCTGATGGTCAATTCATTATTTGTTCTCCACTCATTACACTTCTGAATACTTGACTCCAACCTATTGGTGGGCATGCCTATTGGGGTTCATCTACCTACATGCATGATTATCTCTTATGCTTCTTTTACTGGATGGGGTGCCCATTGTGAGTGGGTTTTGGTACAGGACACTTGATCAGGGGTAGAATCTACAATGCATGCTAATGTATTGGAGCTTAGAGCAATTCATTATATTCTTGCTTCTTTCATAGATTTGCTTTGCAAAAAAAACTAAACAGGGGCAGACAAACAACAACAACACCTTGTTCTATTTCAACATACAGGGCAGGATGGCTTCATTGCCTCTCTGATTAGAAGTGACAAAAATTTGGAACTGGGCAAGTCAGCATGACGTCCAGATGATTCACATTGTATGTGTTCACAATTCCACATTGGCTATCTTGAGCAGGTTATCTCTACCACATCATGAGTCGTTCATTTTGGACAGATGTATCCACCCTGTGTTTCAGACCTGGAGATCTCCCATAGTAGACCTGTTCTGTTCCCCAAGCAATCTAATTTCATGTGCCTTGCACTCAGCCAGAACAGAACACGAGACCCATAGACAAATGTGTTTCATAGTACTGAAAGCTTAGGACTCTGACTCCTCCCATGAAGTCTAACTAATAACTAATATCTAATTGCAATGCTGGAAACAATTGTAGATTCTTGAAGAGCTTGCTTGCTTCCAAATCTTCCTTGCTTCCTTCCAAGAAAGTCAGCTCTGCTTCTTGCTGCTTCTGAGTTCTCCATGGTGACCTCTAATGGACTCTGTTTTTCCTGCAATCCTGTTAAAACTTGATTACTCTGAGTTCTATGGATCTCTAACACCTTTTATGTAACATCTTAGACATCTGGGATATTGCTGTTTCCAACCTTTCTCAGACACCTGAAACTAAAACAAACTGAAAAAGGGAACTGTTAATAAGAATGCTATAGTGCTCTTACCTATAGAAGGCTTCGTAAAGGGACAGGGTCTAACTAAGGTTCCCTCCCACAGAATACTGTACAAAAACAATTAAGCTCATTCTATCTAAAGCTATAACTAAGGCTTAAATAAAGAAAATAGTGAGGGTGTCTCTAGGGGCATGACAAGACCTGTTTGCAACCTTGGCCAGCACCAAAGTCATTGCTTTCTGCTCCAGATCAGGGCACAATTTGGATTTCACTGGGGATGCTTTCCTGATACCAAAGACTCAGGACATGTTTTATGTGTTCCCTCCAATTCCTCTGCTGAGCAAGGTTCTCAATGAGATTCAGACTCAAGGGACACAATGCATCTTAATAGCTCCTTTCTGGCAACACCAGGTTTGATTCTTGGATCTGTTGATCATGTACAAAGGGCATTGCTTTCTCTTGTTTCCAGTTTCTGACCTCTTGCACCAGGAGGCACTCCAGCATCATGATGTTACCAGGCTTTGCTTAATAGCGTGACTCCTTAATTCACTCATATGAAGTTTTCTCAGGATATGCTATTATATTCCCATAAATGTGCAATGTATATATCTTATGCATACAAATGGTAACGATTCTTTGCCTAGCTACAGGGAAAGGGCCAAACTGCATCATTTTGCTCTCTCCTCCTGATTCTCAATTATTTCTTTTCCCTGAAAGAGAATGTACTTTCTCTGTGAAAGTACATTTAGCAGCATTTTCTGCCTTTCACAATTTCATAAATGGTTCTACAGTTTTCTGCCACTACACTTCCAGACAATTTTTGAAAGGCCTTTACAAACTTCATGCTCCAAGGGCCCCTATTGTTGCACAATGGTCCCTCTCATTTGATTTATCACAGCTCATATTATTACCTCTCAAACCCTTGGCAATGTGCCCTGTTTCCTTATATCTCCTATGAAAGTTGGGGAACTGTCAGCCTTTAGGAATGACCTTCCATTTACTCAATTATTTGCGTAAGGTGGTTTTACGCCTTAGCTTTGACTTTCTGCCTAAGGTTTAATAGTACTGAAAGTTTAGGACTCTAATTAGTCTAACTAATACCGTATATAGTCGTGTATAAGCCAACCCATCTATAAGCCGAGGCACCTAATTTTACTACCAAAACCTGGGAAAACTTATTGACTCGCGTATAAGCCGAGGGTGAGAAGCCGGGAGGCAGAGAGAGCTCCTTATTTGGGCAGTGACTCCCCCTGATGTCACTGCCCAAATAAGGAGCTCCCTCTGCCTCCTGGATTTGAGGAAGCCCAGCCAGCCGGGGTGCCTCGGGGTTCCCCCTTCACCCTCCAAGAAGAGCAGCAACAAGCAGCTTGTGCAGCACAGGAAGGTCATCCTGGCCAAGCCCCCAGCCTTGGCAGAGCTTGAAGAGCCGGCTGGTAAGCGGTGACTCATGTATAAGCCGAGGGGGCATTTTTCAGCCTTAAAACAGGGCTGAAAAACTCAGCTTATATGTGAGTATATACAGTAACTAATTGCAATGCTGGAAACAATTAGAGGTTAAGTCCGATCTAAGTCCCATCTGGGCCAGATGGTCACACTACTAAGGCTTTCTTCCCCCTAATCCTTCATCTTCAGCAAAAACAGCCCTATGCTGTTTAGATATCAAAACAGCTTTATTGTTTTATTGACAAAAGACACAATCTTTCTAGCAAGACCACAGCTTGCTTGTTTATTTTGCCGGACTGCTTCAGGATCCTGCAGCAGCATCACAAACTTTGTCTTTTTAAATTGTTCATACTATTAAACTTTATGGTGAACATGCTGGCATTTTCGGCCCACCATCGGTTTAAGCTCATTCTAAGAACATAAGAACATAAGAACAAGCCAGCTGGATCAGACCAAAGTCCATCTAGTCCAGCTCTCTGCTACTCGCAGTGGCCCACCAGGTGCCTTTGGGAGCTCACATGTAGGATGTGAACGCAATGGCCTTCTGCGGCTGTTGCTCCCGAGCACCTGGTCTGTTAAGGCATTTGCAATCTCAGATCAAAGAGGATCAAGATTGGTAGCCATAAATCGATTTCTCCTCCATAAATCTGTCCAAGCCCCCTTTAAAGCTATAAATTCTACCAGGTATCAACTTACTTCAGCTGCCTTCTTTGTGATGTTCTTCTGAATGTAGTCTGCAAAGAATCAAACCATTTGAAAAGCTGTTCTGCATTCTCACTTCAATTCAGATCATATCCAGCTCTTGGTAAGTATCTTGTTACTGTCCCAGTGTGGGACTGAACAGAAGACTGAGGACAAAAAACAAGGTTTTATTTACCTGTTACTGCTGTTTGTTGAGTTGTCTTGTGTGTAGGCACACAGTACATCCTCCTGCCTTGCTGTGAGCTCTCTGATATGTTCAGTTTCTTTGGTGGCTCCAGCTGTTCAGGAGAACTGAGGGGAAAATGGTGCCCTTCCCTCTCACCAGTTAATGGTTTTGGTGGGAAAATGCAGCTGGGGAGTGGGGGCACCGTTTCAGTCTACAGAAGCTAGAAAGTTCTCTCCAATGGAAGGCCTGTGCAAGCACAGTCCCAGTGTGTACCTGCACAGAAGACAATTCGATGAACAGTAACTACAGTTATACACACACACATTGATGTATGGTTGTGGTAACACAGAGATCTTTTTTTTACCTGTGTGCCATGCACAGGCATGCAGTTTGTTTGTTTGTTTGTTTGTTTGTTAGACTTTTATACCGCCCCATCCCCAAGGGGCTCAGGGTGGAGTACAACATAAAATCTCAATACAAATATAAATATAATTAAAAACCTTTTAAAAGCAGCAGTAAAAATAACAAGAGGTGTCCGACAAACCCTAATTTTAAATCCTCCCCAGGGGGGAGGGAGTGGCGAGTCCCATTTGGTGGAAAAAGCCTAGATATTAAGAGCTAAAAAAGTTTACAGTACACTTGGGTGCTGTGTGGTTTCCGGGCTGTATAGCCGTGTTCTAGCAGCATTCTCTCCTGATGTTTTGCCTGCGTCTGTGGCTGGCATCTTCAGAGGATCATACAGCCCGGAAACCACACAGCACCCAAGTGATTCCAGCCGTGAAAGCCTTCGACAATACATTTTACAGTACACTGCTGCCTTGGTTTGTTTGAATACCACTGTAATGTAATTTGTTTTTGCTGTAAGCAAGTTTGTGGTTTCCCATCCCTCCTTGTTAACACTTGTATTTGATGAGTAAAACACTGAGTTGAAGGCTTTCCCAGCCAGAATCAACTGGCTGGTGTGGGTTTTCCAGGCTATGGCCGGGTGGTTTTAGATCCTAATGTTTTTTCGCATCTGTAGCTGGCATCTTCAGAGACACGTCACGGTAAGATGTGCCAACATAAAATGTGCCACAAAGAGAAACACATCTTACCATGACATGTCTCTGATGGTGCCAGCCACACATGTGGGCAAAACACTGGGAGGTAACACCAACAGACCATGGCCACACAACCAGGAAAACCCACAACAACCAGATGAACACTGAGCTTCATTAACCTTTCTACTAATAATATCCCTGTGCAGCTATTGTGATCACGGTGATCTCTGCATATTAATTGTAATTTTTTCAGATGGATATTTTTCAAGTGGAAGCCGTAGATTTTGGGACTGTTCATGAGCTTGTTGTGGAAAAAGGGAAAGGCTCTGACTGGCACCTTGAAAAGATTGTTGTGGAAGAGCCCACATTAGGAGGGAAGAAACTATTGTTTATGGCTCAGACATGGCTAAGAGACAGAACTGATAAGAAAAAGTTTGCATCAGTGACACTGAATGTAACAGGTTAGTATTATTTAAGACTATTTACTGAGAATCTCCTTTAGAACTGCACAATATGCCGCATATTCTGTTTATGAAAAACCTGTTGTAACAGAAAGCATGCCATGCAGAGTTCCTCACTGGCCCTCCTTTTCCAAACCCTTGTCATTTCAAAGGAGTAATAACCAATTTGAGGATGATGGTATTGTAAACCTTACACTGAAGAGCTCAGTAAAGTATATTGTCACAGGGATGGATGGGAAAGGTACTTTCCAGTGCCTTCTAGCTAAATCAATTGAACCCTAGCATTTATGTCAACACTGTGGCAAGGTAGCTAATATTGGAATTGAACTGGGAAAATGTGTGTGCAAATCCCTACTGAATGCAATTGTGGGACATAGAAGAATGCAGTTACTGTATCACTTTCAGTTATTCAGAGCCCAACTGAAGTTACTAATAGTGGAATAATGTGTGTGCGCACGCACACACACACACGTTTATCCTGAACATCCTCAGTTTGCTTCACACACACACTCCGTAAATACATTCTTTTCTGTTGTGTTCAATCTCTGTTCCCCTTATTGTTGACTGATGGCCATTCCAGCGTTACCATTGCCAGATTCAGGACAAATCCTGTTGTACTGTCACTGATATTTCATTCAGTCTTGGTACATCCTTCGGTTTCAGCACAAGTGGATGATGCGAATCTAATGAGATTCAATATGGGAGAAAGTGGGAGAAATTTCTGACCCACATCAAATTTCAATGAGTCACTCCACTAAGTCTGCAGTGGTGGGGGTTAGGATTAGGATTAGGATCCTATTGCATGAATGAAAATCCATTATGGAACTGTGATGAAGCTCCGCTTGTTCTAATTTTTTAATTTTGTTTTCATACTCACCAAAGCTTCTTTGTTGAGACTTAGAACTTGTTATAACACCATTGCTGCTAATTGTGATGGATCCTCTAGTTTTTATAAAAGTTCAGAAATATATGGTACTCTAGAGGCTTTTTGAAATACAACTTAAATGTGGTTTTGTCTCTTTGGGGTAGCTTAAAAGTCAGGTTAGCCAAGCTTCATAACAGGAATGTAATTTGTAACAGAACAACAGAGCTGAATTTGAGATAGTTATGTTCAAGTGATATATTATAATTTCAAATGTAACAAGGTGGTTCATGTAGTGCTTAAACCTTTAGTTCATACTGTGGCCGCATTAATTTTTTTCATCTTACTTTAATTAGAAATAAAAGAAAGGAAAAGTAAGGCTTCTTCCCTGTTACGAAATCAACAAATGAAATCAGGTAATTGTATACCACAACCACTAAAGTTGTCAATTTTAAAAATTTCAGTATTATGGTGTACCCAATGGATAATTTATACCAAGTAAAATTTATACCAAGTAAAAACTTCTCACGGTTTTTTTCCTATTTTACTTGTTCAGAAGGTCTATGGAAGATTTACTTCACTAAATGTCATGAAGATTCATCAGAAGAATTTGAGAAGTCTTGGGAAAACATTTCTAAATTGGTCATGATATTTTATGGAACAAACGGCAAATCAGAACCAATTTCATTGGACGGCAAAAGAAGAGATCAATCTAAGAACCATATAACATATGATGTAAATTAATGTATAGCCTTTGATTTATTTCTAATTACAGTGAAGTGCTTTTCTTGGAAACAACAGACTTCAGTTAATGAGTGCCTAATTAATTCACTGGTTCTTCACTCATCAGTATAGGCAATGTAAAACCGATTGTTTACATTATTTATTGTAATCTAGCATATGTAGTGGTGATATTTGTTAGTGTTAATATACTGAATGGGTAGGCATTCTAAAAACAATCATATTTAATCATTTATATCCTCACTTGAAGATTTATATTGAACAGTCACTGTATCACTTGGTTATTCAGATCCAAACTGAAGTTAATAATGGTGAAATATCCAGAGTGGTTTGACCAACTGGGTTTCCTTAGAGGTCAACAAAACTGTAGAGAATTTAGAAAATGCTATCTCATGAGCTCCTCTAAAGCCAAAAAATCAACCACTTCTTTTTATTCTTAGGTACACTTCCCACATGATCTTGGGATGTTCTATAAGGTGACACTTGGGCTTCATCATTGGAGAGAAAGCATATCCCAGTTGTCTCTTCATCACTGTAAAATACAGAACACGGCAACCCTAGATACCTTTAGTCTCTCTACAAATAAAACACTCCCTCTTCTTAATGGAGACCAATGGATTGAGCTCCCTGTAGAATGGCCATTAAGGGAACCACTTTCTGGTAGGTATAAATTGAAGTACCTCTGATATTGCAGCTCAAATCTTTATCAGGCATATCATTATAGTTGTCTTTGATTAAGTACTTCATAAAACAGATTTGTAAGGTTTCAATACATATTTATTAAATCATCAATTATCAAAAATATTATATTATTTCAATTATGGTAAGTTAAGGTGTGGCCATCATTTGCTGTATGCATATGTACATATCCTGCATACTCTCAGCTGTTTATTTCTGAGGTAGGTTAGCACAGTAATAATAAATTAAAATATCATAACACGTCACTAAATTGTGAATAGCCAACAATTAAAACAATCAGTTCCATTAGCAGAAAAAAAAGATAAACCTAAAGCCTGGAGAATAAAGAAGTTCTCACCTGTATCCAAAACTAGTGAAATTAAGGGTCAATGTGTGGGAAAGGCACAGATAAGATACCACTACTAAAACGACCGTGCCCCTGGTAGTCATTTGAAGGTAGGAAGACACAGAACATAGTTTCTGTTATCTAAGTCAATATTAATTAATTAGTTACTAAATTCAAAATTAATGGACATGTATGTGACAGAAGTATCTTGACTGCAGACATTTAGATATTTAGTGGTAATAATCACCACCTTAAATTGTGCATAGAAATGGATATGTAGTCCTTTCAAATCTGGAAATATTTTATGCCAGTGGTCCTGCTGCTACATTTTATAACCCCTTGCAGAGCACATTGTAATAGTCAAACTTGATGTAATCAAAGCATGCATATTTATTGAGATTTATTGAGATAAGATTTATTGAGATAAGAACACAGACTTATTGAGATAAGAACACAGCTGATGGAGGTGAAAAATGCGATCAGGTCACATATGGTGAACCCATAGGGCCGTGGTGGCGAACCTTTGGCACTCCAGATGTTATGGACTACAATTCCCATCAGACTGTAGTCCATAACATCTGGAGTGCCAAAGGTTCGCCACCACTGCCATAGAGTTTTCAAGGCAGAAGATGTTCTGAGGTGGTTTGTCAGTGAATTAGCCAGATTAATGAAGAATAGATCCATCAAAGACAGGGTATTCTTTGTACTTGGTAGGACTATGGCTCTGAATATCAGGGTCATAGCACAGAGGCTGTCAATGGCAAACCACCTCCGAATGTCTCCTGCCTTGAAAACTCTGTGGGTCACCACAGGTCAGCTGTGATGACAGCAAGAAACAGACACAGTTCTCAAATGAGTAGTCTGTTTCAGACTCTGGCCTTGTTGGGGATCCTAACATAGGCTGTTGAAACTATTCTCTCCCATAACGAAGTACTCCTTGTTCTGGCGCCACCCAATTCCAGCCCCTGAACTGTAACCAGCCAAGATGGGCAAGGATCAAGGTGTGATGTGGTAGGCTGCAGCTGCCTAGGCAATCTGTCCACCTCCTCAGGTTACAACTGTAAAAAATACAGTGTGCTTGTGAACTATGGCTGTAAATTTGATTTATTTAGAAGACTTGTGTGCTGCCACTTACTTGTTTAAGGGGGTTTAGTTTGTTTAATTGATAGGTTAAATGGTGAGAACAAATTTTAATGAATGGAGTTGAGAGTTAAGAACATGCCAGTTTATTTTTGAAGGTGATACTGGTCTTAGTGCATCACTATACTAGGTGGTTTTTTTTAAAAAAAAAGATAACCTTTCCTTCTAGAAGTTGTGGATTCATCATGTTCAGAAGATGATATCAGAGATAGTGTTAAACTTCCAGGATTAGGAGAGATTCCATGTACCAATAACTGCAAGATCTCTAGGTTCTGGTTACCTTCTGTATATAACAAAGAAGAAAGGATGTGAGACAAGAGGGGGAAGTACTCATTTTCAAGCTCAATAGCATAGGTGGGGAAGCAGCATTCAAGTTGCCCCAAGGAATGATAGCTTCTGTGTATTAGACTACAAATATTCACAGTATTACAAAAAAGGTTGCCAAGGAGATTTTTGGCATTATGCAAATTTAATCAGTTAATTGACTGAACTGTGTAAAACTGTAAATTATTAATGTAATTAATTGTAGCTATTGATATAGATAGAAAGTTGCAGTATAAGCGTGAAGGGCACTTCATCCTTTTTATGTTAAATATTGCTTGATCTTAAATATTGTGCAAATTTTTCTTTCCTTGTCAGCTGTTTTCTGCTGACAGTTCTGAGATGTTATCTATGATGAGCCATACTGAGATTATCAAGCAATAGTTCTATTTTTCAATGCAATTTGGTGGTCGATTCATAGATCTACATGTTGCAGACCAACACCAGACCAAAACAGGGTCAGAATAAACTGTAAATCATGCATAATACATTCATAATATCCCAGATACGAAAAAGCTAATTCTGTTTAACATCTCTCTCCCCCTCCCTTCTTTAACATATATTTCATATATTTTGTATCTCGAAAATCTAGAAGAATTTTTAAAAATCTGAATTGAAAAGTATCAGTTTATTTAAAACATATAATTAGGATAAATTTCAAGTTAAAAGAACAATCAGGAGACTTATTACACAAGGACAACAAATGGTGGAAAAACTAATTTGCCTCTAGAGTTGGTTTCTTAAAATAAATTTGAGGATATCGTGTTGCTTAGTGATAAAGCATGGCATGCAGATGGTCTTGAGTTCAGTTCCTAACATGCCCAATTAAAAGGATCAGGAAATAGTAGTCGGTGATGTGAAAGACCTGAGAACCTGGAGAGCTGCTGCCCGTCTGAGTATATGAACCTTGATTGACCCCTGGTTTGATTCAGTATAAGGCAGCTCTATGCATCCAATGCACATAAACATGCAGATATTGTTTTTAGTCAAATATACATGATTTTATCAGTGTCCAATCAATGTCTAAGTTGATGTGGGGTGTTTTTTTTGTTTCCTTGTTTTTTGTTATTTTAAAATCAACCAAATAAAATAAAAAAATAGTTTTGAATTACTCTTGGATATGCATTTTTTATCCTGGATGAGTAGAATTCACATTCAGAAGTTGGCAAAGACCTGTATTCTCAAGAAACCACTTGGTTCATTATCACCAATACCAAATAATTGATTTGGTTGAGTGGAAAAGTTAGATGGAATTGAAAATCACTGCTCATGATCAAAGTGAAGCTGCTGGTATCCTGTTTTCTCAATGGGCTACAGTCTCTCCTAGATGATGATGATGAGGAAGAAGAGTTTGGATTTATATCCCCCCTTTCTCTCCTGCAGGAGACTCAAAGGGGCTTACAATCTCCTTGCCCTTCCTCCCTCACAACAAACACCCTGTGAAGTAGGTGGGGCTGAGAGAGCTCCGAGAAGCTGTGACTAGCCCAAGGTCATCCAGCTGGCATGTGTGGGAGTATAATATTTTGCACCTGTCCAGATTACACAGGGCATCTCCTCCACAATGGTGTGGTGTTAATTCAACAAGCTGGGAGAACCTGAAGGCTGAAAACAGGACTGTTGATCTCAGGGGGCTATTTGGGCAGAGGTGTGCTAGCCTTCTCTTAGTCAGCCCACTCAATTTCTAGAGCCCCCTCTTGAATGTTGGGCACTTCATTGAGATTTGTGGCTCCTTAGCACAGTTGGGAACTCAGGTCCCCCACTGACCAGCTCACAATGTCCTTGCTTTCTCAGTGATGGTAGTCCACAGCCTCAGACCCCTGCTTACAGCCATCAGGCCAAAGCTGATTTATGGCAACCACAGCAAGTGACTTTCAAGGAAAGTAATTAAGTCACAGTGGTTTGCCATTGCCTTCCTTTGCAGAGTCTTCATTGGAGATCTCCCTTCCAAGCACTGATCCTACTTAGCTTCTGTGATCTGATGAGTTTGTGCTATACTATGCTGCCTTCCCTCCAGTTAAAGTGAAGTACTTGAGTTAAAATTAAGGTTATTTAGTTCAATGTTTAACTGAGCTGGTTGTTATGATTCTGTACTTTATGTTCCTGCTATTTGTAAACTCTGTGCTAAAAGAAATGAGCTATAGCTTTGACATAGTAGCTGCATGAACAAAGGTAACAGAATGAAGTATTTACAGAATGGTTATTCCATAAGTCTTGGTGCTTTTTGTAAATCTTTTACATACAGGACTAGTGTTGGGACACTCCAAGAATTAAACAAGTGCACACAAGAGGCTTGTTAGCTTAGTGAACTTTGGTTGTTGTTATTTTATGTCGTAAACTTCTTCTGAAGCTCCCCCTTAGTTTGTCACACTGGAGAAATATTTCCAGTTTCTGAAAATGTTAATAGAAATTACCAATTTTGGGACCGAGTACACACTATTTGTATGTTCTTCTCATGTTAACACCTCTCATCGGTCAGTGCCTATTACTGTTATGTGGCAGATGGCAGGAAGTAAAATGTTAAAAATGCATTTTGAAATAGCTATTCAAAGCTTTTTATAATAGCATTGGTTTGACTTTTCTTTTTATCTTACAGTGGTTACATATCACATCAAAATATTCTCCAGTGACATTTTGAGCAAGATAAACTTGTTATGTGTCTGTGTGTATGGAGACAATGGAGATACTGGTGATAGGCCTGTTTTGTTGTCTTTGCCGCCTGAGATCCAGCAAGGAAAAGCAAAAGAGGTATTTAATTTCATCATAATTTTCTGAAATAAATCCTTAAAACAGTATTATTGAATCTCAAATGTAAGGCACATAAATACACATAAAACAGTACATCTCAGAGCTCAATTCTGATTCAAATTACTTCAGTATTCTTTTAATAGTTGTTTACAGGTCAGATAGATGCTGTGGATCTGGGGGCACTGAACAAAATTGAACTTCGGATCAGAAGCAAATCATGTAAGTTAATTTTACTGTGAAGATTTGACTAAATTGACAAATTGATATATGTGTTTACTTCAGGAATTGATGCCACAAGTTCTGCAGAATCAGAACTCTCTTGGCTTTCATTCAATAACTGCCATTTAGATTTTTGAACCTTGAAATAGGAAACTATTACACTGAAGGCAATATTACTGTTGATCTCTGAAGTACTTTATGGCTACATAGATGTTTTGAGGGTTAGAATTGTAGTCTGGCAATACAGAACTCTGTTTTCTGCAATGATCAGTTCCAGGACTACAGAAACCAATCGGAGGAACCAATTTCTTTAGCTACTGAACCATTTCACTGAGTTATTAATATTGTGCAGCCTTTAGCCCCATGAAAGACTCCATATCAATTCTATTAGCCAGCCTAAGTGCTTTGTAGATTTTCCATAAGCATACAGGCAAATACTTTGGTTCTTTCTTGATTCCATCATTCTACCTGTTTCCTAAAAGTTGCAGATACAATTTAGCAATAGACACATGCTTCAATATTTCCAAGTACCCTTTTAGACTGAATATAACGCTTTGAAGAGGAAACTACAACAGTCCTCTTTGAAATTCAAGGCCTTTTCAAAATGGCCTGTAACACCCATGCTCGAGAAATGATCAGAAAACAATAATAATTATCTGATTAAGCTAGAATTATAGCAAAGGCCACCCCAGACCCTGGGATGAAATCCACTGCCCAAGACTCAATCAGCTCGAGACTCAAGCAGCAAAGGCCCCTCTCATGCTGCCTGGGATTGTGCAAGGAGCAACAGCAGCCATCCACTGCAGCCTGAAGGTAACAGGGGAGCTCCTGGACACTGCATCCCTGCTGTAGCTGCCTTACCACCACACAAACTGCGGCCATCCACTGCAACCCAATGGCAACAGGGGAGGAGATGACAGGGGCTACAGAAGGGAGGCGTCATGGCATGGGCCAGGGCTGGGGAGCTGGCGTATGAACTGGAGGATTACTTGGAGCTGCAGGTGACAGGGTAGCAGCCTGGCAATACAGCAGGTAGTCCCCCACCTAGTGGGGAGGCAAGGAAGACAAGCCAGGCCAGGACCCAGGCTGCCCACTCTGACCAGGCCTCAGTCCTTGTGCCAAGGAGGGGGATGGAGCCAGGGGGGATGTAAGAGGGAGTGGGGAGCAATGGCATAGCGCCCACGGGGCAGGGGGGGACGCCTGAAATTACCCATCCATCCCCCTCACACACACAAAAAGAACCATTTTTGGCCAAATGAGAGCTGCAATAAGGCACAATGGTTACCGCATCAATCTCTTGTCAATTTCCTCCTGCAAAAGCAAATTCCCTTCCAAATTTCACTTGCTCCTAATTGCAGGCAGAGTGTATGTTGGCCTTAAAGTTACATTCAAGATGAAATTGACAGAACTGATATATTCAGCCTGTCTTGTTTCTGTGCCCTAATGTTACAGAGTTAATACAATATGAGAAAGAGAAAAAATGAAAATCCTTTTGAAAAACAGAAGGGGAGGAGAAAAGGGCTGAAGGGGAAATAAAGACCATATTAACATGATCTTATGCTCAGTCCATGAAGTGCATGATAAAGTCTAGGTCATATTTCAGCCTGATCAGCCAGAGCCTTTCAAGGTTGTAAGTTGTAACCCCAACACTATTCCTACCAAGTGTACAATCCAGTCTTAACAAATAATAGGATGAAACTCCTTAATTTAAATGTAACCCAACCCCCATGAAATCAAATACCTCAGCCTAAAATTATAATAGATTCCAGGTGGTCAATCATATATTATCTTCTCAGTGCTTTAAATGTACAAATGTGGAGTGAGACTGTTTTCCATTATTTCTGTAATCTTAAATAGTAAAGAGATTGATAATAATGAATGGACTTGTGATGTTGAAATGTCCTATGGCTAAGTATAATAAGAGTGACACTGGTGACAATTTATTGATAATATTAATGATTGTACCACATTCTAACAGTTAATTTAAAACTAAATATATTCATGCCATCTTGCTTCATTTGTAGCCTGTGAAGTGGATATTAGAGCATTACACTTGAAGGAAGCTCCAAAGGAAGAGCCTGTCTATATATTTGAAGTGAATGAGTGAGTATGATATAAAAACATGAATCTCCTAATGTCTTTAATGTGTTGCATAGCATCATGGTAGCCAGTAGGCATGCCAGAATTTGGGATCTTTCTGTAGCATTTAAGAATATTAGTTGTTCCTTATTGAGTTCCATATTGAGTTCTGAATATCACTGTGTGGCTTGATTTTAGAACATTCCTTTTGGATGCCAGTAAACCTGAAATAAGAAGAGAAATCCCCCTCTCTTCAGTTACCAAGGATGAAGGTGGAGTAGAAAATCTGGAAGAATACATTATTAAAGTATACACAGGTGACAAGAGAGGAGCAGGAACTGATGCCAATGTGCACATAATCCTGTTTGGAGACAAGGATTCATCTCAATTAATTCAGCTCAATAAATCACTTGATCATCGAGATCCCTTTGAAAGAGGAAAGGTAAACTGAACAGTGTCTATATGCACTGTTGTCATGTCATGTTTTTCGTTCCTAAAGATAAAGAACTTGCCAATACTGTAAATACTTTCCTCCTCTTGATGGTACTGATGACCAAAATTGATGTCTGGCTAATCATTTGTTGGATTGTGGAAGCAAATATATACAAACCATTAAAGAAAACCTCCTAAATGTTGTTCTTCATGGTATTTTGGGTTTTCCTTACTAAACAATAACAAAACACATACTACAAGTCTGGGATACCGAAAGTGAACCTGTATTATGAATTGAACGGTGGCATACTTAATCACCTTGACTGCACTGAATCAGGTCACTTATTCAAAGGCAGGTTTGTATATTATAAACAAAAAGTACATTAAAAAAGCAAAACCTGTTTTCTTCCTCGATTGAGTGGCAATCTACAGTATACTTAGCAAAGAAAAAAAATGCTCCTGGGTGTTAAAACCAATACAAAATCCAGAAATTTTCAAACATAATTTGGAAAGCAGAACTTTCAGGCTTTATGGGGAAAAATTCTGGTAACAAAAGTTTTACCAAAACAATAAGAATATTAACAATAATGCATTTCTCATATCACCATTATTCTGCATACCTACATTTAAAAGTAAGCCAAGCAAGCAAACTGTTTTCAGGTTTTGACTTACTACATTTTGATCACTGCTTTTTTATTTTAAAGACTGACACTTTCAAAATTAATACAAAGAATGTTGGAAGGCTGCAGAAAATTGAAATTGGACATGATGGGAAAGGATTTGGTAAGTACATTAGTATATATGTTTGTGTACGTCTGTTCTAATTCTCCTTTTGATGGATAAAAATCCCCCAATATATGTCAAAATGGCCTAATGATCATGCAGATTTACAGTCCATAATTCAGAGAATATACATTAAGATTATAGCACTCTCAAATATTTATTGAATCTCAGAGCTGAAAGGGTCTACCAGGGCCATCTAGTGCAATCCCCTGTTGATGCAGGAAATACAACAATAAAATTCCTGTATCTATCCAGTAGATATTTAAAAACCTCCAATGCCGAAAAATCTACCACCTTATGAGTGAGACTGTTCCAGTGTCAAAAATATCTCTCATCATGAAGTTTTTCTTCAAATTTTGATAAAACCTCCTTTGCTGTAGTTTATATTCATATCCAACATGACTGAAAATGTATCCTCCCCACCGTCCACATGGCATCCCTTTAAGTATTGGAGGGTGACAATCATATCACCTCGCAAGCATTTTTTCTTCAGCATAGATATTCCCAGGTCCATCAGCCTCAGTTCTCATAGGACACCATCTCCATATCCCTTATCGTCTTTGTGCCCTACGCTGGATTCTCATAATAACATGAAAATCAACAATTAGATTTTACATGTGGGGAGCTACTTGTATGCTAAACATACTATTTCTCCATATGAAATATAATGTGGTACACCACCTGAAATAGCATCTTGGAGGCATTTGGGGGCTGCAGCAGGAAAGGAAAGATTAGAGTCATGTTCCATTAACAGATATCTTAATCAACTTAGAATTTGATTGGAGTATTGGCTTCTGAAATGTGTTGCCTGTTACATTATTTTTGTGTAACATAAATGCATGCCAAAAGTTAAATTTATTAATAAGGAAACTTCATTTTATTGTTGTATGAATCTGATGCTGAAACACACTGAAGTTAAGCATTTTAATTTATACAGATCTAAGTCAATGCACTCAAAGGGAAATTTGTTTTCCTGAGTTTACTGAGAGAATTGTTTTTCTTTAATAAAAATTGTCTGTTCTCCGTATGTAGTTTAAGAATTTCTGTATTGTTTTGGCAGACATTGGAAAAGAAAAGGGGGTTCCCAAAGGGGAGGCTGAAAGGGCTCCTGGAAACAGTGCGACCTCATACCGGGGCATTTGCCCTCCCTGGGGCACTTACTCTGGTAGAGGGGGCAAACATACTGATGGCTGTACATCCTGCAGCCCCCCCCCCACCAAATCTTGAAGTCTGGGCTGTGGTTGGTCTGCTCTGGTGTCCTGCTCAGATGGCAGCATAAGGGAGCAGGTCGTGGTGTTCCTGGGGTAAAGCTGATGTTTGTCAGCTCCCTCCCGCTGTTGTACAGCACACTGGCCCTCGACCATCTGCCACCCGCTTGGTGGCATATGTCCTTTAAACGTATGGGGCTTTCCATGGCAGGGGAGTTTGGGGCTTTTCCGAGATTTCCACACCACCAGAAAGCCCTATTGGAGGTGGCGGGGTGGCACAGCACTGGCACTGCATCCTGCCTTCTCTGGGTTTGGATGGGGCTGTTAGTGACATACAATTGTGATGTTAGTTAACATTTTAAATTGGATGAAAAGAGAAAAATGAAAATTTATATTATTTCCATACTGCATTGCTTCATTTAACTTACTAACTGTTCCAACCGGTTTTGGCAAAAACAAATGTAATTGAGAAGAAGAGTTGAATTTATATTCCTCCTTTCTCTCCTGTAAGGAGACTCAAAGGGGCTTACAAACTCTTTTCCCTTCCCCCCTCACAACAAACACCCTCTGAGGTAGTTAGGACTGAGAGAGCTCCAAAGAACTGTGACTAGCCCAAGGTCACCCAGCTGACATGTGTTGGATTGCATAGGCTAATCTGAATTATTCAGATAAGCCTCCACAACTCAGGCAGCAGAGTGGGGAATCAAACCCGGTTCCTCCAGATTAGAGTACACCTGCTCTTAACCACTATGCCACTGCTAATTTCCATTGTATGTCTCCTGTCTTTGTCTCCCCCTGCCCAACTTTCAAGAACTTTAAAATAAACTTTGGGACAGACTCACTTTTCACAACTACCCGTTTATTCACTCACTGACTTCAACAGAATTGCATTCAGATTTCCATCATTTACCAGTAAAGATCAGTATTTGGCATGACACAGTGAGAAAGTGGTTCAGTGATAGAGCATCTGCTTGGCATGCAGAAGGCCCCAATTTTAATCCCCATTGTATTCCATTACAAGGTCAGGTGGTAGGTGATGTAAAAGACTTCTACCTGATACCTTGGACAGCAGCTGCTAGTCTGAGTAGGTCATACTGACTTTGATGGGCCAGCAGTCTAATTCAGTGTAAGGCAGCTTCATGTGTCCAAATGTACAGAATTGTGAAGATATCATTTTTTTCAGACATTTATGATGATTTCTCTGAAACTCTTGCAGACACTTTGACATGTTTATTTCATTACAAGAATCAGTTCCGGTAAACATTTATTGTAGTCAAAGAAATATTTGTATTTCCCTATGTAAACTTCAGTTGAGGGGGTGTCATTTGGAATCACAGGGATTTATTTGTGAGTGCTTACCAGAATAATGCTTTCAATGAAGCAGCAGGTTGGCAACCTATCCAACAACAGTTGTATTGATGGATAATCAACATGCCTGTTGTATCAGCCTGCCACATGACATAGCAACCCATAGTCACAGCTGTCTAGAACTAAGTACTGCAGCCTTCCATTTAATTCAGCAAGTTGGCATGCGTATCCCCAAGCAGACCTACTATCAAGTAAAAACAAACCCACTTTGCCACTGTCTCCTCATTACCAATGAAATCCTAAACAGACTTAAAGGTAAAAGCATGGAGTGCATGTCATACCACATTTTCTAGGCAAACTGTGTATACAGAGTGGTTTGTCATTGCCTTCCTAGTCATTCATGCTTTACCCCCAGCAAGTTAGGTTTTACATTTTACTGACCTCAGAAGGATGGAAGGCTGAGTCAACCTTCAGCTAGTTACCTGAAACCGACTTCCATTGGAATCCAACTCAGATTGTGAGCAGAATTTTGACTGCAGTACTGCAACTTATCACTTTGTGGTTTGCACTTCTCTAAATCCATTGTGGGCTTAGAAGGCTATAGCTCTGCGAATCTCTAATCTTGCTTTTTAAATTTAAATAATGACAATAAGTGAAATTAGATCTTTTCTCCAATGACTGCACCAAAGATTTTCTTTTGATTATTAACCAGTTTGAGATGATAAATGTCATCTTTTCCTTGTAAATAATGAAAATAAAAACAAAATACCACCATTCATTTAAAAGCACTTGATAAGATTTGAGATTTACCAATAAGTTTAAGGATTAGCAGCATTATCACTTTCCTCTAAAATTTTTAATTATGTTCAATAAATATTAACAGTTGCTGACTGCTCAAGACGTAATCCAGAGTACCATCACTCAGTTGCTTATATACATACACACACAAATGTTCTATATATTCTTTTTCATTTAAATACCTCCCTGTGATACAAGCGTACACCGATTCCTAGAAAAGATTAAAGTTATTTCCCTTAACATTCTTTGTACAAACGTTCTTTGTACAAACGTTCTTCAAAGGTACAAACACATGTTCACATTTGCTCTTTCTTAACAGGAAGTGGCTGGTTTCTAGAAAAAGTAGAAATCACAGATGAGTCTACAAGTGAACAGCACTGCTTCAGTTGCAATAGGTTTGTGTCCCAGTTTTTAAATTTAGATATTTTAATGAATTTTATTAAATGCCATTCACTTATATTTTAACCATTTGAAGAAGTTAATATCAATACCAATTGATTAAAGCCTACAACATACCAGAGGTTTGTCTTTATGATCTTGCTGTGCACCTCTATAACTGAGAGTGCCCTCCCGACTTCATCAGTGCACTGAGGCAGCCTTTCCTACTGAAACTTTCATGTGATGAGGGGAAGGGGGAGCATTCTTCCCTCAGTTCTTTGCTGCTGCTTTGAGAGAACTGTTTTTCTGTGTGAGCTGTTGATTGCTGTTTCTGAAGAGAAGACGACATGGAGAAATCCACTTCATTGTTTTAAAAATGTGAGAAATGTGGGGCAAATTGGCTAAAAATGACAGCTGTGCCCTTTGTTTGATGTGCCTTGGGGAGGGCCACATTAGAGTATTTTTCAGATAAGATGAGGCACACTCTCTGCCACAGTGTCTATGGCTTTCTACTCTCTCATGTGGGGCTGTCCAGCAAGGTCACAAAGATGAAAAACAGCATTGCACTTAGCTGTGACTGCTGTTCATCGAGTAGTATTCTGTGCAGGCACACATCTTCCTTTCCTCCCCACTGTGCCCACTCTCAGAGGGATACTCTCAGGCGGATTCCGCATGGGCCAAAAACAGCGGTGTGAAAACAGTGTAAACTCTTTTAAACCATTTTAAACCATTTTACACCGTTTTCACACCATTTTCACACCACTGTTTTTGGCCCATGAGGAATCCACCTCAGTTACAGAGCTTCACAGAATCTTTCCAGATCTCTCCACAGCAGGTCCACGTGTGTGCAGTCCCAGGTCTGCCTGCACAGAAGACCACTTGACAAATAATAGTTACAGGTAAGTGCAATGCTGTTTGTCTTCATACTTATACTCTCCTGTTGCCAGCTGTACTCTTTTAAAAAGTGACCAGTAATTCCTGGAGATTCCAATTTACAGTTGTTTGGATCAAGTCATAATCAGTTCTCTGCCTTTCCAGTATCAATAGATCTAGTAGGCATTTATTCATGGTGGTTTAGGTATTTTATACTTGCTATTTTATTTATTTTTAAAAAATGTTTTTTTTCACAAGGTGGCTGGCTGAAGATGAAGGTGATGGACACACAGTTGTGCAGCTTTATGTGTAATATTTTTCTGGGAATCCTGACTAAGTTTTCCCCTCAAGTGGTTTGCTTGTATTTCCTACTTGTGAGAGAACTGCAATTATCTCGTGAACAAATATCAAAACAATGTATCACATTTAAAAACTCGAGTGAACATGTAAGAATCTTGAATACCTTTTTACGAATACAAAATAAAACATGAGTGTTGCAATATGGCTTTGTAAGTTTGTCTTTTCATAACAGTATGGATTAGAAGAAACTTTTCTTTTTAGAAAAACAAAGAAAAATGAATTTGTGACTGTGATTTTTTTTCAAAGTAGATTTCTCTCTTGGGAACTAATACAGGCACCTTTGTAATACTGGGCAGTCATGAAGCTGTTGCATTGGGAATTTATGTTCTTGACGCTTTGAAGACCTACCTGTGACCACATGCCACTTGCATTCTGTTGCTATAGATATAGCTATAGAGATACCTTAGCTACACTGTCAGACAACAGTACATCTGTCTAGCTAAACTGATCTACAGTTTATTGGTCCTGTCCATTTCATTATTGCTTTTAGACATCCACTCATGACAGTTACATTTGGTCTGACATTGCTAAAAAGGAGAAATTGAATTATGTATTGCCACTGTATTGATGACATCTTACTCCAAATCACTAGACAACTTAGAATCATAGAATTATAAAGTTGGAAGAGACCTGAAGGGCCATCAAGTCCAATTCCCTGCAATGCAGGAACACACAATCAAAGCACTCCTGACAGATGGCCATCCAGCCTCTGTTTAAAAACCTCCAAAGAAGGAGACTCCACCACACTCTGAGGTAGTGCATTCCACTGTCGAACAGCCCTTACTGTCAGGAAGTTTTTCCTGTTGTTTAGGTGGAATCTCTTTTCCTTCACCTTGAACCCATTACTCCTGGTCCTAGTCTCTGGAGCAGCAGAAAACAAGCTTGCTCCCTCACCAACATGACATTCCTTCATATACCTAAACATGGCTATCATGTCACCTGTTAACCTTCTTTTCACCAAACTAAACATACCGAGCTCCCTAAGTGCCTCCTCGTAGGGCATGGATTCTAGATCTTTTACCATTTTGGTAGCCCTCCTCTGGACCCATTCCAGCTCGTCAATATCCTTCCTGAATTGTGGTGCCCAGAACTGCACACAATATTCCAAGTGAGGTCTAACCAATGCAGAATAGAAAGGTACAATTATATCCCTCAATCTAGACATTATACTCCTATTGATACAGCCCAGAATTGCATATGCTTTCTTGGCCACCACATCGGACTGCTTACCCATGTTCAGTTTGTGGTCTACTAAGACTCCAAGATCCTTTTCGCATGTAGGGATATAACTTACCAATTGTTCTACAAGACAGTTATTATTTTGTACTTTAACTGTTGTAATCTTCCTCTGGAATTTAAAAGAAAATGTCATGGAAATATTTTAAATTAAAAGTGAAATCATATAATTATTATGTTTATGTATCTCAGGCTGCAATCCTAAACAAAGTTATACCCTTCTAAGTCTACTGAAATTAATGAACTTAGAACTTTGCTTATGACCACACTGTTAAACACTGAATTCATTGACTCTGGTTATAGAAGTATCTTAAAGGAGAGACAATTATGCCTGTGGCCGTAAATAAACCATTTGAAAGTCAAGACTTACTGGTTGGCTTCTTGCAAATTAGTTTTTTGTTTTGTTTTTTGGTCTGCCTCACAGGTCATTAGTTGTAAGACCTACTGCATCATTTCCTTTGACTGATTGAAGGAAAGGAGCTTTAATTTAGCTCCCCTAAAGGTTCTCTCCATGCTTGCTCTGCTATGGCACATACTGAGATGAATTTGAAATGGTATCCCCAGAGTACATAAATGAGTTCAGTTGGTATCTGTATTCATTACACAGAATCACTTTGCTGTGATCTATTATGTGATTTGTTTCATTTAGTGAGTTTTTCATTAATAGTTTGTAATATTAACTCATTCTGATGCCATTTCTAGTTTATCAAGTGTAAATAAAGCCTTCTTAATTTGTATGCCTCAACTAAGATTCAGTACCTTCTTTTAACAGCCTCCTTGCCTACTTTGTTCAACTTGTACTGCTTAAAATAAAGAACCAGGTTTATTTCCAAGCAGTGCAATGGAAGTAAGGAAGGAAGGGATTTTTTAAATAGAGATAAGTAAGGTTCATTAGCAGAGCACATGCTTTGCATGCAGAAGGTCTTGGATTCAGTTCCCAGCATCTCTACCTATAGTTAGCTCAGTGATGACCTATCTCTACCTGACACTCTGGAGAGCTGCTTCCTGTCAGAGTAGACAATGCTGAGCTAGGTGCATTAAAGGCCGGTCTTGGTATTTTTGCAGCCTCACATTGGATTTTCATTGAGAACCTATTAGCTTTGAATCTGTCCTTTTTCACTTATACTCCATATTTATTTTCTCAATTGTTTTTGTTTAACCTAGAGGTCATTTTATACAGCAGTTAATGGCTGTTTTAACTGATCCGCAGGAGGAGGAGGAAGAGGAGGAAAAGGAGTTTGGATTTATATTGTACCTTCTGTAAGGAGTCTCAAGGCAACTTACAAACTCCTTCCCTTCCTCTCTCCACAACTGACACCTTGTGAGGTAGGTGTGGCTGAGAGAGCTCTGAAGAACTGTGACTAACCCAAGATCACTCAGCAGGTTTCATGTGTAGGAGTGGGGAAACAAATCCAGTTCACCAGATTAGTCTGCTGCTCTTGTGGAAGAGTGGGGCATCAAACCCAGTTCTCCAGATTAGAGTCCACCTGCTCTTAACCACTATATTGTTACCATACCACCCTGGCATAGTGCTTATTCACAGGTATCCCTGCCTGCGTATCAGCCTAAAGGGTAATGCTGGAGGTGTAGAGATGGAGAGCCCATTCTCTGGCAATAGCCAGGTGTAACCACAAGAAACTTTTAGGAATTGTTGTTCTGTTCTCATGCTCTCACCTTGTTTGCCATATCAGCACATTTTCAGCTCCACAGCCAATAAAGAATATGCCCTTAACACAATACAGTAGTCCTATTGAATGGATACTCATTTTCAGTCACAAGAAGACTCCTAATGTCATTGCCTCCCCTGATTATCTTAATTTCTGATTTCTCAAACAGTTCATCGGAACACCTCCCAGAGGTTGTCCTATCCTGCCCCAAAGGTTGCCCTGGCACCCCCAGAGATAGTTCTTCACCCTATAAATATCCTACCCTCCAAAAGGCCAATCACTCCATGAAACTGACACCTTTCTGACTTTGTTATTGTGTCACACATTGCCCCCGGAACCAAATGCTGGATGTTTGGCTCTGAACCTTGGATCTTTTTCTTGTCGTGATCAGGTTTTATTACCCATAAATATCTCATACCCGCTTCTATTCCAAATCTATTTTCCAATCTATCTATATCTTAGGAACTCTGTGTGTGCAAGTTTGCTGCATTGAACCCCTTATCCCTACAATATTGTCAAATTCGCATTATATCCTTCTCTGTGGATTTTCTTCCAAGAGCTGATCTTTGTATACAACAGTATTAAAGATTCCTTATCCAGCCAGTAGGTTATAGATAGAACAGCAAGTTTCACTTCCAATGAAAGTATACCTATCTATTCAAGCCCAAAGAATTGCATTTTTATTTACAAAAAAATTATATTTGTTTCATTTCTTATTGCATTCACTCAGGAGGGGGGGGGGATTAGTTTAAATGGAAAACACATACAGTTAGCGTGGAACCAGTTTGTTTTTCATTCTGTGAGAATGACAAATTTCAGGGATTGTTCTCTTCTCCCAAGATATCCTGTCTGCCAGATCTCAGGCAGATAGTGGGAAAGGTATCAACTTTACATGCAAATAAAATTTTCATTTGCACAGCAGACAGAGGCAGAGATCTGGCACCCCAAGAAGGCAGACAGCATTACAGAGTAGGCAAAAAGTCATATTTTGGTATCACCAAAAATACAGGAATCATTTTAGAAAGCTATAGAGGTTTCCTTATGCGTTAAAAACTTATATTATTTTGAAGTTTTGCAGGCATTGTTGTCCATAACTACAATTTCACAATTTTTATGAGAACTCTTTCTGAACAAATGCATGAAAATTAACACAAACCATTGATGTTTAATAAAGGATTTGGAGGATTCCTATTAGGCACATGTGTAATGCTGTTTTTAATCTGAAACAATATGCTTGAAAATAAACTCCTTTGACATCTGCAAGACATCACAATAATTGTGTTTAGTACTGGAGTTAACTATTAATCAATGAGAGAAATGAAAAGGCATTTCCTTGCCAATATTCCAACTAATCAATCATGATTAAATAAATCATGTGGGATTTATTTTGATTTCATCAAGCCTGAGAAAGGAGAGCAGCAAATTTCCTCTTAGAAAGCTCTTAGGTCTAGCCTTCAGCCAGTTTCTATAGAGACAGTTTTTTTAAAAAAATAATATTTATTTCTAGCCATAAATAACTTAGACAATGTTGTGCTGAAATGGTACTTAGCTACAGCTTCCACTTAATTTAAAGTGGATAGCATGTTTGAGTTGCTGATAAGGTGAAACAGAAGTCAGTCAGCATTTTATGCAGTCTTATTGGAAAAGAGATACTCCACAGAAGCAGTGCATGCCCACAATAATACTAATATAGCACTATTTCACTTCAGGCAGATTATCTCTGTTGCCAACACATAGCAGTGTTGTGTTGTTATCCTTTGGTAAATATTTGCTTAGCTCTTATACCACAAAAAAATTAAACTGAACCATAGATGGGTTGTTGGGAAATAATATGTACACATTTCGGGTGACTTTACAGGATTCTTTGTAATTACAAGATCAATTCAGAAATGAAACCCAACAGTACAGAAGTTGTCACAGGAGGGCCAAATCTTCTCTTTATACTGTAATGCAGGTCATTGGCAGTGTAACGATTTAAAATGTTGTGTGTGTTTCTTTAAAATGAGAGGTAACTTGTAGAAGGAATGAGGATGACAATGGGATGAGAGAGCGAGGAGACTGGTTGACATTGGAGAGCGACTGTTGACAGTCTGTGCTGAACTGTGAGAGTCATAGTGTATAAAACCTGGGAGACAGTCTGTGATCGAAGCTAAAAAAGAGTCTGTGTTAAATTGAGAGAGGGGAGAGAGAGAAAGAGAGGTTGTCTATGTTAAACTTAAAGTGTTATATGAAGTGCAGAATTGCCAAAGAACTAAGTAGAAACCTTGGGAGACTAGAAAAGGAGTCTGACGAATTCCTACACTTAGCCTTATTTATTGCAGGTGGACTGCAGTCCACAGGGTGTTATGTTAGGACTGCTTTTGATTGGATGTCTGCAACAAGCAGAGTTCTAAAGGCTGTGTGAAGAGATTTGAAGGAGGTCTGATCAAAGTGCCAGAATGAACCAGTGTGTGCCGAAGGGGCTCTGTTCTATATTGGTTATACTCTGTTTGAGGAACTGAAGGTTCAGATTAAACAGGAATCTGTACTGAGTCCCTGGTATTAACAAAACAATGACACTAATTAAACAGATGGATTGTTTGGTGTTTTCTCTGAGGAAAACCTACACTCGGATACTAAGCAATGAAGCTTACGAGAGTGGTAAAGAACTTAATATAGAGATATATACAGAGAGGAAATTGGCTTTCTGAGGGATAGATGGAATTCCTTCTCTCTTAAGCAACATGTGGGCAGGACACCTCTAATGGAGAGATTGCCTTTAAAAGTCTTTGAAGGAACTTTTCTGGAATACTTACCTGAGGATAAGCTGAAGGTCGTTCAAACTAATAGAAAGAGAAACTGAGTACTGTGTCACCTATACTGGTGTGTAAATATGTATAAATGACAAACTGAATATAACATCTTGAAGGCACTAAGCTAGTGACCTGAGCCATCTTGTAACTACTGTGAAGAAAGACACAGACACAACTAGTAGATTATAAACATTTCAACTTACCAACTTCTTGTTTTATCATCTTTATTACTTTGCCTAAAACCATTTTTCATTGTTCCTGTTAATGAAAACTTCATTTTTATATTTTAATGATATCAAGCCTCTTGTGCCTAAGGTATTTTCTGACACATCCCAACTTCTTCTCCCAAGCACTTCAGTAAAATGACCTGATCCAATATATCAAAGGTTGCTGAGCTGATGAATGGAGAACCCACCCCAGACGGAAGAATCATAAACATAAACTAGAGCTGCTATGCTAAAAACAAGCAAAAGAACCCAAAAACCTTTTCATGTGAGGTCAGTTTGTGCCATTTTGCTTACTGCATGACACTGCCTCATACGTAACATCAGACTAAGGTCATCTAGTTCAGTATTATCTATTTTGCCTGTGAGAGGCAGAGATGCTCCCAAACCCTAGTGCCTTTTGCAAGCAAAACATGTACACTGCTGCTGTGCTTAACTGGAAAAATAACTCAGAAATTCAAAAAAATATTCCCCAGAAGCATTTGGTACTTAGCCTGTTTTTCCTTTGTAAACTTCCACTTAGCTCCAAGTCAGTCTTATAATTTTGTTCTATTGCACTGTTTTTCACTAGTAAGTGGTTTTTAAAGGAAAAGAGCAGCATTAATGTGCTTGCTCTTCATTAATAAAAAATATTTTCATTATTTCCACATCTCACTGACTAATATCTATGGAAATGTTCACATTTAACTTACTCGTGACAAAACAGAGGGGCTTCTAGTTGAAGGAAGGGTTGATCTAGGGATTGAGCTTGGGAGTGTTCCTGGACCCAAGTGTCCTGTTGGATAAACAGGAGACACTGGTAGCAAAGAGTGCCTTTCACCAGTTTGGGTTCATTTCCCAGCCTCCTTGGTGGGAAAGATCTTGCCACTGTGATGCAGGCCCTGGTAATTTAGATTACTGCACTTCATATGGGGCTGTCCTTAAACACTGCCCAGATACTACAGCTGGTGCAGAATGCTGCAGCTACAGTGTTGACAGGATTGGGCCATAGGGACCATTTCACTCCAGTCTTGTTTATTTACACTGCCTCCCAATTTACTACTGTGGTCAATTTGAGATGCTGGTATTGACTTTTAAAACCATAGATGACTTACAGCCAGCATCCCTGAAGGACTATCTTCTTCTATATGAACCTACCCATCCATTAAGCTCATATTTGGAGACCCATTTTTTGTGCCGCTGCTGGCTGGGGCTACACAGATGGCTACCTGGGAAAGGGCTTTCTTGGTTGTGGTTTAGGAACTCTCTCAGGCCCCTTTCGCACACGCAAAATGATGCGTTTTCAAACCACTTTCACAACTGTTTGCAAGTGGCTTTTGCTATTCTGCACAGCTTCAAAGAGCACTGAAAGCAGTTTGAAAGTGCATTATTCTGCATGTGCGGAATGAGCCTCAGAGAGATTCTTCTATATCCTTCTACTGCTATTTTCTGCCAGCGGGTGAAGACTTTTTTAGTTTGGTGTACCCCAAATAACTGCTATTGGCCCTCCTCCCTAGTTGTGTTACGTGTGTTGTATGCTTATAATATTTTGCCAAATTGTTTAATTATTTTTACATACTCTATTTTAAAAATTGTCTTACAGCACAATTCTGAAAACAGTTACTCCAGTCTAATCCCACTTATTTTAATGGACTTAGACTTGAGTAACTGCATAGGATTGAACTGTTAATGTCTTGTTTTACTGCTGAAATGTTTTAATGTTGACCACCTTAGAGCGGAATGGCATCATCAAAATGTTTTAAATAAATAAATATGAAAAAAATACCTTCCTTTCACATACAAAGTCAGTCTGAGATGTAATTGCTATTATAAGTGAAATACTATTCTTAAAAATGAGGTCTATCTCAGTCCCTCAGTCATGAAGAAATTGACTGATTTTACAAAATTAAAAATAAAAGAAACAGCAGACATGAAATCCAGAATAAATTCAAGCAGAAACATACTGCTTGAGAGAAATCTGAGGACACTGAAGAAGAATGGGAGAAATCTGAGGACACTGAAGAAACAAACACTTTAAAAAGGGAGAGGACCGGGGTGGGATTCAAGTAATTTAACAACTGGTTATTTAAAAGCACCTTTTTAATATCCGGTTCTGCCGAAGTGATATGAACTTGCTGAATCCCACCACCGGAGAGGACCCTAAAAACCTGTTAGAAAATTAGATCAAAATGGAGCTGTTTGGCATGAATTGGTTAAAAGAAACAAAAGAAGAAATAAGTATAGGAATGTAACAGATGCTTTCCAAATAAAGATAATTGGGAAAGCAGATGAGGCAAAGAGAACTGCTAAAACAGGGCTAAGCAAAAAAGCTTGCAACAAAAACATTGGAATGCACCTGTGAAAATAAAGTACTAGAAGAGAGGGGAAAAAATCCTTAAACTCCCCTGGACCAGCTCTTCTACCTATGATGATAAATCAATCATAACTGAAAGCTCATCATTGTGGCTTCTATGCAGTCCCACTGTGTGCATGCTCAGGCCAATTGCCAAGATCTGACTTGCAAGCTTCTGGAACAATCTGCAAGATGGAGCACTCTTCCTCTCATTCTTCTCACTCTGAAGTTGGAGGCTTTCCCCACCCAAACAGTCATGCAATTAAGTGGGAGAAACCACTCCTCCCTCAGTTCTCTTTCTGCCACTACTGGAAAAAGGATGTTTGTTTCTGCTCTATTTGTCATGTGACTGTCTGTGTGGAAATTGGAGGGAAAGAAGACTGCACTGTTCAAAAAGTGTTAGAAATGTGGCACAAAACTGGCACAGAATGATGTTCATTTGAGTGCCTCATGGGCTCTGATGAAGGTTATACACCCTCAGTGTGCTGTGTTTGTGATTTACTCACACCTAAAGTGAGACAGGGGGGACCTTAGCAGCTGAAAGCAGCACTTTGAAAGGAATCAGTTTGAGCCAATAGATCTGAAAATGGGTAAGAGGACTTGTTTCCTTTCAGTTGTGTCTGTGCCTCTACCCTTAACATCTTTGGCCATTCTGAAGAGCAAAGGGCCACGTCAGGCAAAGATGTCTAAAACTAAATTAATTTAAAGAATTCAGGCTTAGGGGTGAAGACTAAGTGGTTAAGACAGAAGCCCCCTCGCTCAATCTCCATTGGTGGTGGCCCTGCTGCCTCGTCTTTGGAGATAGCAGGGCTGGTGCCCATACAGGTTGAGATGGGGGGGGGGAGCAGCCAGTGGGCCCAGGGCTTGCCATGACCCGCTGGCTGCTGCCACCACCCCCGTTCCACCTCCATCGATGCCAGCCCTGCTGCCTGACCTTTGGCCTCTTGTGGGACCAGACTGAGGGGCGTCCGGCAGGCCTGTGGGAGGCTTCGGTCCGTGGGGGACCATTTTGCATCCCCCTCATGACCAGATAAGAGGTGCCCGAGGACATGGGTTACCCCATGCCCCTCTGGCAGGTATGTCCCTGGGTACGTGCAATTCTGTTTATACACAAGAACGTTTTGTATAAGTCTTACCAACCAAACTCTTTAGCAGGGCAGTAACTCTAAACATCTACTAAAGAGATAGATGGAGTTGTACAGAATCTTGTAATTCTTCATGGAGTGAAGAAGAGGTTCACAGGCAAAGTCACTTTGTAATATTAACTGATAAAACTTGACCAAAACATTCAAGTTATTAATCTGAATCTTTGCTCTTTTCTGCAACTGGGGATTTTTGTTGAAGCCTGTAATGACAAATTGCACTTCAGTCTTTATGGTATCACTGGACTTAGTTGAACAAAAGAAACACAATTATTTCACACCAAGGGAATTAACTGCATGATTATGAGTAGACCTCTAGGAAGCTCTCAGGATTCAGCATCTGCCCATCTCTGCTGATGCCAGCTCAGGTAATGAAAGGCCTGGAACTCTCCCACAGAAAAGCAGCTTTTCTTTCACATTTTTATTTAACACCCTGATTATTTGTGAGGCTTGTGTCTTAACCACTTGGTCTTCGCCCCTAAGCCTGAATTCATGAAATTACATTTGCTAAATTTCATCATTTACAAGCTATACTTTTTCTCTTATTCCCAACACTACTGTCAAACTCACCCCTTATTCTAGATTGAGTTCCTCTTTGCAGGGCTTTGTCTATATTCACTTATATTACTCTGGCAAATAACAGAGTCTGAGTCTGTAGATATTTAAAAAAACACAATTAAATGTTGTTGAAAAAAAAGCGGAAGGAAAGAACAGGTTCAGTTCTCTAGGAGAGGAATACATCCTGCCACGGAAAAGCATAGGTGTGGCAATAGTCTGTGGTCATTTAATAAAGATATGCACTATCCACAAGCTCAGAAGCAGGTTCTTTTAAACCTTCTAAACTGAGTCTATAATGCCCAAAATAGGCTCCAGGACCATGTGCAAGAAGCAAGCTTTGAGTCAGAGTCAACGGAGAAGGATACTGATCTTTTGCTCAGTTGAAGGCATCTAAAGCAAAAGGTCTGTTCCTAGCAATGTGCAAGGTTGGCTCATTTACGCTTCACCTGCCTGTTCTCCTGCCAGTCCGGTGCCTGACCAGGAGCAACTCCTCACCAGCCTCTCTTGTCAAGCGTCTTGCCCTAATCCCTAGCAAATGGTTTCAGGCAGGCATTGCTCACTTGGCTCGTGAGACACAGAAGATAAGGACGCCTGTTATACCAAGGCGCCTCAAGCAACTGCAGAGCCGGATACTTCCCCCTGCCGCTCCCGCAGCCTCTGGATCGCAGCGCGAGCGCTTCGCCCCGGTCACTTATCTCCCGCATCCCTACCAATGCCGAGCTCGTGCTCAGGCAGCAAGGCTTTTCGGCACCCGCCGCCGCCTCTCTCGTGGCACACCTACATCATGCCTCCCAGTTTCTGAAGCAGGTCCCTTCTGGCATCGATAATTCACGCGAGCCGCCTCCCGCTTCCCCCCCCCCCCCTTGCAACACCTGCTGCCAGGAAGGCTCCCTTCCCTTCCCCTCTCCGTGGCCGGAGGTGACAAAGCAAAGCTAATAAGGCAGCCGCCCGCGCCTCTTTCCTCCGCTCTCTCTCCCCTCCACCAGAAGGCGGGAAATCGGCGATATTTCCCGTACTTCGGCGAGCCGCCACCCCCCTCCCCTCCCCGGCCCAGCCACCTGCTCCCTCTTTGGCCCAGGAATCCGGCGGAACAAAAGCTCCGCGGCACGCGCACGCCTAGGAGGGCCGACGCCACTTCTCTTTGCTTCCACCAGGGGCCACGCGCTGCCACGGCTTCTCCCCACGCCCACCCAGCTTAAGGTCTAGACTCCTCCGGAGGCTCCGCCACGGCAGCCCTTAGGCTGAGTTCACGGCGCAGAGAGAGGAGGGTCCAAAGCTGCGGGAGGCCGGCTCCGAGAGCCGAAGCCTGGCCGGTACAATAAGGCAAAGCGGGTATCTCACAAGCGTCCCCGCCCTCCTGCCGCCGCCGACACACACACACGCACACCCAGTGGTCTCTTCCCGCCAAAATAAATCAATAATAATATATCTCCCCCTTGCTCAGCCTCCCGCACAAGGTAGGCTGGGGAGTCTTCCTCCCAGACGCCCTGCAAAGGTAATCCTTGACCAGGTTCTGCAGCCCACCTCCCTTTCCCGGTGGAGACTCGCTTGGCGAAGCTTCCTGCCCTCTTTCCCCGCAATCCTCCCCGCCCCCCTGTTCTGTTGCATCCCCCTCTGCACAAGACCCCCCTTCCCTGTGCCGTCGCCCTCCCTCCTCCCGCCCTCCCTTCTGGGCGCCACGGCGGTGCTGGGTGTGTGTGTGTAAAGGGAGGGGGGAGAGGGATGAGGTCATCCTCTTTCCCGGCGTCAGTCAGCTGGGTGGCGGCGGCGGCGGCGGCGGCGGCGGGGCGGGCCAGGCCGAGAGAGGGATGCACCGGTTCAGGGGGAAGCGCTCCCTCGCCTGCTCCCGCCTGGGGCTGGGCGGCTGAGCGGCTCTCCCTGCAGGCAGGCGGCGCTCCGTCAGCGGTGGCCCGGCCCCATCGGCGCCCGGAGAAGCCGAGCCGAGAGTCCGCGGCGGCGGTGGGCGAGGGAGGGGGCGGGCTCAAGGGTGCTCCCGGAGCGGGTCCCTCTCCCCGCCGCCGCCGCCGCCGCCTCCTCCTGGTCCTCCTGCTTGCAGCCGCATCATGGCCGCGAAGTCGGACGGGGGGCGGCTGAAGATGAAGAAGGGCAGCGAGGTGGCGTTCACGCCGCTGCAGAACTCGGAACACTCGGGCTCGGTGCAGGCGCTGGCCTCGGGCTTGCCCTCGGCGGGGGCGGCGGCGGGGCCCGGCGGCGCGGAGGACGACGAGGCGCCCGGCGGCGGCTGCTGCGGCTCGAGCCGGTGCTGTTGCGGCGGCGGCGGGCGGGCGGCGGGGGGCTCGCGGGGCTCGGGCGGGGGCTCGTCGTCGCTGTGCTTGCGGCTGAGCCGAGAGCAGCGGCGCTACTCGCTGTGGGACGGGCTGTGGATCCTGGCCGCCGTGGCCGTGTACTTCGCGGACGTGGGCACGGACCTCTGGCTGGCGGTCGACTACTACCTGCGGGGCCAGCGCTGGTGGTTCGGGCTAACGCTCTTCTTCGTGCTGCTCGGCTCGCTGTCGGTGCAGGTCTTCAGCTTTCGCTGGTTCGTCCACGACTTCACGGCCGAGGACAGCGCCGTGGCCGTGCCCGCCTCCTCGGCTGGTGGCGGCCACGCCGAGAGCAAGCTGCTGGTGAGCAGCGGCTCGGCCGCGGGGGACATGGATGCCGCCGCCGCCACCGGGGCTCGGCCGGGCACGCCGCAGAGGCAGGCGTCCAACGCCAGCAAGGGCAATGCCACCAACAGCACCAACAGCAGCAGCACCAACGCCACCACCACCACCACGAGCGGCATCGGCGCCGGCGGCGTTCGGGCCCCCAAGAGCCGGTCCGCCTCCTGCGCCTTTTGCATCTGGCTCCTGCAGTCCCTCATCCACATCCTGCAGCTCGGGCAAATCTGGAGGTAAGAGGCAGACGCTGCTTCCTTCAGACCGCCTGGAGTAACGGGGATGGGGGGCGTGGGTGGGTGCTGTCTGGTGGGCTTGCTCCCTGGCGGTCGGCGTTTCCGTGTGGTTTCAGCCTGGCCTTTGGTTGTGTAAACGCACACGCTTGAACTAGCTTCTCCCCTGTCAAGGCAGCGTATTCCTTGTGTGGCATTGTAAGTGCGGCCAAATCGATCGCACTACTGCCGTTGCTTCCACTTCGAGTGGCTGAATAGAGGCACAATGGAGAGATGGCATCCACGCCCCCTGCGAGACCGGTGTATTTTCACATTGTGGAAATGTGCTTCTTGGTTATGGAGTCACCCCAGTGTCTTAAATGGAAATGTCGCTTGGAATTATTCTCTGATTGTTTCAGAGGAAAGAGATAACTAAGTCGAAGTTCCCTTTTGGAAGAAAATCAAACATGCATCTTCACTCTGAAACCTTTATATTTGCATTCTAAAATTTATATTTTCATTTTTGTTAAGGCACAGATGTGTCCCCTCCTGAGGTGCTGTTTTGTGTGTCCTTATAGAAAAATACAAACTATTATGCTAGAGAAGAAAAAGTGTTAAAATATCAAAAAGACCCACAAGCCTGGACAGAAGTGGAGACTTTTGTTGATTATCCAACTCCTTTTGGTTTTCTTTCCAAAATTAGCAGATTTAAACTTATACTGACATTAATTTGAAGAGCAGTATACTGAGACAAAAATATTAAGTTTAAATTTGTGATGAAATACTCATACACCATTGATTTGTAATTACATATATTATAATACTTTGATATATCTTGTGTACAATTGTCTTTATGGCTAGTTTACACAAGTTGAGCTTCTGAACATATACTTTGGATAAGGGTAAAATTCTAACACCACTGTAATAATTTGAAGTTGCACTGAATGAATCTTAAGGGGTAAAAGGGGTAAAACCTGAGGATCTTAATATAGGGCCAAGGTTCAAATTCTGTCTAGCAATGAAAACTGCTTGTTAATGACTGTAAAATTCACTGGACTGTGGGTTCTCCTTACTTGTCTGTCGGTTTATTTGATTCTCAAAGCAGGTATTTTTTAGAAATTTACTCTAAATTCCTTCAGTGAACACTTGACTACTGATTGTCATATTTAGTTTAAAGTCTTTGTGAATACCCTTAAGTTCATGGTCACTACTGTTGATGACTTTCTTGGAGTCTATGGTATAATGTTTGGAAGTGTTCAGGAAGATATATTGGAATGAAAAGAATATTTCTCCAATTTGTTGAATATGATATAGAACTTTCTCATTCTAAAATGTAATTTAGTTTTATCTGTATTATTGTGCCCCTGCCATTTTTATAATTAAAAAAATCAATTAGCAATCCTGCCACGCCCCAGTGTGGTCTGCCTGCAACAGAGCATGACTGTAATCCAGATAATTGATTTTAAAACGTTGCATCATGGTCTTAAGGGACCTGTGTGAACTTGGTGTGAGTTGAGTACAGGTATACCTTTTAGTTGATAGGAACAATGGAACCATCTCTCATTTATGTTGTTTTGATCTTTCTGCCAATAGGCATTGGAGAGCATACACATTGTTCCCTTGCTCATTTTAGCCTGATAACAAACTCCTGTGAGTTAAATTAATACAAGAGAGTATCAGTGGCTTACAATGAGAGCTATGACTAAATGGATGTTTGAACCCAGGTTTATTTTTCCATGTAGGAGTTTATTAGATAAGGATTTCTCAGGAACTTTGTTAGCTTTGCTGCCCAGTATTGAGTGGATGGGCATTTCTGTTTTATAAGAAGTGAAGAGAACTACTTTGCTTGTAAACTCCGTGCAGTCTTTAAGGAACAGTGCAGACTTGATTTTGTTTGAATTTCGACTGTTATTTTGTAACAGATGCATCCTTTTGCCAATTTCTGTATTTGATAGTAAACTGTCTGACCTCTGTGTGGATTGGAAGCAACACCAGGCCAGTTCTAGATAACATAAGAATATCTGCAATTGATTTTGTAAATTAATCTAACGAGAAAAAGTTTAAAAACCTGGTCTGTTGGGGAATTATGATCTTCTGGAAAGAAAAGAATGTTCAGTAAAAGAAGAAGTGGAGAGAGGGAGGAAAAATCTGTTCAAGGTTCTGAGATTTTAGCGAATTCTGGAATTGAAATGCATTTCCTACAATCCCTCCCTGGCCTCCAGCGTCTATAGCTATTAACTTTCCTTTTGAAAAACAAAGTATTTCTCATAATACATACATGATGAAATTGAGAGTCTATTTTGTCAATATTGGGATTCTGATACTTGTATTCTAAAATCACTGTAAATTGGTATTAATAATAACAACAGACATATAATTGATAAAAGTTAGCAACAAAATGATTTTAAGGTGGGAAATTAATGAAAATGTGTGGCTATGGCTCATAAAGTAGGCAATGAAGTTCATATTCATGATGCTGATGGCAATTGTACTTTTCTCAGTCTCTGTTTTATGGCTGTCTGGGAGAAGCTTATGAATAGCAATTTCTAAGAAGGATAGACTCCAGTCTGGCTGAAAGGGAGAAAGTGGGGGAGGTAGGATGTGAGCACGTGTGTGTGTGTGTGTACATTCATATGTTTTGGGAGTGTTCTCTCTGAATACGTACAATGCTTGGGAATATTTTTCAATTAATCATAGGAATACTATTTTATTTTATTATATTTATACCCTATTCATCCCTGACAATAGCAATCCATCACTAGTTGTTATAATTTATTATTAGATGCAAGAACAAACTGGTTAAAGATAACTATAACGGTTTGCATACAGTTATTTCTGTTTTGAACACTGAGATTTTAAATTAGACTGTGAGAGATTATATATATATAGTGTGTGTGAGTTACACAAAGTAAACTGTATGTTAGACTATATATTAGACTATGTTTTTCTTACCAAGTCCTTTGAAGTTTTTCAGCAAATTGCCATACATCAGTTCTGGCTTTGGACATAGCAGTACTCAATTTTTTTGTGAGCTTACAAGCCTGTAGTGCTGAAAGGCCAATTGAAGTAGTTTTTATAGTATGGTTTTGTTGCTTCGGAGGACTGAAAAACTTGGACATCAGTAACACTAGGGGAAGAGTGTTTTTGAACTGTACCCTGAGTGTGATGGCCCAGACTAGCCCAATCTCAGATTTCAGAAGTTAAGCAGGGTAAGCTCTGGTTAGTATTTTGACTGTTTCTACACTTGGTGACCCCCACAGGTCTGTTCCTTTAAATCTTCATTCTTTGCTTGTGTCTGCCCCCCGCCCCCCAGCTTTTGCTGCTGCTTCAAGGATTGTGGGGCAATTCCCTGCATTTCCCAATGTGCTTTTTCCCTGCATTGTATTTTGTGGCTGATTTCCACTTACTGGATTTAAGTGAGGAATCTTAAATCCGTAAATATTTAGTTCTGCCCCTTTCCCAAGCGTGCCATGCAGATCCTGCCTATCAGTCCCCTTACTTACTCTGTTCTGTCCTCCCTTCATCAAAATGGTTTTTCTATTTTTTCTGACCAAATTTTATTTTATTAAAAAAAACCCCACATTATCATTGCATTATTAAGCTGATTTTCTTTAAAGGAAAGTAGTGAAATCACTACAGTGTTTGGGCTTGTTCTGAAAGGGATTTCCAGGGGGTGGGGGTGAGACAAGAATAATGTTGGTGGCTCCAGAAGTCCCGTTTGAAGATGTTTTAGGGAAGCAGTACTTTCTCCTGCCTATACTCCTTTACCTTTTCTCTTTCATTCCATCATCTTGATGCAACTGCATAGAGACACCACATTTTCTCTAGGTCTCTTTTTGGGGTATTTCTTGTTTTCTGTGTACTTTGTGGCTAATTATATACTGGTGCTCTGCCCTGAGCTGAAGGGAGATTCTTTTGGGGGCACAGCTTCTCTTATGGACCCCTTTCCACCCCTCTCACACTCACTGTATGGCAGATCCCATAATCTCTGCTTTTGGTGAGAATGGGCAAAGTGTGACCTTTTCCCTTGCTTGGCAGGGAAGATGAAATAAATGGCCCTGTGTTATTCTTTGCTTTGGGCTTTTTTGCTCCACTTTGCCTTCCCTGCTTTACTTCTGCTCTCCCTGATAATTAGGAGGGCTTTTAAAAACTTTATTTCAACTTGAAGCATTTGTACCATATTAAATATATTGAAATAATGAAATAATGATACAACTAATACAGGAATACTGAACAGGCCTCTCTTTCCTCCTGCAATAGCATCAGCAGGAGGGGTGTGTGTGTGTGTATGTATAGGGGGATAGATAATACCAGTTCTAGGACATAGTCCCATTCTTCAGCAGCATGTGGCCCAGGGAATTGTTTTTCCTCTTTCATTTGGGTGAGGGGATTATCTTTGGAAAGGGCCTAAATATTGATATAACTGCAATAACAGAAGTATGAATATAATAGTAATTTAAAGGGTTTTAACAAAGCCAGCAATCTTGAGACTACCAGGTGTGGTGAGTTCTGCGCCTTTAAGAATGAGTTAATGGGTGGAGTTAAGAGAACTGGGAAAAGCAAAGAGTTCAAGCTGCTCAGCAAGCAGTGAGTGCCTCGTTCCGTGAAAACATGAGGAGACCCCACTACAACCCCAATGTACATCAAAGAACCCTGAAGTAAGCATTCCATGCCTAATGGGTCTGTGTGTGTTGTGGCCACTGGAGGAGGAAAGGATGCTGTTGTCTTTTGTTTCTTCAGTTGTCATTTCTTGCCCGCTGTTTCCAACAACTCTTAACCCAACCCACAGTTCCAACATTGTTTGGCCTCAGTTGAGAAACCAGTCTTCTAGGAGTTTCTGGAGCCCCTAATTTCTGTGCTAAAACCCCCTAAAAGGCACAGTTCTGTACAGTGACTACATTAAGCAAACAAACTATCAACCCGTGCCATTTTCATTATAGGAATTCATCTCTAGGGCAGGATGTGGCAACCTACTAGTGTACTTCAAAGAGCACCTAGCTCTGGCTTAGATGTGCTAAGAGTAGCAGTTCAAAGACAGTTGTTCCAACCAGACCTTTTACAAATAACAAAAGTACGAAGAAATGCAAACGATTTGCCACCTTGAAAAGATAAGGCTGTCTAGTGCTGTCATGAAAAGGATATAATTCAGTGGTGGCGAACCTAAGGCACGGGTGCCAGAAGTGGCACTCAAAGCCCTCCTTGTGGGTACGCGAGCTGCCGCCCCAGTTTGGGCTCTCGGCAGTAGCATAGCACCAAGGGGGCGAGGGGTGCGCAACATACTGGCATGCACCCCTGTGGGGGTGTGGCTAGGGTGTTTTGGTGGCGGGCCGTGGGTGTTTCGGGACATCCCGGGGGCATTCCAGGGCAGGGTGTGGCATGGAAGGGGCACAGGGCGCACGCATGCCCCAGGTGCAGATTCCCCTCGCTCTGCCCCTGCCACTCAGTCTCTAAAAGGTTCGCTATCACTGATGTAATTCATTCTTTAGACTGAAAGTTTTGGACTGTTCGTAGGATTTATTTAGTTTACTCATTGTGTTCTGAATTAAAGAAACGAATAGAATTAAAAAAATTCCCTTCAGCCATGATGGATTGTGGCAAACAATCCAGATTGCGCAATTTCTAAACACGATTTGCTCTTAAAGGTGCATACAGTGATCGTAGTGCAAACTGTGAGTGGAGGTGCTTTGTGATGGCTTTTGAAATGGAGGGATCACTTCGACATGGGTATGGAGAAGTAAAACAAGCCAAAAGACAACCCTGTTGGGTGAAGGGTGGCTTTTATGGCAGTGGCAATTCTTGCCTGCGTGCCCCCTCATGTAAATCTCACTGCAGTGTTTCCCAGACCTTATGTGCATTTCTTGCATCAAATGGAATGGGCAAACAGGAGGGGTTTGTATTCTGCGAGGAAGACATTTGTAAAAGTACGGTAATCTCAAGTGGTTGTAGGGGGCATCTTACCCAGCACTGTCCAGACCAGGGGTCGGCAACCTTTAACACCCAAAGAGCCATTTGGACCCGTTTTTCATGGAAAAGAAAACACTTGGAGCCACAAATACTTTTTGACATTTAAAATGAAGATAACACTGTGTATATTGTTTTTTTTACCTTTACGTTTTGTATAAACACATCCTCTTCGTTACTGTCTGTCTGCCCCTTCTCCCTCACTTCACTCCTCCCACCTGCGCTGGTACCTCTTTCAAGGGCCATGGTCCCGAAGGGGGGAGGAGGTACTCAGTTTGCTCTCCAACAGGGAGGGGGGGGAGGGAGTGAAGGGAACTCTTCTCTTGCCCCAGGCCCCATCCCACATTACAGTGCTCCCTACAGTTTTAACGTCCACTTGTTGCTGATCCGCCCTCCACCTCCCCTTCCAACATCTTGTTCCCCACAAGTGTTCCCAAGCAGGTGAGATAGACAGTGACGGCGACGCCCACGATGGCAAGTTGCACTTGGGACATGGTGAGCACACCTCCTTCCCCGCCCCCTCCTCCCTCCCTCCCTCCCTCCCTCCCTCCGGTGTCCTTTTCCCTCCTTCCCAGATGGAGCCGCAGTACAAGGACGAAAGAGCCGCATGCGGCTCTGGAGCCGCAGGTTGCAGACCCCTGGTCCAGACACATGGTTACTGACAGGCCAGTACAACTGAAATTACAGTGTTAACTGAGATATCCTGGTCTGCAGTGCTGTGTGTCAACAGTTATTGGTAAGGACAGTCTTTTCCCTTCTCTCTTTGGTTGTCCAATAGTGGAAGAAGGCTATTCCAGTAAACCAAATCACTAGCCACTGAGGTCAAAGCCCAACTTGTTTTCTCGCTAGAGTCTTATCTGACTGATATTTTAATGTATTTGACCTTCCATAATCTTTTTTTTGTAAAAAGGTTGTTACATTTGTCAAACTGTTAGATTGCTGGGACTCATTTATATTTGGTAAATGAACTATGTTCAGATTTCCTGTATAAATTTAAGTGCTGTTGTTGAAAACAGTTATGCATTATTTTTAATTAAAGCATGCTAATTATAAACTAGTGGGGGTTTAAATATTGCATGCATGGAGTGATGCAGTGAAAAAGCTATTAAAGTGAACTTTTACTAGAAAGCTTGAGGTTTGGTCTGGATGATACATGATTTATTAATAATAATTAGGTTTGTATCCTTTAGTTCTGTATTTCATTTTTTACAAACGTCTGAGGACTGAAAAGTGCTATGGAATGCACTAATACAAATTGAAGGATATCAAGGAAATTATTTCTCTGCTTAAGTCTCACTGATCAACATAGTGGGGCTGGTCAGTTCAGCTGCGCTTCATTTTTCATTAGCATATGAGCAGAGATTTTATCGATTATTCACCATCCCCTTCCAAGAATGTCTATGAATAAATGTACAGCTGTGAACATTTTGAATATATGTATATTGAGGTACAGAATTGTGTTTTTTTTTCATATTGTGTATACTGTCAGATTGATGGCTTACAGGAAATGACAGTGTGACCTATAAACGTGTCTTTGCAGAAGAAGCAGTTACTTTAATGAAGGTCCTGGGAAGCACAGGAAGCACAGTGTGAATTATGGTGTAATTTTGGACTGTAACTATGAATAGGGGACAATGGAACATCCATGTGTATGGCCAGGTGGAGATTCTAAACCAGTGAGGGCGAACCTTTTCGAGACTGAGTGCTCAAACTGCAACTCAAAACCCACATATGTGTCGCCAAGTACCAATACGGCATTTTAATCTGAATACCGAGGTTTCCTCCCGGCCACCCAGCTCCAATGCACACGCCACCTCTCCTGGCTGCAGCAGGCCACTCGCCCTCTGCCGCCCGCTTTCCACTTCAGGCAGGGGACCGGTCCAGGTCTCCCCCCCCCATGCGCCCGCACCCGCTCGCCGCCAGCGCCTCTTGCCTGTGTGCCTGCTCTGCATGGGGGTAACGAGGAAAACTTGAGCCCTGGGCAAAACCTGGATGTTCCCGCAATGGGCGGCCATCCTACCATGACTTAAAATTTTTTTGTTTGCACCAGGTCATTTCTATATCTCAGCAGGGTGCGGGCTAGCAGTACTGAGGCCCATGACGCGGTGGGCAGCCCACTCTGGCTCTCCACTCAGCCGCCTTGTGATCTTCCTGCTTACCCCAGAAAGCCAAGAGCACAAGCCAGCGCAGCCCTTGGAGTGGCTTTCCTCCATGTTGCTCAAGCACACCTTCCTCCTGTCGGGCAAACGCGGGGCTCCAAAAGTTCCCAGCAAAACGGTTGGCATCACTGCACAGCAGGGGCGGGAGCTGTCTCCTGGGCCAGGCCAGGGCTTTTCTGCTCTCCGTCTCGCTTGCACCTGGGGGCCCCGTGGAAAAACAAACACAGTGGGGCCAAGCAAGACTCCTCCCTTCCTACGCCCGGATGCCTCAACTCTGAGCGCCTTTCCCACTCACCTCTGCACCGCTCGCCACTCTCCCTCCCAGCTTCCCGCACTCCAGCTTGCAGCGATGAGGAAGGGAAGGAGGCGCTTCTCTGCCAGCCTTTCCCTGCCTCGCTCCGTGCAGGCCTTCCCAGAGCTGTGGGGCAAGCGGGCGGTGTCTCTCCTGGAAAAACAGCCGGCAGAGGTGGAGGAAGCGGCGGCAGCGGCTCCTGCTGCAGCGGTTGAGTGACAGAGGCCTGCTTGGTCACTCGGCTGCTGCAGCAGGAGCCGCAGCCTCCACTGCTTCCTCCGCCTCTGCCAGCTGTTTTTCCAGGAGAGACATCGCTCTCTTGCCCCACAGCTCTGGGAAGGCCTTCAAGGAGCGAGGCAGGGAAAGGCTGGCAGAAGAGCGCCTCCTTCCCTTCCTCATCGCTGCAAGCTGGAGCGCGGGAGGCTGGGAGGGAGAGCGGTGAGCGGTGCAGAGGTGAGCGGGAAAGGCGCTCGGAGTTGAGGCGTCTGGGTGGAGGAAGGAAGGAGTCGCACTTAGCCCCACTGTGTAAGAGAGATGGAGAGCAGGAAAGCCCTGGCCTGGCCCGGGAGACAGCCCCAGCACTTCTTTGCTGAACGCCCCATAAGGCAGTGCGGGAAGGGAATGCCCCAGAAGGCAGTGGGGTTCTCCACTGCCCTTTCTCAGAGGTCCTTTCTGGCGCCTCTGATGGACTGACCAAGGAGCCAAGGCAGGGGGGAGGGGGAGATTCGGCACTTGCGTGCTAAGCAAGAGGCCTCCGCGTGCCACCTCCAGCACGCGTGCCTTAGGTTCGCCATCACTGTTCTAAGCTATCACCTTTCATTGGTTCCAATTGCTAACAGGCCATAGTTGCCTAGTTCTCTGAGGAAAGTCTAGTGTGAATATGGACGGTATCCCTTTAAAAGTTCAGCTGAATCTGAAGTATGAACTTAAGATGGACAGGGACTTCCATAGCCAAGACTGACTTCAACATTATCTGCTATGTCATTGAAACAGTTTCAGTTGCCAATAGTTGTAAGATCAAAATGGATTTTTTTTAAGATAGGAAGAAAGCTGTCAGTCTTTTCTAGTCCTTCAAAATATATATATCCTTTTTTGTAACTGAATTTCTACAATTGCAGAGTTAGATCATAAAAACAATCATGAACAATTGCTTTGATAATAAAAGGAAGTATAGCAATTAATGCCTTCTTTCATTAAGGATTTGTAGGAATGGTGCAGTCATTAAACAAGAAGTAAATAAACTAGCGTGTTAAAATATTCCAGGCATTAAATATCATAACAAGCTTCTTGAATTGAGCTCAGAAATAAACTGGCATCCTTCCTGAAAGGATGTGCTTCTTACCGGCATCTCTTAACATTAATTTGGCTACTACCTTCTGAGCCAGTTGCCATTTCTGGGTTGTCTTTCAGGACATTTCAATGTAGAGTGCAATATGGTAATCCACCGTGTTTCCCCGAAAATAAGACCTACCCCGAAAATAATCCCTATCATGATTTTTCAGGATTTTTGGAAGATGCTTAAAATATAAGCCCTACTCCAAAAATAAGCCCTACCGGTACTTACAGATCAGGATGGTGTGATCCAGCAGGGTGCTCCCTGCCAATGAGGATGCAGCTTTCATCACATGTGAAGGGGAAGCAACGGGGCTGCCGAGAGCCCACCTTAATGAATTGTGAAGGTACCGTGTTTCCCCTAAAATAAGCCATACCCCGAACATAAGCCCTAATTCATCTTTTGGTGCAAAAATTAATATAAGTCCCTGTCTTATTTTTGGGGAAACATGGTAGCTGTGAGATTATAAAAGCATGGATTAGCATGGCCAAATCAGTTGAGTCTAGCAAAGGAGAGAGCTGGCAAACCAGACATAGCTGATAGAAGTCATTCTCAACTACCTGCTTTTAATATGGAAAATCTGAGCCATGAGTAACTTCTAGGCTGTTGATTGGCTCTGCAAATGAAAACTCCACTCCATTCCCCACCAGTGGTTCCAAACCTTTCCAAGCACAAGCCTTATTAATAAGCCTTGCCCCTGTGTTGTTTGGAGTCATATTTAGCTTGTTCTGTCATGAGACACTGACAGCTCAATCCAGAGCTGCTAGGTGGGAAAGGTTGGTGCACACTCCAGTGCTGCCCGACCCTCTTTAGAGGGCTTTCCACAGTGCAGGAAGCCTGCAAAATTTTGAAAAACCACAAGATTCTCCCATAGCAGGGAATAGAGCTCTGCTGGCATGGGGGGAAGGGGCTGAGTGGACTTGGGAGGCCAACTAAGTTTGCTCCCACCCACTGGAATGCCCCCAGAATGCCAGTGTAGCTTGGGACAGTGTGGAAGTACTTGCGCCAGGCTGGACAGTTGTGACCAGGCATTGCAGGGTCCCACAATAGCTAGGTTCCGATGGATTTGCCTCTCTGCCGGTATAAGTACCCTGGGAACAGCAAATTGGCTGACGTAAGCTGCTGCCTCCAGAGGGGAATTGGCTCCCTCCTCTGGATTGGGCTGTGAACCACTGTATCAAAACACTAGATCAGGAACATGGCAGATGCATCTGGAGGCTTTGGTGATGAAAAAAACAGAGTTGGGTGTCATCTCCATATTGACAGCACTCAAAATTTGGGATTTGGATTCTGCACATTGAGACAAAAGCCATGTGAGTTTTTGCATTCACATGGGTGTTGGGGTGAGAAAAAAATGTCAAATAGACCAAATGTCACTTGAACAATGATTGCAGTGACTGATGTTATACACATATTTTGCTCTTGCTCTAAGTTTTCACAGTGCAGTGGCGTTTCTGCCTAGGGACAGGGGATACCCTATGTCCCCGGGCGCCCCCCATTTGGTCACGTGGGGGGGGGCGCCACCATTTCAGGGTCGTTTGTGTGATTTTTAAATTTTTTTAGTGTTTTTTACGTTTTGGCCTGCAGGGGGCGCAATTTTAAGGCTAGCAACACCAAATTTGTTTGGTTCAGGGGAAGCAAAGTTATGGACGCCCAAATGGAATGCCCCCATCCCCATTAATTTCAATGGGAGCCAACAGGAGATTGGGGCTACCCATTTGAGGGACCATAACTTTGCTCCCCCTGAACCTAACTTCACCAAACTTGGGTGGTATCATAAGAATAGTTACCAGATGATTCCCTGAAATTTTGGTGTCGCTAGCTTTAAAAATACACCCCTTACAGGTACCCCAAGAAAGTTGCCCAAGATTCTTTGTTTTGCAGTGACTTTGCTCCATTGTAGCCAATGGGGAATTTCTGAGGCAGGCTGCACATTTCTGAAGATAGAGGCACCAGACTTTCAAGGTGGCTCAGGAGGCCGTCCTGGTAATAGCATCCAGGCATAGAGACCTTTGCTTCTGAGGGTTCAATTTTATGGACCCCCAAAAGGCTTATTTTGTTTCCATGCTCCAGATGGCTCTGTGGTAGAGGTTTCAATGGGAGGCACTGTGGTAGGGGTCTTGCTCTGGGTGGGGGCATTTCCCGCAGGGCTGCTGGTGTGAGTCTCCTGAAAGGAACCAACCAAATTTGCTAAAATGCTGTGGGCACCAAGTTGAAGGTGAACCTGATGCCCACAGCATTCGGCCATCCCAGGCAAACTTTAGTGCCCTCACCCAGAGCAAGACCACTACCACATTGCCTCCTGTTGAAACCTCTACCACAGCGCCAGCTGGGCATAACAGAAAGCCCCATTGAAGTCTATGGTGGGAAAAAATAATGTTTCCCACCATAGAACTTGCTGAAGAGCCTGGCAGATTCTGGGGAATTTCTGAGTGTGTAAGCACTGACCACACATTTTTTAAGATAGAGGCACCAGACTTTCAAGGTGGCTCCAAGAGGCCTTGGGTAATAGCATCCAAGCTTGGTGAGCTTTGCTTCTGGAGTGGGGCCTTATTGTTCACTTCTACATTAGGCTGCCCAATTCCTGGAAAACAAAAATATAGTTCCCCTTATTTTGTAAAAACAAAAAACAAAACCTCTTGTGATCAAAACAAATTAAGGCAGAGTTGCGTAGTGGATAGAATGTTGGAATAGGATATGGGAAATCTAAGATTGATCCCTATTCAGCCATGGAAGTTTGCTGGATGACATTGGACCAGTCACATTCAACCATTCTCGTGGGGTTGCTGTGAGGATAAAATAGAGGAGAGGGAAACAATATCAGCTGCTTTGGGTCCCCAGTGAGGAGAAAGATGAGGTATAAATGACCTGGGTGACTCAGGCTGGCTAGCCTAATCTTGTCAGATCTCAGAAGCTAAGTAGGGTCAATCCTGGTTGATATTTGGATGGGAGGCTGCCAAAGAAGTCCAAGGTAGCTAAGCACCTCTGATTGTCTCTTTCATGGAAAACCTTCTGGGCTTGCCATAAGGTGGCTGCAACTTGACAGCACTTGCACACAGCCCTTTGGTGGTGGGCGGTTTCCAAATCAAACAAATAAAATACATAAATACATAAATGCAGTAAACACACTAAAGTTTTAAAAAGCAGTATTTTACCTTTGCTGAATTTATTCTGGGCAAAGACTCTATAGAATTTATATTTATGACAGTGCCAAATTATATTCAGCCTTCTTTTGACTGGTATTATACCAATATAATAATATGTGCAGAAAATTTCTATATATTTACAGGCTGGGGATTTTTTTAAAAAAATTACTAAAATGTCAAGAGGTGGGGTCAGAAGAATTTATTCAAATAAAGTATTGATTTATATGCACAGGTAGAAACAGCAAATATGGCAAATGAAAGTAAAATAAAAATATTTGACTGAGGTATACATTATTTAGTATAATCATTAATTTGCTTCTTAACTATAATAAGTAAAAGAAAATATTTTAGGGAGTTCTCGGTTCACTGGCTATAACATCTAAATTAGAAGAAATGATTATTTCAGTGCATAAAATAAAAATTCCTAAGACTTAACTAGAATCCTCAGCAAAACTCTAAAGTCACTGGATAAACACTTAGGGTTGAACAATACCTTACATCTTTGGTAAAATTCAAATTTGTGCTTATTCGAGCAGAAACTTATCTGTATATCCGAATAAACCCGAATACCATAGTTGTATGCTTGAATATATTTGGGTATCTGAATGTATTCAGGTTTGTCTGAATTTTTTGGTATTTTTGGTGTGTTTGTGTTTTGGACTGCAGGGGGTGCATAGCAGCACCAAAATTACAGGGTATCATCCAGAGACTGTTCTGATGATACCACGAGTTTGGTGAAGTTTGGTTCAGGGGGTCCATAACTTTGGGGTGCCCCATCTCCCATTGTTTTCAATGGGAGCTAACAGGAGATTGGGCTACCCCTCTGAGGATCGATAACTTTGGATCCCTGAACAAACTTGGGTGGTATCATCAAAACAGTCGCCAGATGATGCCCTAAAATTTTTGTATTGTGACAGTCAGAAATGGGGCTCTACTCCGCTGATTTGAAGTCTGCTTTTATTAGCTTCAACTAAAGATTCAGTGTTAAAAATAAAGTTCCAGTTTCTTTTTAAAATAAATTACTGCACAGAGTTTCATTGATCTGTGGCCTTTCTCTGTCTGTTCAGTCTTGATTAAAGAGAAACAAGAAGTGGGTGGTTCCCTTAAGAAATTCCTTGTTCCTCCAAGGAAGTACGACATGAGTCCTCTTCATATTGGTACACACTGCGATCTGTAAGGCTGATCAGCAAATGTGATATGTTATTAGTTAAATTCCTTCTGAATGGTCAGAATAGCCAAAAACATTATGTTTCTGAAGTTCTAAAGATACGCCCTGAAAGGCTGCCAGCCTGATACCTGTTTGCAGGACAACCACTATGAGCTTAAAACATCAGACCATTGTTGATAATTTAAAGTACACATTTACATTCTTCATAATTTGTGACACAGGCTGATTATGCACCAGGTGTCTGGTGCTCCAGTGTCTGTCATGGCAAGATTTCCTGTACGGATCAATTTTCCGGAGCCCCACTTTCACTTTCTATTTTATCTCTGGCAAGTGAGACTACTTCTAGGGTAGGCTGACCAGCCGTCCCGCTTTTGGCGGGACCGTCACGCCTTTGGACAATTTGTCCCGCGTCCCGCGGGTTCTACAAATTGTCCCTATTTTTGGGAGGCTGCTGCACTACCTTGGGGGCGCAAGGCAGTGCAGCAGTTCCCTCAACAGGAGGCATGGCCTTCGTCAAGATACAAGATAAGTTTCATTACCGCTTACCTGTCACAGAAGCCGACAAACGGCAAGCCCCTGAAGGCCATGCCAGACTCCTGCGGCCAGGTGCGTATACAAGATGCGGTCGCTTCCGTCGTCTCCGGTCAGCAGAAAGGTGACCATCTGGTCACCTTATTCTAGCGTGACTTTTAATTTTATTTGCTGCCAGAGTGGGTAGATTTGCCAGTGAGCACAGCTCTACCATGAAATCTTCCCTCAGCTTCAAGTCAGTCTTCCCACTGCCATCCACACCTTCCCCCTTTGCCACTTTCTACACACTTCTGTGTTTCCGGCTCCTTCCTGCTTCCCTAAATACTCATATTAATATATTGACATAATAACAACAACAACAACAACAGAGAGTTGGTTTTTGCAAAGAACAGTACAAACAGGGCCCTTTTTGCCTCCACCTACCTTCTCCTCTCTAATTCCACCCTCCTGATGATCTGGAGGGCTTTTAAAACCTTTATTTCCAACAAGCCTCTGTATTAAAACAAGTCTCTCTTTTCTCTTCTCTTGTCGCAGTGGCAGCAAGAGAGAGAGGAGGTGAAGGGAGGGGGAGAGAATATCAGCTCTAGTCTTGATTTGATCTAGAACCCTGTTTAAGTTTCACATATATATAGTAACAGGGAATTGTTGATGTTCCTCCCATCAGTTTTCACTCCTCCTTCATCTAAATCAAATCCAGTTTTCCTTATATGTTCTGCATATAAATTGAAGTGTTAGTGAGATAAAATACATCCTTGTTTCATAACTTTGCCTATAGAGAGTCTGTGCTAACCGTAATGTTTTGTCTACAGTGCAGGTTGAGCGTCAAAGTCAGATGCTGTAGCACACCTATTTCATTTAAAACCAATTATAGCTTTTCATGATCCACATAGTCAATAGAACTTCTCCATCTTAGGCATTTGATTATGTAATCTATTTGATTTCTACATTGGCCATTTAGTGATTTCCATGTATTCCAAGTCTGTTTAGTTTCCAGAAACCTGTTTACAATGATGAAATAGTTGTCTTCACAGAATTCTCATGCTTCATGTTATGCTCCTAGTCCAAATTGTCAACAATATTTGATTCCGTTTTGTTTCCTTCTTTTGCATTCCAGTCACCTATGATTATCAGTAAATTTTGTTTTGGTGTGAGATCAACTTCTTCCTGGACAGTTGCATAACCTTTTTCAATTTCTTCCTCATCAGCATCTATAGTTGGGGCATAAGCTTGAATGATGGTTATACTGATAGGCTTTCAATGAAGTGTGATTTTTTAAAATCAAACTTTATATCATAGCCCATGACTTCCTGTTTTCCATCTCCACTCACTATTAGAGCAACTTGGTTTCTTTTGTGTTTGTCATTCAATGAGTGAAACACTTGATAATCTTCTGACTGAAAACGTCGTAATCTGTCTACTTCCGCTCACTCACTTCCATTTTTTGTTTCACAATTTCGAGTTTACCTTGATTCATACTGCTCACATTTTATATTCCTATTATATTTTTTGTTTGAAAGGTTCCAGTACTTATAATAGATTGCACCAATTTCCATCAGTTTTTCTATCACCACAAAAACAGTTGTGATAATAACCATGATGAAAATTATGTATTACACAATATGCACTGCCAAAATAAAGTATATAGCATATTAAGCAAAATCACACTGTAAACAAAGACTAAGCAATTAACAAAGATTTGTCAGACTAAAGGCAAATACAGTGGAGGATAATTAATGGGGCTAATATGACTCAATAACCACTTTGAACTCTAAACAATAGTGCATGTGTCAGAAGGACAGATTGTAATTACTGTCAGCAACAGTTTGCTATGGGTTAATTAGGCACTTGTGATAATTGATTATACTGATTACTGAAATAAGGGTTATTCTAAGATTTTAAGTATGACATTTTCCTCTTTGTATTTCATTCCAGTGCTATTGTAGAAGGCCTGTTTTAATCTAGTTGATAACATTGTCTTCTTTCAATGGGTCATTGATAAATGTATTAATGGTATAGTATATGAAGTATTCTGTTACTTCTTTATCAGACTCAGTCATGTGGAATGTCTCAGAATGTGGAACGTCTCAAAAATATGGCAGAAGAGAAAGATAAGATTACATGTTTTATCTGTTGTTTCTTTCACAACTCTTTGTTTCTGTGTGTACTTGTAATGATAGTTGGAAATTGTAGTTTATATATAGGGAAAGGCAGTATTGTTTAGGCAACTATTCACCCTGCTCTGTATATATCAAGTGTTGGGATTCTGTACACATGCCAGCATCATCTGCCTCCTGGATAATAGCTGGTGATTGTGGTAAATGTTGGTACCTGTGCAGAGGGAAAAGCAGCAGATAAACTTGGAATACAATTCATTTTGAATGCCAACAGTTCTACTGTATCACTGAATAACTGAAGGGAACAGGTTTACTAGCAGGATAAGTTTCCATTTCAGTTTGCAGCATGTTATCTGATCCCATGTAGGTCTCTTACGATTATAGACCTTCTGAATTGTGCTGTTATTTATTGAAGGCCTTCAGATATTTTGATTTTTTTATTCAAGAAGAAAAAGATGCCATATTAATATCACCTGTATTTCTAAGGTTCCTATTAATGAAAAATTGTATGTACAACAGTCTGTTGGTTTCCTTAACAGGCATCTTCTTTATCAGTATATTTACTTCTTAGTGTAGCCAAATCTGTGAATACTTAAATCTGGAGATGGGAGGCACGAACAGACAAGGCAAATATTTGAACATACTTGGAGGTAAGACCCTGGTTTGCAGAAAAATCTGAAATCGTTAAACATACACACACATGCTAACACTCCTCAAAATAATAGAAGCAAAGTCTATATCTTTGAATGTTTCCCCAGTGGCAACCTCAACAATATTCTAAACATGTGTTAGAAGCATTGGTTCCTGCCAGTAAAAGGCAGAGAAAGGGGGCTGGGCCTATTCCAGACCTGCTTTAGTCTTTGAAGAAGGACTCTTTGATACCAGGGCAAGCAGAAACCACTACTTAACTTGTGTTATTTACACAGGACTCATTGTTTGCTACTGTTCAACACCAGACAACCAATGAAATCCAGAATGGTGTAATGGTTAGATATTCAGACTAGGATCTGGGAGACTCAGGTTGAAATCACCACCCTGTTCTGGAAGCTCATTAAGTTACCTTGGATCATGTACACCTTCCCACAGAGTTGTTGTGAGGCTAAAATGAAAGAACAGAGAATGATTTTTGCTGCTTTGGGTCTTCATTATGATACCTGATTTAAAGAAAGTAAAAGTGATCCTAGAAATGAATCCTCACACTAACACTACAGAACTTAAATGCTTTTTAGGAATGGTTCACACTACCTAGGCAGGTTCTTGACAAATTTGGTAGAAGTCCTGCATCATTTGAATGATCTGTTAAAGTCTGATATAGCCTGGAATTGGGGGTTGCATCAAGTAGAGTCATTTGCAAAAGTAAAACAACTGTTAACGAACTTGCACTAGCACGCTATGATGTCAATCATCCTACTGTTGTCTGTGCTGATGCAATTAGCTATGGCCTCGGTGGAGTACTACTCCATGAGCATGATGATGAAATGAAACCAGCTGTATTTTGTTCCAGAACCCTCACTGATGCAAACACTTGATATGCTCAGATTGTGAAAGAATGTTCAGCAGCAGTTTGAATTTGTGACTGGTTTTCCAAATATTTATTTGGTTTGTCTTCCTTTCACTGACCGCAAACTGCTACTACCACTGACAAGCTACAAAGATTTAGATAAAGTTCCAATGAGATGCCAAAGACTCCTTCTGTGTTTGATGAGATACAATCCTCAAACAAAGTATCATCCAGGTAAAACTAGTGATTACTGATACATTGTCATGGCATCCACTGAAGATTATTGATGCTGACTCTTTCTTATTTATTGAAGAAGTTGAATTCTGTGAAGCCACATGGCAGGACTTAATGCCAATTTCAACATCTCTTCTTCATCAGCTACAAACCCTCACTTCTAAGGTGTCCCAACAACTTCTCTACGGGGCTCCCCTGTGGATTGAAGCTTGGCATATATCTCTGGAGCGAATACAATTGAAATTTCTATACAAGAAAACGGGGGGGGGTCCCCCCACTGTGTGTACCCTACAGCGACCCCTCTGCCTAGAGAGGGGCAGTGGGACAACATCTCTTGGAAACAAGGGCATGGTGGATCACCCTTAAATTCTGGATCCGGCTTTGTTTTTTCAGTGATCCTAACAGCCTCATTCACTGCTCCCTCCCCGAACTCCAGTCATCTGCCTGGTGGGCCCACATCAAGCTTAAGATCTCCTCCCTGGGTTTCACTTGGGACCAGCTCCTTATGCTTCCCCCCAGTGATCTGCGCCACCGTATCGAGGAACGGCTATTCGACCAGGAACATCAACTCCTAGTTAGCAAAGCAAGGAGCCTGTTTTCCCCCCTTTGCTTTGAAATCATGCCCGGGACCTGCAGGACAGCTGCTTACTTAAACATCTTGCTCGACCCTAAGTCTAGGTGGTTATTCACCAGAGCAAGAACAAACACATTCCCTCTTACCTTTTCCCCAGAGAGATTCACGGCATACTCAAAGGAAAAGCGTACATGTCCATATTGCTCAACCTCTGAGGAATCATTGGAGCATGTTCTATTAGTCTGCCCAAAATTTATAGATCTCAGACCTAGTTAGTTTTTTTCAACACTGACCTACTTATGCCCTCCATATTCCAAATTGAACCTCCTCTTGAACAATGAGGATCCCAGGCAGCTGAAAATGGTGGCAAAGTTCCTGCTCGATATTGTGAAATAAGTCTCTGGCTCTCCTTTTATTCACTTATTTTCTTGAAGTTTGTAATGTATGAACTATGAGCAGTTGTTTTACTCTGTTAAACTCTGGATCATACTACTGCACAGTTTTATCTGTATTTTCTCTTGATGCCTAATAAAGGTTTTTGAATTGAACCCTCACTTCTGATACAGGGTTACAGAAAGTCATGAGATGTGTCTAAAGCAAAAACATGCATGCTGTCTACCAAATGCAGAAACCTGCATGCTATAGAGACTAATATAGTAATAGCAATACAGGGCAGAATAATCCCCAGCTGCTATTGGCTGCAAGATAGTCTACTCATCACCTCGAATTAGGAAAGTAACCAGTTTAAAAGATATGGCGATGTGTGCCTTTGAGGGTTTTCAAAGTTTTGGCTGCATGACCTGGCTGCATGACCTGGGCCTTTCTCAATTTGCTACTTGTGTAGCCTCAGATGTTAGGGACACCTGAAGCAGGGCCACTGATAGTGACTTAAGGGGACAAGTAGATTCATATGGAGAAGGTGGTCCTCAAGGGATGGTTGCCCCAAGCTATATAGGACTTCAAAGGTCAATACTATCAAACCTGAATTGAGCCCAGAAGAAATTGGGAGCCAGTGTAAATGGATCAAAGCTGCAGTAGTAGAGTCTCTACAACCTACTGCAGCCAACATTGTAGCTGCAGCATTCTGTATCAGCTGTAGCTTCTTCAGGGTCAGCTTCCTGTGAGGTGCGCTGTATGCAATCTACTGTACACATTATCAGGGTATGTACCACAATAGCAAGATCTTTCGCATTCACAAAGGGCCACAGCTGGCTCACCAACCATCGCTGGAGAAAAGCACCCTCTGACTGTTACCCATGCAACTTGTTTATCCAACAGGAAGCTCTGGGCCCCAAGCTACGAATCTGCTCTTTTCATGGGAATGCAACTCCATTCAGAACAGTAGATGTCACAATTCCTGGGTCAACCTTTTTCCCCACCAGTGTCAGCTCTGTTTTTTTTTTTGGGGGGGGGGGTGCGGGGTGCGTGGGAGATTAAGTTTCAATTTGTTACCCCTCATCCATTCCCAAACTGCTTCCAGGCATCTGTTCATTGTTTGCACAGGGTTCCTAGAATCTGGTGGAAATACAAGATAGAGCTAATTGTCATCTATGCATTGATGGCAACTTGGTCTGGATACCTGGGTGATCTTTCCCTGCAGCTTTACGTAGAGAATTAACAGGGTTGAAATCCTCCTGTCCATTTTCCAGTGCAGGTCATCCAGCACTCCCATAACAAGCCTGGAAACTAGTTTGTTTCAGTATGGATTCTGAATTCTGCCTACTTGCATAATCACATTTTGGTTAACAACCAGTGAGAAAAATTCTCTGGGAATTTCTCCTTTACAAACTCTTATTTGTAGATCCCATTCATTTTTGTTGTCCTTGAACAGGTGGAACTCCCAGAAACTTGTGCTAATAGATAATGAAATCAATATATTCTTGATTCAGAGTCTGTAAAATGCAAGTAGAGTAATCAGAATAGTTTCAACCTTATACTTTATTTCAATTTGATTTGCGCCTGTAGCCTTCCAAAAGAGTCATTGTGTTTAAACTGTAATTTGTATAGCGAAAGAGATAGTGTTCCCTTCTAAAACCACTTCCTTCTTTAATAATTAATTTTGGATTGTAGATTGTCCATAAAGAAATATGAATAAAGTAATAGTAATGTAATATGCAAAGCAACCAAAATAGCTTTTCTCCAACATGTATGATTTAAATAGGGTGTGACAGTTTAGGGTCTCTATTCACCCAGTGGCACATTAGGATAAGACTTGGCAAGTGGTTACAGATATCTTCTGGAAGAGTGAATGAAAGATTTATTATTTGGAGACAATATTAATCTGCATGTTGTTCACAGGATAACTCTGCATTTCCTATTTAATCTTCATATAAACTGTTTCCTTTAATGGGCTAACATGATTATTTTGCCTTCCCCTCAGCAATTTAAATATGTCAGAATAATAGCTTGACACTCAAAACTAGAAGGGTTTTTTAAAGGATGGTGGGATTTCTTTTCTCATACTGTATCAAGTTGCATGGCTCAAGGGGTAGCTCCATTAAGTGATGTATGTATGAGTCTATTCAGACACATGTCAGCACCTGTAATTCAACAGTGTTCTTAAAAGAAATGCACTGAAATAAAAACAGAGCTGAAATATAAACAACTTGGCTCATTAGGAGTGCAGTGTTTTGTAAGAATGTTGAATTATATATACAACTGCACTGTTATTATTCAGCTGTGTTTCTTTTTAAGGTAAGCAAGCGAACAAATTGGGGGAAAACATTATTTCAGGTAATAATTTTTGGTTTTAAGATAGTAATGGTGATATATGTGCCCTTGATATCAAGTTTTTGGACTACTGGCATATTGACGCTCTACTGTTTTTGTCTGATTTATCAGTGGCCATTGTATCTAAGAGATACTTACACATTGATATGAATATTTAAGATAATACGTATGGTTGTAAAATATCTGAGGGACCACGTCTCCCAATATTGCCCCGCTAGATCCCTCTGCTCCTCAGAGGAGAACCTATTGGAAGTTCCTGGCCCAAAAGATATCCAGTTGGCCTCTACAACGGCTAAGGCTTTTACCTGGTGAAACAGACTCCCTAAAGAGACCAGGGCCCTGCGGGACTTGCAAAGTTTCCTCAGGGCCTGTCAAGCAATCTCTATCCTTCTGTTTGTATAGGACTTGTTAATTCAGATTTCTGGAAGGTCCTGGTCAGGTTTAAAATCTCTGATCAGATAATCCTCTCTTCTGGTTCTTCCTTCTCATTTGCAAATATTATGAGGCAGCAGGAGTTGAATGTCCACTACATATGACAACACATGCCAATAGACCTTAAGCCTCTGCCTTTAGGAACTGTAACTCTCTTCAGATCATCTGTTCAGCAGCTGTCTGGTCTAGTCCTTTTATTTTTAAAATTTATTAATATTTATATCCCATCTTATATCAGCTTCTCTAGACAGCTTACACAAGTTAAAAACAATAAAAACAATAAAAATATAAGAAATAAAATATATTAAAAACAATAAAAATAGCATTAAAATAACCCCAGTCCCCACTCCACCCCCCAGACCATCAGTTGTATAGAGGGTTCCTAGGGAGGCTAACTAAACGTCAGGGCAGAGAGGAAGGTCTTCATCATGTGCTTGAACCCATAAAGGGTAGGTAAATCTTCAAGAGGAAACTATTTCAGAGCCTGGGGGCAGTCACAGAGATAGCCCCTGCCCCCTGCACCTTGGTGCTTCCCCCTGTTACCTCAGTACTCAGGCAGGTACATATGGGCACAGGTGCTCCTTCAGGTAGCCAGGCCCAAGCCATGTAGGGCCTTGTAAATCAGTATCAATATCTTGTACTGGGACCAGGAGTGAATTGAGAGCCAGTGCCTTAAAGACCAGTTGGATGTGTATCTGGCCAATTGCACTGGCTAACAGCCTACCTGCCACATGCTATACCAGGTCCAGCTTCTGGATTGCCTTCATTGATGTGGATTCCCAGAATGACCCCAATGCCTTTTCCAATAAGCATCATACCCTCCACCTTGGAAGTAAGTTAGCTTGCTACTTTCCTATGTGAGACTTCACATTAAAATTGTGATGATAACCTGATTCCACTTACCTTTAACTGATGTTCCTGAAGTGTTCTTTAGTGCAGGTACATCCCTCCCTCTGACTCTGCTATGCATTCTTCTGAACTACTTTTTCGGGATCACTTCTCCCGCAGTGGCCTCACTAAGTTGAGCAAGGGAGTTCTTTCCTTCCTTCAGTAGATACTTTGGGCAGGAAACCAAGCTGAACACTGGGAAAACACTTTGCACTGTCAGAAAGTTTTATAATGTTTACAGCTGGCTTGCACATGTACAGTGGAATTGTCCATGTGGGATTGCACAGAAAAAAACTTAATGAATGTCAGTCACATGTAAATAAACCATGATTTAGCCTGTAAAGTGTAAAGAATATACTTGGGAGATGAAGACCCACCAAAGTTCTTTTTTCCTGGTTTCCAGCTAAAATGATAGATTGGGCATCAAACTAATATTAACTGTCTTTAGGTGATAAAATCTAGAGACATTCCATCTTAGTCCATAAAAGAAAAATATTTGAAACAGACACAAACAATTGTGAAACAATGTATTGTCGAAGGCTTTCACGGCCGGAATCACTTGGGTGCTGTGTGGTTTCCGGGTTTCAGAGGATCCTCTGAAGATGCCAGCCACAGATGCAGGCGAAACGTCAGGAGAGAATGCTGCTAGAACACGGCCATACAGCCCGGAAACCACACAGCACCCAATTGTGAAACAGTCATTCTGGCCCAAGTCTACTTCATTTTTGTTTTTTCTCGAGGCATGATCAGAAGAGCTAGGAAACTTGCTGGTACAAATACAGTCACAACAAATTCGGGTCTTCTAAATTTTGATTTTGTCCCACAGAGATATATTGTCACATGCTATAAAATCAAGATTCTTTAAACCTCAGAATGTAGCATTTAAGGTTATAGTAAAATCTTCTCAAATAGGACTCATATTCTTAGGGAAAGTCTCCTTAGGCTCGAGTCTATAGTTGAATCAGAGCTGCTGGGTAAAAATGTTCAGTGAATTTGTAATGCATTATCATAATAGTAAACATGAAACCAAGTTTTTAAAATTGTAGATTAATAAAAGTAGTCACTGAACTGTCTCATTTTTTAAAAAAAACCTTAGAAAGAGAACTTCAGTAGTGCCTCAATCCACGTTATCCCTGTTAAACAAATGATACTTGGTATGTCTGCTTACAGATATATATATTTAGTGAATCTTGTGGTGAGGTTAGTGTGCGCAGAAAGGCTTCCAAGTCCTCTCTTTCCTGAAGCAGTCTCCCATACCTTTTGACCATCTATCTGCTACTTTGGATGCAAGATCAAACTTGATAAGTGAACTTGTGTGCATGTGAAAAGGGACTTTATTATCATAAAATCACGATTTTGCAGAATTATGATTATATTTGAGACTATAGATTTGTATAATGCATGAAATGCGTTTCTCTATTGCTGGTTAGCACAATTTAAGAAGTAATCCAGTTTACAAAGTATATGCATTTTAACTTCTGCACACAGGTTGAACAGATTGGAAGATAAAATATATTATTGTGTGACTCCTTAGCTAATTGGAAACCATTCTGTTTTTCTATGTTCTGGCTAACAGTAGCCTTTTGTCCAGAGTACATGTTGTACACCCCCCCCCCAAAAGATGTTGTGGCCCACCCATTTCTTTTAAAACCAACCATAGCTTTTTTATAATCCACATGGTCAAAAACTTTACTGTAATCTATGAAACGCATGCTGATTTTCTTCTGAAATTCTCTTGTATGCTCCAGCAAACAATGTGAATTTGCAGTACAATCTCTAGTGCCTCTTCCTTTTCTGAATATAGTTTGAACATCTAGCATTAGAAAGTATACTCTTCCTAAAAAATTTTTAACTTGTTTATCAACAAAAGTACTACATGTTTTGTATCACATAGGAATCAAAATATTATCTTTCCCAAATTATATACAGTACATAGCATATACAACTTACTATTGATTAAATGTGTTGCCTTCATTTCACATGCTTGTGCTAAATTTTAATAAGTAATTTATTAGTTCCACTTTATTTATTTATTTATTAGTTCCACTTTTATACCGCCCTCCCCCAAAGGGCTCAGGGCGGTTTGAAGATTATTCTTCTAGGGTTTGAAGATTATTCTTCTAGGGTTTCTGCAAAAGGTCCCCCCACCCCAGAATAAATGCACTAATTCATTCATTGTTGGGTTGGATCCAAGAGTCTGCCCTTTAGGTAATGTTTGCCTCCCTTTGGGTAGTGTTTTCTGACATTCAATGCAATATATTGTTTCTGGCAAAAAGTAATCTTTCTTTCACCAACTAGTGTTGATTTTGCCATTATGACTGCTCGTAGAAAGATGATTTCCTAAGTATCACATCCACTTCTATGAAATGTGATATTTTGGTTATGCTGTGTTACGCTGTGTGTTTTCAGGCTAGATCATATATTAATTCTGAGCTCCTTTCTCCAGGGGCAGAGGGTAGCATTAGGGGAGAACATTTCACCACAGCACCCCAAAGAGCAATCCTCTGTCCCATGTTGTTTAAGATCTACATTGAACCCTTGCCAAGTTGGTCTGGAGTTTTGGGCTGGGCTGTCTCCAGTATGCGGATGACACCTAGCTGTATGTGTTGAAGGATGACTGTCTTGATACTGTCTTGGGTATATTGGCCAGCTTTTGAAAGCCATGGTGCGATGGATGAGGCAGAGTTGGTTGAAACTTAATCCTTATAAGACAGAGGTACTATTGCTGGGTTGGGGGAACTCAGGATCAGGCAGCCAGCTTCAGACTGTTGATGGAGTGCAACTAACACCTGTGCCATCCATCAAGAGCCTGATTGTGATCTTAGATGATTCCCTCTCCATGAAAACACAGGTCACTCAACAGCAAGAATCAAGATGGAGAAATACACAAATTATTCAGCAGAGAGAGAAAGTTTCAAGCGGCTGGTTCATGCTCCATGGGCATCTTTGGAAGGAGTGGCATTTGCAATGAACTCCTCCTGAGGAATGACATAGATATCCGAAGGGCAGTTATCACTCCCATGAGAAAGTACTCTACCTCTGCAAGTGTTTCATCTGCTTCTACGGTGGCTGCAAAGGGCTTTGATCCTTCATTATTGTGAGTCTCATGTTTGCTTGACCAGCTGATCCACAGGGCACAGCAGGGCAACTGCTACGTATCTCAAACCAGAGTTTCACCCTAGCCCTGGCCTCAGGAGGGAACACCCTGGCAGTATACTGTGCTGAACTGCAAGGACCCTTGCAATCCCCACCTCCTATACTGATAGTCCTAAAAAAGAAAGTGTACATTCAAAATTGGACCACCAATACAAAACATGGATCTGAATGTTAAAGAAAAAATGATGAATATCCTCAGGAAACAAGACTGTCAAAAGTGAAAAGCCATCTTCCAACTTGGCATTGCATTGGGCACAAATTCAGATCACTTAACTTAAATAACCACAGAGGCAGGGTTGCTTGATCATAGAATATCACACACACACACACACACACACACACACACACACACACACACACACCTTTTTATTTTGCACAATTTATTACCAAACCTTCATTAGTGCAGTAACTCTGAAATGCCTTTAGTGATCTATGCATATCCACCAACAATCTAGATAAAAGGATAATATCACCTGCACAGAGTAACAGCAGGATCTGAGTGGCAGATAGAATAGAGGCATGGGGATTCATTGTCGATAAGCCCCCTGCAAAGTCAGTAATTTAAATTTAAATAGGAGAGAAACCAACAGGTATTGTTGCTTCACTCTCCTAGCCAGAGAGATGTTCTTTGTTAATTGCTACTCAAGATCACAATGATCATGACAGTAGGATTATTATATAGTTGTTGAATTATGTACACAAACCTGTGGTCAATAGAAGATGCATAAAGTTTGGCCTTTAGATGCTCTAGATCAGGGGTCGGGAACCTTTAAGACCCAAAGAGCCATTTGGACCCAGTTTCCACAGAAAAGAAAACACTTGGAGCCGCAAGGGAGTGGGTGGGGACAAGCGACTGGGCTCCGAGGACGCATCAGTGGTGAGGCCCCTTGCGAGGGGAGAGGCATGGCTTGGGCTGTCAGGATGCTGAGCAGTGCTGCCACAGATGGGGGAACTGTAGTGCAGCTTGCTGCGCGTCGGGGCTTTGGAGCGCGTCCAAGAGCCCCGCGGAGTCCAACAAGGGCAGACGCCGCGGAGCTTGGCCGAAAGGCCCCCCCGGATAGCTCCACACTTCTTCTCGAGGCACCAGCAGGGCTGCAAGCATTGCCTCGGGCTGTCTCTCAGATGCGGCACCTCCTTTCTCTCGCCTCAACCCACATCTGCTTGGAGCCCTGCAAGTGATCCCGAGGCGCACTCGTCCGTCCTTGCTGGGAGGTCGGCGGGAAGGGCTGAGCAGGGATAGAGGCTGCCTGCGCCTCCTGCTGCGGCCAGTGGGGCTTCCTGCGGAGGAAACGGCGGGTGCTGGCCGGCCTCTTTCCCTTCCCTCCGGGCGCACGCGCACAGGTGCTGGAGGTTGCCTGCTCGGCTGGCTTCTCCTCCCTGCTCTGGCCCCCTCCCCTCTTCGATCTGGAGTACCGCCAGGTAGCTGAGGGGTGGGCTAGTGGTGGAGGAGAGGGAGGTGCCCCAGAAGCAGCAGCAGCGGCGGCAGCAGCAGCACTTTGCCATGTGAAGGACCAGGCTGGGCCAAGGCGTCTCCGCCTGCCAGCCTGCCCACCCCTACCTTTGCTGCCTTGCCTCCCCTCGGCCAGAGCTCCGGAGCGCGGAGCAGACCCGCCAGGAACCTCTCTTTTTCTGCCCGCCCCCTCGGCGGCATGCTGAGGGAGCGGTGTCTTCCCCCTCCCTTCCTTCTGCACAACCGGGCACTGCTCTCCACACCGCCCCAGGAGCCAGTTGTGGGGCTCGGCGTTGGCCACACTGGGGACGCGCGGCCGCCTCTCTCCCTGGCCCCCTCGCATTGAGCTGCTAGCCACTAGCAGCTAGGGTCCCAAGGAGCCGTAGAACAAGAACAAGAGAGCCGCATGCGGCTCGAGAGCCGCACGTTCCCGACCCCTGCTCTAGATATAGAGTCAATCTTGCCCTTTAAATCTATAAAGAGCACCTCAGAGAGGCTATATACTTCTATGTCTGGTAGAGAGAAAAACAATTAATGATCTACCATTGAATACCCTCTTTGGAATTCAAACTGCTCTCTCTCCAAGGCGCCCTCAGTGTCCAGCCACAAAACTATTTCAAGTAAACCTAAGAAGCATAAAGTTTTCCAGCTGAGGAAAGTAAACTAATTGGGACGGTAATTAGTTGGAACAGACTTACTGGTACTTCCTTTCTTCTGATTGGTACAAAGATAGCTTATAACCAATGGCTCTGGAATTACACAGTTGTTAATTGTAATAAACAGAACATCTAATAGTGGCACCCACCACTTGGGAGAGGTCTTTAATAAATCTGCTGGCAAGAAATCTAGACCAGAAGCCTTACTATCCTTAAGATGATTTGTTAAACCACTTAACTCTCACTCTGTTACTGAAGGCTAATTTGGTAAAGAGGTATTAGAAATGATGGTAGACGAGAGAAGGGTCTTGCTGGCCCCAAAAGCATTAAAAAGGGCAAAAAGTGGCCTTCAGACCTCAGCTGGAATACAAGAATGTGGCACGCTAACAAGAGCAAGGGAATTAGAAACTCCTAGAACCATCGTTAAAAGATGCTAATTTAAGAAGGCACTATTAATCAATACAATGTTGGAACTATACTGACCTTATAGATTCTTTTCACCAAAAGCAATTTATGCAATACTGCTGCTGAAGTAGCCTTCTGGAAATGGAGGTGGACAATCTACTCTCCCCTGTTTGTTTGCCTACACAGATGACATCAAGTTCAGCAGGTGTCTGAGAGCAAAACTTGAAAGGGTCACCTTCCTTCCTTCCTTCCTTCCTTCCTTCCTTCCTTCCTTCCTTCCTTCCTTCCTTCCTTCCTTCCTTCCTTCCTTCCTTCCTTCCTTCCTTCCTTCCTTCCTTCCTTCCTTCCTTCCTTTTTTAATTGGATCTTAAACAAGAGAGAGTCATAAGATTTCAAAATACTGTACTATCTATTGGAATTCATTCAAAAGCTAATTGGGCAGATTTAAAAGAAAACAAATCTTCTAACAAGAGTGAGGAAAGACTGAGAGAATCCTGTGGAAGAAAAGATGACCTCACAAGCTAATTTACCACAGCACATTTTATAGATGAACTGAAAGATCCACAGCACATTCTAAAGGGACGGATGGTATCGGAGAGAGAGAGCAGCAGTAAATGGAAGTGCTGGTGGAATCTTTGGAATTTTTTTAACAGTGACAAGAGAAAGTAGGGAGAAACTTAATCCACCTTTAATTAACCTTTAATCAGTGGTGGGATTCAGCAGGTTCGCACCACTTTGGCAGAACCGGTTGTTAAAATGGTGCTTGTAAACAACCAATGGTTAAATTATTTGAATCCCACCACCGGAACTGGTTGTTAAATTGTTTGAATCCCACCACTGCCTTTAATCCACTCATCCTGCAAAGTGGGGGGAGGAGACACAATCCAATGTGAAACAACCAGCAGCAGCTGGTCTTGATTTGAGCTTGTGTTTCCCTCGGAGATAACAATTGAGGTTACTTCTGTGGTTCTGTGAGTAGTGGGTTATAAATACTGGCACTTGGGGCTGGTGGTATATTTATTACTAGCTGAGTGGATTCTCCATCTTAAATTATTTACTTTTCAGAAAGAAGAAAATGGTGCGAATCTGAACACTTAAATACAAGCTCTGTAAGATAAAGTTTGTACTGATTGCTGCTCTGAAAGACAAAGCTTGTATTGATTGCCATCTACTGGCAGCTCTCTCATATTGTGGGACACTGATAATAGTTTCATATAAATAGCTAAAATAGCTTAAAGATTGCAGGAAGCAGTTTTGGGGGTTCGGACTTGGATTTTGAACTTTGGCTGCTGATTAACTTTCTTTTTTTTCTTTTTTCATCATTAACAGATACAAAATGTGAATTTATTGATCTTTTTGCTTCTTTCATGTATTGGTACAGCTCACATATTTTGAATTCATAATTTCTGACTATTTGCTATTTTTGGATTTTTGAGATTACCTTTTGATTTTTTGATTACAATTTTGATATTTAAATTTCATAATCTTAATTTTGGGGTTTTGTTTAATTTTGGACTTGTCTATCTATAGTAACTAGGTAAATTCTAATTAATAAAACAAATTGAAAATATTAACAATTTAATATATTAACTACCCAGTTCTGTTCTCATACCTTCCCTTAAGGTTTTCTGTAGTCGACCCACGTGGTCAGCGTAAGAACGAGACGAGACGCGGAGATAACATCTGGTGGAGATCGCCAGCAGCGGGAGCCCGGAGGTCCGTGTTCCTAGCGAGTCTCCCGCGTGCTGGTTCCTGGCACCTTTTATTGTTATTCTATCGGGGGCGTGTAGGAGGGAGGACGAGTTCCAGGAGGCAGGAGGCGGGAGGTCGGGGAGATCATCATGTGATGCATGATCTCCACCTGGCTATGTCGGGCGTAAAGCGTCTGAGCCCTGAAATCCTCACCTGAGGGGCAAGACCATTGTCCCTGCGCCCGGTGTTAAGCTGAGCCAGACAGTTCATGACCCGTGAGGGGGGATGAGAGTGTGGGGGAAGTGCGGTCGCGACCAGAGAGGCCGTGGAGTCCGTTGAAGTCCAACGTTCTACCCGCGGTGCTGCTGGGTCAGCAGTGCATTACTACATCTCCTCACATTTTGAAAAAGGGGGGGACGAAATGCTAAGGGGCGATTTAAAGGGGCGCTTGTCTCCTCCATGCGCCTGGTCAAGTTGCGACCCGAGCTGCTTGTGTAACATTAGAATTTGGGAGTAAGGGAAATTCTGAGGGGCTTCTTACACCGCGTTACAGGCAATAATGAACACACATTAGGCGAAACAAGATCAATAACAAGGCACACAATTAAACCAATGCAGAGCTGCACAATAGCACTCAACCATCCTCCTGGCAGCCAGCTCCAGGAGGGAGCTGACCACCAATGGGGAGCCAAAACATCATATTTCAGATTAGATACAACTTCTTGCGAAAGCTCCGTACTTTCATATGAATCAATTTAGAGATTATCAGAAAGATTAAAACAGCACATATTATGTACATTCTCACAACCTTGGTGATGTAATAACAATAAGTGAAATCAATAGCTGACACGATTGTCTAGGAATTAAACGTGAAGTTCACTGCTGCTCGAGGAGGCCAGGCGTCCAGAGCAAGTGGAAGTAGAATTGATGGACTCGCAGCAAGGGCACAGGCCAGCCCGATAATAGTCTTAGCATTGTAAAGAAGCCAGTCCGGGAGGACTCCCACTAGGAAGTTCGCGAGGAGACGAACTGCCGGAGGAGAGGCGGCAGCGTCATCACGCTCGACAGGAGGGTCCGAAAGGCAGAGCCCGGGCGGCGTAGCTGATGTCGGAGCTCGAGGTGGAGCCTGGAGGTAGAGCGATGGTGAGGCTGACTGGGGCAACAAACTAGTTCCGGCAGAGAGTGAGGCAGGGAATGTAGTCGCGTTCTCTCCCCGCGGGTCAGAACCAGCCCTGGGGAGGCAGGATGTTTCCGAACTTTCTGAGAATGTCCTCCATGTGACCTGTGCAGTTCCAATTAGCCCGAGCCGATGAAATGGGCCGAATTCGGTTCCCGTTTGGCGCTTTCGCCCGGTGATCGCGAGCAGGTGTTAGATGCGTGGTTAGCGACAGTCTTGGTGACAAGGGAGGCGCCAGCCGAAGGAGTTTGGGCAGCGGGTCCCAGTCGAAGCTCATAAATTACCTGATGGATGAGGCATTCCTTGAAGGGGCTTAGCCCAGACTCCGCTAGGAGAAGTCTCCGGTGCTTGCAGGCACGGAGGTAGCAGGCAGGAGGCTAGCAGGCTCCCGGCACTCTACAGATTACTAGCCCAGGCAGAAAAGATGAGACATTGGCAGCTGACGGCAAACTGCTCCCAGATGTTGGTCTGAGTGGCTTCGTCAGGGGGGGGGTGGCGATCGCTCCTCCCGGCAGGAGGCAGCAAGAGCAGGCAAGGATGGTGGCCAGCGAGTTGGCGGTGATGATATAAGAAGGCGGCACAGAGGTTCTCGAGGTGTCTCGGGGTGGTCTTGCTGACGCCCAGCGACTCTAGGAGGCAGCTGAGTGAGTCGCCTTGGCGTCTCCCCAGGTCATTCCGGGTCTTTAGGCGTTGGCGAGCGAAGCGTTCCCTGTTGCGAGACCGCTGGGCGGGATCGCCTTTAGAGATGTGTTCAGCATCTCCGGGATGGGGTTGGTTTCCTCACTGGCGCCATTCCATGGGGTTGGCCATATCATGGCCGAATTCCCGGAGTCCACAGTGAGGACCTGTAGGAAGAGGGACTGAAACACACCCCTTTCCCCAGGTTATGGGGGGGGGGCGGGTCCGCCAGGCTCAGTTCTAAAGCGAATGGCGGGGAGATCGGGATCGGGTTTTGTTGTTTGAGTTGGGGTTTTAGAGTTTAGAGTTTAATATAAGAAGGCTTGCGACTTGCAGCCTGTGAAGGTTGCTTTAATGCAATCCTCCTGGGGGGCGCCTACTCCTCTTTCTTTAATTGTTTGACAGGGGAGGGCAGGAGGTGGCTGACCCTGGTAGGGAATTGGCTTCAGGCGTCATCAGGAGTCGTCAAAGCTGAGGAGTCGGAGAGCCTCGAGAGGAACAGGCGGGTCCTGGGGGGGGGATTGTGGGTAGCGTGTAATCAGCAACACAAAGGTGGCTTTTGGAGCGCTTTTTTGGGGATAAGGTGCCATCGGAGAATGATGCAATCAGAAGCGATTAGAGGCAAGATTCCTGCATACATAAACAAAAGGGGTTTTCTTTGCAGGGGTTTTGCACTTACGTGACGCGGTGGCCTGCTTGCCAGAAGCTGGATGGTGCTAAAATTTTGTGTCGAATTATCTTGAGGGTGCAGCCCGCCGAGACGCTCCTTAAAGGCGGTTTTGATAAGCATAGCCTTTAACGTGGTACTGATACAAAGTTGCCAGGCGCTGGAACGCTCCCATAACCCAAACGGGTTATGTTATTAGGGGCGCGCCAATGAGTGGCAGCCTTGCAAACTGGGGCCTGTCCTGACGGTGCTGCGGTATCGGGGCGCGGAATTTGAATTTTTTAATCAGGGAGGGCCAGTCAGCCAATTGGCCCTCCGCCTCTACTGGTCGAAAAAGCAGAAGCGGAGGAGGAGGGGAGAGGGAAACAGTTTTCTTACGGAAATTAGAAAGTAATTTTTTGGGGAGGGAGCGATGGGATCAATGATCTGTGGCTTTATCATCCCAGACCAAAGTAGTTTTGACCTGACTCATGAGTCCCCTTCCCAGAAGGTTGACATGGATGTCACAGGGCTGATGGGGCGGACTGTGAAGCTGCCGCTCGAGTCACAGGCTGTTGACGTGGCGGGCGGTCTCCGTCTACAGCGGTTTGTCTCCACAGATAATGGGCAGAAGCCACCGGTCGGCCACTGTAGGTAGACCCGCACCGGCTGCTCTGATAGCGGTAACATCAAGCGCCGGTGTCCACCAGGCCCTTGAACGCCACATCCTTCTATGGCGAGCTCCAGGTATGGCGGGGAGCTCGATAAAGCGTCCCGCTGGCAGTGGGTGTAGGCTCGCCAGGTTGGCTGCTGGGGCCTTAGCCTTTATTGGAACCGGCCATTACGGGCAGCGCATGGGGCAAGAAGAAGAATCAACTGGCGCTGGCTCTAGCAGGCAACTCTATGGGATATTTGTCAGACTTGGAGATGGATGGGTCCTTAGTGCGTGGAATACGATCTACTCGAGGGGCGATGGAGCAGTCCCTGTTCAGCGGCAAGCCTTTAGCACTATGTAGTCCGGTAAGGATGGGCTCGTCATACTGGGTTGAGGCGACAAGAACCTTACCATTAAGAACTTAAAGGAGATGGGCTGGGTGCATGCGGCGAGATGCCACGGAGGGTGGTTTTAGCGGGGCGAATTGTTTGGAGTCTGCTCTAGTATTCTCCTCCTTGGTCTGGGCTGGGGAGGCGCCCGGGCCCGGGGAGTTTCCCGGCGGGCGGTCGTTTCTCCAGTGGAAGCCTTTCATCGTGGGCACGGGTTTTAGGTGGCGCTTCTCCTCCTGGGGAGGACCACGCCTCCGCGCGCCTCGGGGTTGTAGAGCCCCCCACGGGCTGCCCTACCTCCCTTCCGGAAGTGTCGGATCTACGCCGTTAAGCATTCATCCTGAGGCTGCCGCCCGGTGGAAGTGCTGCGGCGAGAAGGCCTAGCAGTGGGGCGGAGGATCCGATGTCCTGGCAAGCCAAGCATGTCGGGCAGTTCAGGATTCTTGCCCAGGCCAGTGATTCTCCCTCTCTTGACACTCCATGGAGAGGCGTTCTCTTTGAGGCGCATGAGGGCTTTCGTTTGGGCCTCTTCGCTATCTACCACCTGCCTCTTGGTAGCTTCCTGGAGCCTGTTACAAACTTCGGCATGGGGCTCTTGGGGTTTTGCGGATGGTGGAGAACCTGGGTTAGCTGGCGGCATTGGGGACTTTGATAAATGCCTTATAGAGCACTTCAGAAGGCTGACCCGTAGGGCAGCCTCAGGCAGGACAATCCTGATCGTTGGGGTTGGCGAAAGCGCCAGAGCCGTAAAGCTGGCTGGCTGTGTAAAGGCGGCGGTATCCTCTGCTGATACATTGCTGGCCGGAACTTCGCTTTCCCAGATCACCGTTAATGCAGGGCTCAGGAGCATCACGAAGGTGGTTTCCAGTCGTCAGGAACCGGTAGGTGATTCCACGCGATTACCTCCATGCCTCTCACGTAGGGGCTGAAGTGATTCCCTACGTCGCATAAACTGCGGGCTCAGTGAGGATATTTATAGTTTAAAGAGGCGGTACTTCGACAACCGCCGAATGGCCTTACCCTCCCCTCGGTATCTATGAAATGGGCCGGGGGCATAATGCAGATCTCGGCATCGTCTTCGTCAGGGTTTCTTTCTTCTGCAGATCATGGCTATCGTTCTCTTGAGAGTTTTGAAACCCACGCCATTATGTAGCGCTGACAGGAGTCTGGCCCAGTGGCTTGAGAAAATGAAGAAGCGGAGCAAGGGGAGAGGCTGAACTGCAGGAGAGATGAGATAGGCGAAGAGCAAGAGGGGCAGAAGGAGGACAGGCGTCCAATTTAGTGGATAAGAAGAAAATTCGGGGTTGAAATTGAAGGTGAAAGATGTGAAAGGAGAGGTGACCTACAGCAAAGGGGCCATAGGTCTGCAGGCTGATGGCGACATAACATTGTCTCCACGTCAGTAGCGGTGACATGTTGTGAGGCTCTGTCTTGAAGTCGCCCGATGTTTTCAATCCCTTAAAGATTCAATGTCCCCCCTCTGGGTACCATGGACACTGAGCTTCAATCTCTCAACAGTGCGCTCCTTCTCTTGCCTACGGGGACCCTGCGCATTTTCTTCGCGCTTTCAGTTAAGTCCAGCGTGCTTGTCATAAGCCCTGCTTTTGCAAGCTCCCATACTCACGGTGTTCGACCGGACGGTGTCTAGGATGCGTGTCTGGATCGCCCGATCAGGAGACGAAGCGATACAGCGGTGGTCCCCTGGATGCCGATCCAGCGGACCGGTGCCTCCAGCGGCCCTTCCCAGGCGGCGGTGAGCAGGGTGGGAGGTTACGAGGATTCGGGTTTACGGCACCAGCTTGTAGTGCGACGCGTGGTCCAGCGTAGAAACGGGCGAGGCGGAGATAACATCTGGTGGAGATAAGCCAGCAGCGGGAGCCAGTCCGTGTTCCTAAGTCTCAGCGTGCTGGTTCCTGGCGCACCTTTTATTGTTATTCTATCGGTGTAGGAGGGAGGACGGGGAGTTCGGGAGGCGGGGCGGGAGGTGGCGAGGAGATCATCATGTGATGCATGATCTCACCTGGCTATGTGCGGAGAGGAGCGTAAGCGTCTGAGCCTAATCCTCACCTGGGGGCAAGACCATTGTCCCTGCGCCCGGTGACTGAGCCAGACAGTTCATGACCCGTGACTCATAGGGGGATGAGGAGTGGGGGTGCGGTGCGACCAGAAGGCCGTAGGTCCGTTGGCGTCCCAACGTTCTACCACGGTGCTGCTGGGTCAGCAGTGCATTACTACAGTTTTCCTTGTGTGAACTTTTTCCCTTCCCCAGCGTGTAAACCTTTCCTGTTACTTATTATACACTACTCTAAATTATTGGTATCAAAGAGAATAATTGGATTGTTGATTGTTGTTTATTGAAATATTATTGCTTATATTACATATTTAATTAGTCAGTTGTAATAGAAAAATCAAATAAGGTGAAATTAATGACAGACAAGTATTAAAATTATTGGGATTGTTTTTCTTCCTTTTTAATTAATTGTTTATTGTGGTGTTATGTGACAAATCAGTGTATTAGTATATGGGAAAACTGCATAAATTATTTGCATGAAGAAGAATAGACATAAGAAAATGGTTGGACCTTGGAAGTTGGGGGGAAAAGTAGTTGAAGAATATATTTAAGATCAAAACCCTTTCAGAAATCCTCAAGCAAATGCAAGGAGTTACAACACAAATCAAACAGTCAGAGGAAAATATAGGAAAATAACTGAGAAAAAGTTTAAAGTATATGAAAGAAGATTTCTACTCAAATTGAGCAATTGAAGCAAAACACGAAAGGAAAATTGAAGCAAGAATTGAAGGAAGAAGTACAAAACTTAAGACAAGAAATTTCAAAGGGACTTTCAAATATCAAAAAAAGCATACATGAAAACACTTAGGAAATTTGGAAAAGTAAAGAAAAACAGTGGGAAACAGTTTTATTTCTCTAAGAGCAAGACCAACTTGTGTGGTTACTGAATAATAGAATGTTAGAAGATCAAGAAAGAAGTAGTAATTTACAATTCAGAGGAATTTCTGGAGGATTTGGAAAATCTGGTCTTGAAAAAATTTCTGTAAATTGATGCAAGATTACCTGAGTGAACAAAGACTTCCCAGATGTGGAGCCAGTGTATTGAATATACTCAAGATATGCATACAGAAAGCAAGTTCCAAGAGATATTCTGGTGAAGTTTTCTCATAAGAAAACAAGATACTCAATTTCATTTGCGTTAGAAGTAATTGTACCTACTGGCAGAAACAATCACTGCTGAATCAGGCTAGATAATCAGTAGAACATCTCACAGGGAAGGAAACTCCAGAAGAATCCACAAGTCAAAATAATGCAAAGAATTTGCCTAACGCTGAAAAAAAGAATATAAACTTAAACCCCCTACAAGAGGAAGATAAATTGGACCAAGCAGCAGGTCTTGTGGTACAGAAATAAAATGAAGATTATTTCAGTTAACATTAATGGATTAAATTCCATATCTAAAAGAACAATTTTTAAAAATTGGTTATACAAACAAAAAGCAAATGTTATATGTATTCAAAAACACATATAAAATATATATGTATTCAAAAACATATATAAAATGCAAAATTACGGTTTGGTGGAGAACGCAGCAGCTGCAGGCTTCTGTGGCTCCAGCACATTGCTCAAAACCATGGGCAACTCTCAATATAGAGACCAGAGCGGTTACTAACAGAAGCTGGAAGGTAAACCCCAACTTTTGCCATCCCTGCAAGGAGCTGAGTGATAGTTCATAAAGTGTAAAAAGCCTACAAATGGACAAAACGCCCAGTTACTATCGGTTTTGAGCAAAGAGAAGGGGATTAGCCCTCCCCCCCCAGCGGCGGTAAAACCAAACCTGTTACACTCAAAATATATTACAAAGAAAGATATTAAATGCAGTTCAGTTGCGGTGACTTTGAATGACTGTACTGCAAAAATACCTATTGAGAAATTTACAGCAGATCATCGAGAAATTTTGAACAAAAATATTACAATTAATGAATTGTTGCAAGCTATTAAAGAACTGGAAAAAGGTGAAGTACCAGGACATGATATGTTAACAGCAGTTTTCCTATATTAAGTTATATTAGCATGCAGTGGAAATGGATTTCAGACTGGATTAAAAATCCAGATCAGAGAAACATAAAATTGGAGAATGTAAATTTGGAAGCAGGAATACATAATTATCTAAGGAGAGAAAAATGGGAGCAGAAGAAAAGTATTAGCCAAAAAGACGCTCATGCGATAGGGGAAGAGGGCTTTTTGAAATTTGGACAAAGCCCCATAAAAGCCCCAAAGGTATTAGCTATGTGGCAGAATGGGCCCGCTTTGCCTGGCAGACCCTATTCCACTCTCAAGTGCCGACCAGGGGTTCCCACCTTTTCCCAGAGAGGGCTTGCTTTCTCTCTGTAAACCACTGTCATCACCTGACCATTTGAAGAACTGCCCACTAGGAAGGGTCAGGGCTCCCAGCTTCCTTTCCAGCCATGATGCCTGGCCTGGTTCCCCCCTCCTGGATTCCACAGGGTAGATTGGAGGTCTCGAAGGAAAAGCTTCTTGCCAGCTGCCAGCCTTCCTCCCCCCTCCTATTTAGATAGCGCATCCAAAACAATGGCAGCATTCATGGTACAGAATACTGCTCCCCACATCTAAGGTTTAAAAGTATTTATTAAAAATAAAAGGGTTACAAGTATGTTTTAGCACTGCATTAGATTGAGTAAAAGTTTCCAAAACAAAGGAGATATGAATGCAAATCCTCTATCCTCTTTCAAAACATACCATAGCAGTTGTTAAAAATAGGGTGGGCACATAAAGCTTAGAAGGCTGCAATTCTCAAAGAGTTCCCATTACCTGGATGAGCACATGGTTAAAAAATGGCTGCTCTTTCCAGAGCCCAGACAAGACCACCCATTCCTTCAATGATCCAGCAGAAAAAGACCTCGCCCTTCTGTTCCCAGCATTTTATCAGTTCTCAGGTCCCACCTCTTTTGACCTGGTCAGGTTGGGTCAAGATATCTTTTCCCCCTGGATCAGGTAGCTTTCCCTGATGTCCCTCTGGCATCGTCAAGTCCTCCAAATCTATGATACCTGATTGGAGAAGGGGGGGAGTAGCCCATTTCTCCACAAGCTGAAAAGACACCTGTGATTAGAAGAGGGAGATTTGAAATTTGGGAAAAATATAAAAGACTTACAGCCCAAACCAGATGTTTGGGCTGAAGCAGTGCGTGACCACTCCAGCAGATTTACCCTCTGGGGCGTTGCAGGGGCATTCCAGAGGTGTGGTCATAGTGTATTGAAGGATCTTATTTCAAATCCAGGATTCTTGGTGCGTCTCATGATGCAAAACTCAACTAATTTATTTTGGAAAGTATTACAATTTTGCTATCTCTATTATTTTCTATCAGGACTGCCTCAAGTTGGTAACATGCCTGTGTTATTCAAGCATAACACCAAATTCATCTGTACTACTCAAAACATTTTTGAGCTGCTCTTGGACAGCCCAATCCACAGAATAAGGTGGACCCGCTTCTGGAGCTGGCACAGCCCTGTGCCAGTGTGTAAGCCACCCTGCCAGCACAAGGGGCAAATGTGCTGGCAGAGGAGTGACTTACCTGGGTGGGCAGATGCCACGCGGCTCTGCAGTGCCTGATTCAGAAGTTGTTATTCTTTTGTAGGTCCACTGGTGCAGAAAGCTGGACTGGTGTGGCTGGGGGCATTCTGGAGGGGGATCAGAGAGTGGAGCTAACCTTAGTTGGCTTTTACTGCTCATCCAGCATGCCAACGGAGCTGGCCTTGGTGATATGCCACATTTTCTGTGGCATAACAGCAAGCAAAGCGACCCAAGAATCCAACGCAATGGCAAACCAGAGAATAGTTAAAGCCAAACTTGATAGGAATGTTTTTGCAATCCTAACAAATGTAAAGTCAGAGAATCGGTTTTATTGCGCAACCCAAGAATCAGACAACATCAAACCCAAGCATCGACCACACAAAGCAAATCTGTTGTAAACCAGCAGACCAACAAAACCAATTTAAAATGAATCAAAGTGAAACCAACATGACAAGCCAATACGAAGCCTGCGAAAACACAGACACGGGGAGAATAAAGAAAAAAAACAGCCTTGGGAGCCTTCAAACACTGGCTCCCACTATTCATACTTTATCCTGAATATTTCTGGGATCTGGGGTGACTAATTTCCCTCTATCCTAGAAGATACCTATTACAATCCATGTTGAAGCAGTTCTGTTTATTGCTAACTAATGTCAAAGTGCTCCGCCAGACCACAGGTGTTTCCAGGCACACTTTACCCTGTAGTCTGTGCCAACTATATACAATTGAGGTGCCAATCAGGTGCCCATGTCTTATCTGCCTTTGCACACGGTACAGTTGTGCACACAGCCCTAATTGTGCACACGGCAACCTGCTGGAAGGGAGGGTCCACCTGTCATCTAGGGATTTTGTCCATCTAAACACATGTTCTGGAGCACCCCTTCCAAAATGCGGGTATGACAGACTTTAAGCATGTTTACATTTGATACAGACATCACGTTCAGCTGCTTACACAAGAAGCATATATTTTTCTTTTGCAGTAGGCTTTGGTTAGAGCGTCAGCTACATTCAACAAGAATCTACATATTGCAGCTTAATGAAGCCACTTTGTACCTAATTCCCCGTACATGTTCATATTTCCAGCTTCTATGTACTTAGTTCACATGCCTTTAGGTTTTCGGTTTCTGCCAGATGAATGGCTGGGTCTGTGAATCTTCCAACATCGCGAATTGGTTGATAGACAGTTTCCTAACTCTATTAACAATGCCTTTATCCATAACAGTTCGTTGCATGTTTCAGAGATGGCACAGAACTCGGCCTCAGCAGTTGATAGACTGACTAATGGGGCATTTAGGTAAGCACGTTGGAGATCAAGATGGCGTAACCTCATGTCATATTTACTTTCGCTAGAGCAAAGGACGAACCGTAAAGATTCTTGGCCTGGCACATTGGGGAATACCCTTTTTCTCTCCTCAGCAGGTTTTCTTGGGCAGAAGCCCCGAAAGTAACGATTCTAGCTTTGTAATCAATTCCATTGTCAGGCAACAGCTTTCTCCTGAACACCCATTTAGAACCAATCACTTTCTGTTTCGGGGGTGCAGTTGCTTTGTAAAAACGTTCTGTTTTCACAAAGGGTGCCAATGTTAAACGGCCTCCATAGCATCCTCCCCACTTTTCTCTTTCTTCTTTGGGGAGAGATAAAATCTCTGCATAGGGAGGTTGGCTCATAGACAAGAGAGTCCCAGCACACATACACATTCTGACTATGTCCATACCGGTCAGGTGGTACATCCTTGTTTACCCTCTTGGAAGTCTGCGGGGGATAGGGTATCGTTTCCACCTCCCTCCCCTTCTGACTCTTCATCTGTGGGAGTCAGTTTGTTTGCAGCTTCTTGAGTGCGCTTTTTCGCACTTCTGTGCTCTGAGGCTCTGGATTCCAGAACAGGCAGGCTGGCAAAGCCTGCTGTCCATTAACCGCTTGCAGGCTCGAAGTAAATGGCAGTAACACCTCAGTGTTCGAGTGTATCTTCTCCCAGTTCGCATGCTTAACAAAGTTAGCACTCCTGGAAAATGACAAACTCTTGCTTCAAAACGGAGAAAAAATCTAAAACCTTTACTGGTTAATGGCTCATAGCCAACAAAGGTCAAAGTTTGCCATTTAGGGTCCACCTGCCTTCCTTTGTTGTGGTGGCACCCAGCACATGAGCTTTACTTCCAAATATTCTCCAAGTGTTTGTCAAGTCAGGGTTTTTCTTATACATCCAGAAAAATATGGGGTTTAGTTCTACAACTGAAGACCAAGCATCCCTATTCAGCACACATATGTAGCCTTGTATTTCTATGTAGCTTCCAGCCCAGAAGTATTCTGGTAAATCAGCATCTAACAACATGCTCTGCTTCAGAGTCTTTAACACAGCAATTTTCCTTTCCAGACACCCCGTTCTCGCCTCATGGGCACGTTAAACGGGTTCTGCTTTTCGGCGATACTTTCGATACCCCTTCTTTTCCAGCCAAGTGACTGAAATTCGATTACTGGTAAACTCTCCTCCTCTGTCTGATTGTAAAGAGGTCACCTTTTGACTCTAATTCCTTCTCCACCATCTTCCACCCAGTTCTTTGAACTTAGGAAACGTACTTCAGCCTTTTGACTTTAGGAAAAAGGGAATACGTGTACCTACTCGTAATCGTCAAGCACAGAACCATGAGGTACTTAGCCTTTCCTTGGCTGGGAGCTGAAATGGCCCTGCTTAGGGATCCATATGGGACCAGTTGGAGTGGACGGACCAGTACTCTCTGGTGCTTCTACAGCGGTTGAAGGATAAGCCCTCACTTCTCTGTTCTGCCACACACAGGTAGCACTCCAGAAACTTTTGCATGGGTTTCACCTTCCAGATTGCACACCTCTAAACTAGGTTGGCTAGGTGATCTGGAAGTTCATATATGGCCAAAAAACACGCATGATAGTAATGTATGCATTACTGATCAAGTGAGGAGGTACATACTCTGACAATAAGATACATTTGCTACCTTCCTGCAGACATACAGACAGTACTCTTGTATCAAGCAGTTTTCTAAATAATACAAGCTCGCTTCCAGAAGCCTTCTTACCTTCCGCGCGACACAAGCACACCATTCTTAGAAATGGTACATGTTTGATCTGCAAATTGAACAACATACCCATCTGTTTGTCATTTTCGCAACACCTAAGTGTAAAACAATAGTCAAATAAGGGCACATAGAGGACGTTTTTTAATGTGTCCATTCAAAGCTGGCATGCGTAAGCAGTTCCTTGCTTCTCCACAGAGGCTGAGTCCCGTTTGCCAAACACACGTGTTTGGATCTCTGGGGTATGCTTGATCCTCTTGTTAGCAAATGCTCACGGTTCCCACGATGTGCATAGAACAGGCAGAGTCAAATGAGCCAAGTTCCATCTCTGTCCCCTGTCGCTGCAGCACGTGACCAAAAAAGGCAGAGCGAAGAAGAGGCAGAGTCCCTTCTCCCAGGACCCCTTCTTCTGTCCCTGCTTGGAAAACTTACGCCCGGTCCAGCACTTTCACGCGACCTTCTTGCCAGATAGCCAGGGAGCTCCACATCTGTAGCAACGCCTCTGCAATTCGCACAAAGCCAGCTGGCAAGACGGAAGAACTTTCAGTGAGTTTGTCCTTCTGTGGCACAGGAACGCTCCTTCTGGAATTCCCCCCTCTGTCGCTGCGCCAATCCAGCAGCTTCTCGAGGAGACGTAGTCCAGCTGGTTAAGGCGGCATCCGCTACTTCATCTGGAGGCTGCTGACCAACGACTCCCACGCGATTCATCAACCGCGGGCCCGAAATCAGTAGGATAGGCTTTTATGCGTAATCCTCATAAAGCAGACCACGGTCCAGCTAGTTCGTAGAAAATATAAAGTCCCTCATTTTCTGTAAGTGCTCCAGAGACAGAGTCACCTTTTACGCGCCAGCCTGGAGGTGTGATGCAAACTGTCTCTGTCAATAAAGACCTTAATGCCAACAGATTCTCCGCGGCTGGTAGAGCGCTCTCTGAGTAAGTTCCAACATTCCGATGCAGACAGCTGCGTCCTTGATATACAGCAGTTGGGAGCTCTCCACTGCCAAGATGATGGATGCTTCCTCGCCCGGCTCTCAGCCCTTTTAATCTGTATAGGCTGTCTTGGCTGTTGCAGGTAAGGGAGTTTCCACCAAAGTCCACAAAATCCTCACGCCAGAAGATAAGCCTTCATCTTCAAACACCAGGTCACATAGTTGTGCTCTGTTAGCCGCTTTCGAAAGGCAAGCCAGCAAAAGAGCGCAGTTTCATGAATTGCAGCCGTAGAAACTGTTTCAAGCACACAGCAGATTCAAACAGTTACTCTACGGCAGTAAGGGCAGAATCTGGGCCCATAACCTGTTGGAAGCAGCGGCTTACTCACATGATAGTAAGGTCACCTTGCAGGATGCAATGCAAACAAGAACCGAAAGACACACAGTCACCAGTGCAGTTCTGTTTATTGCTAACTACTGTCAAAGTGCTCCGCAAGACCACAGGTGTTTCCAGGCACACTTTACCCTGTAGTCTGTGCCAACTATATACAATTGAGGTGCCAATCAGGTGCCCATGTCTTATCTGCCTTTGCACACGGTACAGTTGTGCACACAGCCCTAATTATGCACACGGCACCTGCTGGAAGGAGGGTCCACCTGTCATCTAGATTTTGTCCATCTAAACACATGTTCTGACAATCCAGACACCCAAATATATCTGGAAGGTACTAGTAAGGTGTTTTTCAGATATTTATTCTGATTGGATATATCAAAATGCACATTCCTATCAACAGCACAGGTCTACAGTAAGTCAAAGGAAAATCTGACTGAGATGCATAAGTTTAAACTAGTTAACGGCTTCTGAGTGTGGTTTGAATTCTCTTTAATGTATACAGGTACAAACAAACTTTCACAGAGTAGCCATTAGGCTGGATCCTTTTGCACACACAGGATTTCACCCACACCAGCCTGCTTTTTACCAGAAGTGAGATAAAATTGTACAAGATCTGCTCATCATCAGAGATAGGCCTAATAATTGTATACATTTCCTAGTCTTATATTACAAGCAAGGGTAACTTTATAAGAAAGTAAGAAAGAAAGCCACTGAGCAGTCCACCACAAAGAGCACAGGCAGTTCTGCCTATCCTAGTTCTAGAGGACAGCCAATCAGAGTTCAGGTTCTGCGGAGTGTAGGCCATAAGTCTTTTAAATAAATGAATAAATACATATTTAACTATACTTGTGGCTCATTCCTGCAGATAACAGCTATCCATGTGATTGATAATAGCCAACTGTACTGAATAAAGCAATAAAATACTTGAATATCAGGCTTTAATTAGGGAAATTTCCTTTTCAGCAACCTAGTACTAAATAAGCGATGGTTTTATTAATTTCTGCAAAATGTAGCCTTTTAAATAAGGTTTTATATGAACTGTACTTTATTTATCCTCCATTTATCTCCTTACAAATTCAGGAGATGATCATATTCTTTTTGTTCATTTGGGCATACTTCCAACACAAGCTTTACATCTAATGTTTATTGTTGCTCTGCAATTCCTTCCCCTGTCTCTTTGTTTGACTTTCATACCGTACCTTTCCATATTGAGAAATAAATCATTTTCCTGGGTGAATTTTCAGAACATTATGCACAAGTATGTGACCATTAACGTTTATGGAACTCTTTATCATTGCCCTTGTATAACATACCAAAGTATTACTTTTCAGTATGCTAGTCAATGTACTTGATAGTTTTAGAAAGCTTTTTGAATTATTTCTTCTCTTTAAAATGGCTTCAACGTGTATAAAATATCTTCAGAGAAAATACTTACTATCAGCAATAGCCTGCTGCTGGACAGGCGGTGGCCTACTTCTAGATAAGCAAGTGGCATCTGTGACCAGAAGTGGCTTTTACCAGCATTGACTGGTTAGCCAACTGTGGCCTTCCCTGAACCAGGGCCATGTGCATGCCCTGGTTATATCTAGATTAGATTAATACAATGCATTCTGTGGGAGGGAATGCAGCATAGTATAGTGCGATCCTGTCAAATCTCCAAAGCTAAGCAGGGTCATTGCTTCGAAGACTTTACAGATAAAGGCAATGGCAGTCCACCTCTACCTCTCATTTGCCTTGAAAGCCCCCTTTTTCTGTTGCTGTAAGTCAGCTGCGATTTGACAGTGCTTTACACATACAATAAACAGAAACAAGGCTGCCCTTGAAAAGTGTTTGAAAACTTTGACTGATACAGAATTCTGTAGCTATAATGTTGACTGAAGTAGGTCATAGGGACCATAGCATTTCAGTTTTGACCCAACCACACTGGCTTCCAGTTTGTTTTTGGACACAATTCAAGGTGCTAGACTGAACCTTCAAAGCTTTGGATGGTTTGGAACCAACCTACCTGAAACTTATTTCCTTATGATTTTACTTGACTACTATGGTCAGCATTGGAAGCCTCTACCTTTTGATATGAGGTGGGTGGCAACATAGGAGATAACTTTCTTGATCATTGCACCCAAGACCTGGAATCCTGGGGGTGCGTGAGCATGGCACTGCTGCGATGCAGCAGCATCAGCTGTATGAACAGCGCCCCAGGTACAGTGTTTTACCATCCCTAGTGCACTGTTTTCCACCCATGAAGAAACAGCCTAACTTTCTGCAAAAGGTTTCAGGATAGTCAACATTTAAATACTTCATAAAAATAGAATAACAGATTTTTTTAAAAAAATGTTCAGCCTAAGAGGAAGGACTTCTCATAAATTCCAAAATATTGAGTTGCTTATTGGAGAAAACTATATATTGGACTCCTGACAGCCTATTAATGTTATAAATAATGAGAGAAACTAAGTAGGGCTTCATTTGCTTATCAGAATGGATTCACATGGTACTAATCCTTTCTTGCCTCCAGAATAGAGTAATTTAACGCTCTCACATTTTAAAACACTATGCAGCAGGATTTTTTTTAAAAAAATATTTCCATTGAAAGTCTAGTAACTTTTACAGTTCACTAGCAGTCTTACCGTATTCAGTGTTTAATGTATAAAATAGGAAAGGCAAAGTCCAACTACTATTAAGCAACTTTTAAGTTCTGTTAGCTTCAGTGGTTGAGATTTGGTCGTGTGCTAACCGTTCGCCTCAAACAGTGGAACTTTAAAATTTCTGGATTGTGCCTATTCTGTTTAATTAATATCCATAGATTGTTAAGGGTGGATGTTGTCAGAGCAAATTATAAGATCACCTACTGCTTTTTATCCTTTTCATTGACTCAGGAAACTTTGATAACTTTGATTTTGCATGCTATTTTGTTTAAAACTGACAGTAAATAACAATTGATTAATATTTCCAGCAATCCCAAAAACTCAGGCAATATAATCAGATTAAATCAGTATACTTAAATAAAAAGACAGTAGTTAGGACAGGGATTTCCAACCTTTTTGGACTTACAGTAACCTTTGAAATTTTGACACATTGTGGTGGGCACAGTCACAGAATGGCTGCCATAGGAAGAAGAGCCACCCACAAAATGGCTGCCATGAATTACCTTCAATCACACAGTGACGGTCCTTATGCTGTGGTGACAGCTGCTTCCAAAGCAATGTTTTTCAAATCTGTAGGCAATCAAACGTCCTTTGACTTTTAGAACCTGAAGGACAAAGCCTGAAAGACCTCATGGTGATATTTAATTATAGCTCAGTGGTTTCTAGCATCAGTTTTCCCTGTGCAGGAAACTCAAGAAGAAATTATTGGTCTGAATACCTTAGGGAAGCAGGGGCTTTACAGTATAGGTTAGGGTTGCCAGGTCCAAGTTGGAAATACCTGGAATTTTGGGGGGTGAAGCTAAGGAGGAATGAGTTCAGAGAGGGGTGGGACTTCATTGCCAAGGAGTACAATTGGCAAAGCAACAATTTTCTCCAGGGGTACTGATCTCTGTCACCTGGAGAGTCGTTGCAATAGTGGGAGATCTCCATCCATCAGCTTTAGGTTTGCAATCATAATGAAGGGTTAAATTGATCTCAGCCAATTTACTCCATTATTCTAAATTGTCCATTAGACTGCATGGTTAAATTATTCATGTTTTTAAATCATTTGTTTCTTCACAGAGCAGTGGGCTCCATGTGGACCACCAAACTATAAGATTCACATATATGTAATTCTGGAAACAGAACAGTTACCTCCACCCCCATGCCCAGATGTGGAGAAGCAGGGGTGGTTTGCTGGTGCTTTCCTCTGCAGAAGCGTCCTTGGTGGTCTGCCATCCATATACCTACCCTACCTATTTTCCAAGATCTTATGGGATTGGGCTATACCATGTTGTCTTCCCTCCCTAAGAGATACAATAAGAAATAATAAAGTAAAATGAG